>NC_071588.1:11076041-11377135 GCF_024509145.1 Vidua macroura | reverse complement strand
AATGTTAATTCTGCTCTCAAATTCAGAAGTGATGGTTCAAAACTGGTGGAATGGCTGAGAATAAAGTGCAGTAATGACCCTGAGTTCACTTTGGCTTCTTGATCCCAAAGTTGAACATGCATGACTACAAAGTGTCAACAATAACTCAGGCCAGCCTTGGGATCCTGACTGTGGCCCTGGACAGCACTTGAGAGTGGCAACCAATAGCTTAGACCAGGCAAAAACTGAGCCACATTCACTTTACTCCTAATTTTTTTTTTCCTAGAAATATTTCCTAGAACACAAGTACATTGGAATTTTGGCACAGAACACCCGTGTAGCCACAGTGGATTCTTCACAAGAAATTCCTAAGTACTTTGCAGTATTAGGATGAAAAAAAATTAATGAATCCAATTCAATTCTTAAAAAGAGAAGGATGAAGAGGAAGAATATAGCTTACAGATTTTAAGAACAAATTGAGAATGACCAAAACAACCAAAAAATTTTAAAATGCTATCTATAAGCACAATTCATGTTAAACCCATTGTGAGTTAGCTAATTATAACAGAATACACACACTGAATCCAGAGAAGTAAAAATTAAAATTACTAAGATATTAAATCTGAAACCAATACAAAATACTTCACTTTTTCCTTTCCCAAGCCTAATTTTTTATTTTCATATTCCAAATAGACCTGTTGGAAAATGCAGGCCTGATCCTTCCCTGCTTAGCAAAGACTTGTCTTTGATGTGACTGATAATGACCAGTAACAGGAGTGGGACAAACAGGTGCTCAGTGCCTCATGAACACAAGAGATGAAAACATACCCAGTCCTGCACTCTCCTCACTCCGGCCGTACTTCGAGCTCAGTGAATTGCAATTCCTCGTCTCCCTCCTCGTTCCCAGTTATGTCACATCCATTAGCTGGAGACTGCAAGGCTGTTTCATGGAGGTTTCGTGGCACTAATGGGGAAAGTAGATGTTAATAGCTAAAATTTTGTTTTTATGAATTACGTTCCTAGGGCTTAATGGCTTATGTTTCCTTGGCAACAAACATATGTGCTTTTTAATAAGGTTTGTACATGAGCTTTGTACAGGACCATGCCAGAGGTCCCTGCTGATAAGGTTTCTAAAACATTATGAATTCAGAAGAGTGGATCTACCCTTTGACAAAGCAAGGACCACACTGGCAGAAGAGCAAGAGCCTTCCCTAGTCTTTATAAAAGTGCTCCAACTGCAGGCTCCTGTTTTTATTATCTAAGTCCTTATTCATGCAAAGACCATCTTCACTTTTTTACATCAGTAAATTTCATTAACTCCCTGGTTATCCACTTAAATATTCTACATTAAAAAAAAAAAAACAAAAAAAACAAAAAAAAAACAAAAAAAAAAAAACAAAAAAAAAAACAAAACAAAAAAAAAAAAAAAAAACAACAACAAAAAAAAAACCAGAATGATATCCCAGGAATTAAATTTGTAAGGCTGCACTGTGGTTTATCCCGAAGAAGCCTTGGAGAAAAAACAAGTTACTTATTTCACGTTTTTCTATGGAACAACTTGTTACAGGAAATAGGCTGCAATCTGTTACAGAACTTCAGCATGCTTTGTGATCCACAAGAGGGTATCCCAGATCCACAGAAAAGAAATCCTAAACTACACAAACTGTACTGGTGAAAAAACAGGCTTGTGGTGAATATGCACAGGCACAGCTAACTCCTATGGCCGAAGTCAGCAGAGATCATCACAGTGCCACTCTTAAGCACTTCTAACATGTTGTATCACTACAAATGGAAAAGCTCCATGTACAAGTCTGGAAAGGTTTAGTGATAGGAGATGAAGAATTCTTTTTTTTTTTTTTTTTGTATCACATCCATGGAAAAAGTAACACAGTCAACACCACATAAATCTTGGCTGGCTCCAACCTTCTAACTCTGAAAACAGCAAAGGTAAAAGGGGTGGAACACTGAACCTCTAACACAAAGTACCAGGTAATTAACTCATTTATATTCTTAGACTGTCATTCACATAGTAGCTAAAGCAAGTAGTGAAGAGTACAATCATGTGATCCACAAGCACCTTAAAACATTTACTAACCAGTAATGCATGCAGTGCTCAGAGTTAAGGGAGGCTGACATCCACTGGCATCAGCACCAAAAATAAGAGGAAAGTTACAGTCAGTGCTCATCTGTTTGGCTTATTTATTAAAGCAAGCAGAAACTTAGAAAGAAACAATTCCAAACATGGAAAAAGAGTGTTCTACTGTTGCATCTGAAGCAAGAAACACAACAAAAGGATCATTAAACACGTGGAAACAAGATCTAATAGATAGGGAGGAAAAAATAAGGTGGAAAGAACACCAGAATTTACAATGGAATAATTAGAGAGACAATCAGTGAGAGATATCTTGCAAATCAGACTGAGCAGAATTGATATTAATAGATAAGGTGTGCACTGAATCAGTACAAGTGGCACAGGGAAGGAAAGAAGGCAGCAAAACTGTTACATCAGGCAAGTTTGTGTAGGCAGAGAACCCTGTCTTGTTTCTCTGCCATTGGGCTCCATCAGTGCAATCAGGAGTCCCCAGCTGCTTCTGCACCAAGCTGAGCATCACTGAACATTTAGAATGTTACAACAAAACTGCCTCAGTTTGCTGCTTCCCAAGATGGAATAGAATGAGATTGAAAACCAGCCCTGACACCACACAACAGAGCACCCCCAGCCTGTGCCAACCCTGCCAGAGCTCCAGAAGCATTTGGAGAACACACATAGGCACAGGGTAGGATTCTTGGGGTGTCTTGTGCAGGGTCAGGACTTTGAATCAATGATCCTTGTGGGTCCATTCCAGCTCAGGATGTTCTATAACCACAAAGGTGTAGAGAAGACAACATCTAGAAAGCTTGCAAACAGGTACATCAGCCACAGTTTCACCTGTGAATGTTGCTGACATCATTCAAACACTGGAAAAAAAGTCATTATTCCCAGCTGAACAAAACATCCAAGGCATAGCAACTCCCTGCTTCAGAAGAGAATTGCTCTCTGCCCCATCAATGACACAAAGGATGAGGCAGTCACAAACCACCAGCTGCAATGCCATTCTCCAGGAACTGAAAAGTAAATTGATTCTCATGACTCAACTGCTCAAATCAATACTCACCCTCCCCCACCTCCTGTACACACACAGACCTTTTTCTTCCTTTAAAATAAACAATATCATCTCCAAAGTTAAGGAGCCTTACTGTGCTTAATGTGCTGTAAATACACTTTTCAGGGGAAAACATTCTCTGTCTATTACTTTATCCAATGAAAAATTTGTCATCAGTTCTTGTGAATCTGATCACTGACAACCAGGGTGTGACAATTTTGCATTCATGTTCTTCACCTGCTGGAACTGGTTCTGAAATTTTATGGCAATTTATGATTTGAATGATGTCCATCAACACAACATCCCAGTATCTAGGTTTACAATCCTACATGAAGCACATAAAAAACGTAATTTCCTTGGGATATGGCACTGTCCAAAGCTATGACATCATGCAAGAGGCAATTAAGGCCACTTAAAGTAGATTTTAATGAAAATTAAGAATTGACAATTGGCTAAATACTAAATCATTAATAACTTCTTGAGAAAACAGTTTGAAGCAGCAAGAGCAAATGCATCCATTAACAAGGAGAGTAAGTAGCTTAATCTCAGTTCACAGGTAATAAAAAGAAATTCAAGCCCTTTGTGCAGACTTGCAGGTGTGAGTTACAGCCTGCTAAGGTATGTGAGCCATAAAGATACTGACAGGCAAAAGACTCTGAGGCACAGACATCAGCAATGGAATGTGCTCCTGCATGGGCACTCGGGGAAAATGCCTTTATTTGCATATATAACATGATGATGGACAGCCTGGGTTTTATTTTTTTTTAAATCCAAGAAAATCCTCTTTATTAAATTACTACCAATGGCAGCTTCAGATATTATTGCTCCTGCAAGTGAGGTAACAACACAAGGAAAATAATAACTGCCTAAGCTTTTGCCTCTGGGTTCCATGTGATTTTTTAAATTGCACATCCAGTTCAATTAATCCTATTCAAACATAGTTTCTGATGGATGCTAAGGTAAATAGTAGCTATTTGTCCACACAAACTATGGATTTGGGACCTAGACTGTAGTGCTCCTACCATTCACAAATTTGTTTCTCACATTTGCAACACCCAGAGCAGAATATTTGCTGCCTAGAGCTACTGAGCTCTTTATTTTCCAAAAAGCCCAAACCCACACACATATGGGATCAATTTACTTAAAAAATATATAAGTGTCATCAGTGAAAGACATCTTGAATTATTTCTCCTTAGCAGTAGAAGAACAACAGAAACAAATCTAAAGTCTGTATTTCCTACACCTCTCATCATTTTAAAAACATTAAGTCTCTAAAATCCATCTCTTTTTTTGGTGTTTGACCCTAATTCCAAGTCCTTAAAGCTAAGGGCACTTGGTGGTCCTTGCACAGCCAAGTCCAACATCCCAATGACAACTGCCCTGTGGAGCCCAAAGATGTGAAGGAGATGGAGCTGATGTGTTCCACGGGGTTGGCTCTTGAAGGTCATCTCAAACTTTCACATGTACAATGGATAATTTTTATCAAGTGAGCTATCAAGTGATCATCCTTTGGATGGGGGCAAAGTGTTCTGACTTTCTTCTTTATTGTTCCTTTTATAGTTTATTGAATTAATATATTTAAATAAATATAAATAAATATATCTCACTATGTCATCTTCATATAGGATTATATTATATATAAGAATCTACATCTTTATTGCTTCCTCTAAAATGATCCTGAACTAATACATCTAATCTTATATATAAGCATATAAATTTTATATATAATTTATAATTTACTTTATATCTAATTTTATATCTATAAAGTTAAAATTTTTATCTAACATAAGAATGCTGTATTTATTTGTAATGTCACTGTATCAAGTCCAAAGGTGTTATGATATCATTACTTTTAACAACACTATCATAAAAAACAAGTAACACAGAACAAATTTTTCTCCACAAATTTTATGGTTTGGGGTGGGGCTTTTTTATTTGCACACTTTTCCTGCACAACCTAATAAGAATAAAAAGATAATGCAAAGGTAAAGTAACCATCCCATACTGTTCTTTCAATAAATCAATGGATTTGCAGGAAAAAATGAGCAAATGACTCATTAAGGAGAGAAAGGTGGGCTGGGAAGTACTCTGTTTGCTGGGCTACAGTGTCTCCAGACACAAGCTTTATTCAACGTTCTCAAGTTTGTTGCAAAACAAGTTAATTCCACAATTCAAAAAAAAAGTTTTGGGAGCACAGATCCTGATGTCCAGTGGCAGTGTAAATAATACTGAGTGAACTTTCTAGTCCCAGTACAGAAATCCATCCTGTCCCAATGGGTATCTGCCCCATCCTGCTTGGCCATGAAGTGCAAAGGGACAGTCCTGCAGCCTCTGCAGTCTCTCAGTGAAAGCACCAGTTTGAGTCACAAAATCACCCACTAGGAAGATGTTTGTAGAATCTTTAGTACTAAATCTAAAGTACTTTAACTTCTATTACTACTGTGTAAGTTATGATATTTTAGAATAAAAAATAAGAGTACTGATTCCAGGTAGGCAGAGAGTTACATCTTTTAGGTGTAAAGCTATAGAGCACCTAAGTGATTTGTGTTAGCTGCTTAAAATCCCAGAAGAACTTGTTTTCTTATAGTAACTAATGATGACTAAATCCTTGGGGGTTTAATGAGCAAGATTTTATTTCTCTGAGTACAGAGTGAATACTGTGCAAACAAACTTCTCCAGCAGATGGAAGCATTAGTCAGCAAAAGCTGAGCTCTCACAGGCCTGTCTGTAGGTGTCGTGCAGCACCACAAACCTCCACTGCTACTCACAGAACTTCACCATGTACAAACCCCAAGTGCTTCACACTAGAGGAAAACAAATCTGTAATTCTGTACCACTTGAGATCTCCAGTATTGCTATAGCATAGCATAAAATTGTTATTTAAATATTTACAGAAACCTGACATTGGTGAAAGTCCAGAGACAGGAAAAGCTGGAGTATGAATCATAAAAATGTGGATTTCACGTAAAATTTACCAAAACCCCATAAGCTCTACCAACCTTTTCCCACACCTCCCTGACAGTTAAACAAACACAGTCTAGTTTCTTGCTTGCTTTCTCATATTTTACCAGTAAATGTCATCCAAACATAAATGTTTAAAATGTACTTAAATACAATAACCTCAAATTGCCAGGTAGAATGTTGAAATAAAACAAACTCAAGTTCAGGGGTCATTCTGAAGCTCAGTTAACAGAAAAAGTAACACAAGTGGCCATTAACAGCAGGGTCAAATATCCCTCCAATTACAGATTCAGCAACATCCCAGACTAGTACCTGCAAGGCTGTTCCAGTCCATTAAATCCCAGGAAAGGCCATGAATACTGACATATTTTACAGTGATGCAAGTCCCTTGGCTCACCATGAACAGAACAGCCTGATTTGCAAACCCCACCATAGCATGTCAAGTAACTAAACACTGTTTTCAAAGTAAAATTTGGATTTACACACAGATCTGAAGCACAAGCAAGTGGTTATTCATGTCTCACCTGATTGTTGGGAAGACCTGAGCACTGACTGGCTGCTGCTTTCCCCCTCTGTGAGCTGTTTTGTTCCTTGACATCTGATCAAAATGACATTAAATTATTTCAGGTATGAAGCAGAACTTTCTTTTACAGTTACCCTGGCACAAAGACTGAGATTGCTTTGTTCAATATGCTGAACAAATAAACAGTCAATCAAACAGTACTTGTAAAGCATAAGGAGGGAAATCCAAAATAAACAAACATCAAAAACCCCCAATCTCTATCCCCTTTCTTCTCCCCATACCTAAGTGGAAATTCTGTCCCCTGCCCAATGAATTTACATTCTCTCTTCTGGATTTTCCTCCTAGTTCTGCCAGAGCTGAGCTGCTACCCCCATTCCAGCATCCTCCCAATATTTCAGGAGCCCTGGATTTCAGTCAATAGTTCAGGTGCCCCTAAATTCCTCAGTTACCTGGCCTGACATCAGCACACTCCATGGCTTCTTTGACTGCATTCCTGTTTGCAGCTCCACAATAACTGTAAGAATTTTGATTTTCAGCCTGGAGATGACTGCACACAGTGGGGCCAAAGAATGGCTCATTCCATGAACTTCAGTGGGAAGTTTGTAACTAGTTTCTAGTGAACTCCAGAGCATCTGCAGGGGTACTGAGAGCAGGGACTTTATTTGACATGTGGAGGCAGTCATACACACATGCACGACTTGACTAATATGCCCTAGACATGAAATCGCAATTGCAGAAAGCTTGGAGAAGCTATTTTCATAAAAAAATGTTCTTATCCACAGAGCAATTGCATGGATGTTTATGTACATACACAAATGCTGACAGAGATACAGATCTGCACATCACAAACAGTGCTAACCACTGTTTACATCCCCACATCCTTACAGGAATCACACACACTCACTAAACTTGTTCTTCAGTACCTTTCTCATCTCTAATAGCTGCCTCCTCCCTTTTATTTAACCTCTGCTTCACCTCTCACATAGGATGTTTCTGGGAACTGCTGGAATTATTAAAACAAGACAGGGACATGTCAGCAATGATGAAATAGAAATTGGGAAAGGTAGGAAAGAAGTGGAAAATAAATTACAGGCATGCAGGAAGCCTGGTGCAGATGCAGCAAGCTCAGGCTGTGACATTCACTGTTACAGCACCTCTGATGTCTGCTGGGATAAATACTGGGCTGGGCTATTTATCTCAGAAACCAAGGGAACCAAAGAGGAAAAAACAAAGAGCAACAGAAACTGCAATCCCATCTTATGCAGAACCACAGGACAACACAGCTTTTCTCCATTTTAGTACGGTTTGATGTTCACACTAACATTCAACAGTAGAAACAGGTGGGCAAGATCCCAGAGACCAATGGAAACAGCCCAGCCAGAGAAGTTACAGGACATAAAGAAATGGGGTCTGTGAGTCACAGGCAGCCCTCCCTGGAATATAAAAATAGAAATAAAAGTCTCTTCTTTATTCCAGTTTATGGGAACATTTCCTGGCACCCATCAGATGACAGACCCTCTTTCCCAGTTACCTCAGCCAACTCAGTAACCATGGCAACTGCCTCCAGTGCAATGACATCATATGGTTTCCTAGGCAACCGTTCCCAGTGCAGTGATGTCATGTGGTCACCATGGCAATGCTCCATGAGGCCAGGAAGAAAGTAATTTAAGTGGGAAGATAGGTCAGAAAGGACAAAAGAGGGCTCAGGGAAGAGCAGGATAAAAGATACTTGTGGTAAAAATATGAACTTTGTAACAAGGATAGATGCAAGGAAAAGGAATGGATGGACAGATTGAAGGACAGACAGAAGACAAAAGAGAAGAAATTTTAAGTAATTTTAACTACCTTTTGTTTTTGAAAAAATCTTAATTCTCTAATCTCTAATACATTATTTAGGTCAGAGATTCTGAATCAAAGCATGCATGGTCACAGGAAGTTTAAGCATGGTTCAAACACTGATTTACTGGAGGGACTTCTGACAATCCAGAAGAAACTGTCAGAAATCTCCAGAGAGACACTGAGGGAAATCTATAGAATATATAGGTACATTTTCTAATATATTTCCATTCTCTGGCTGATTACCCAGAGCTCTGTCACAGCAATGCCAATAACCAGGTGTTGCTGCCACACCTGTACAGGGCTTGAGGAGAAGATTCATTTGCCCTCTTCCTTCTGCTCTTTGTAGTTGAAGCCACAATAATAAGAACCTGGCCAGCTGATGGATGAAAATGTGTTTTCCTTCTACTGAAATCTCCTTCAGATCCTCATCAAGATGGAAGAGTGTCCCTTCTTTTTAATTTTCTAGATCTTCTTCCAATTCTGTTAAACTCCCAAATATTTGAATTTACGGAGTACAAATATCCTTTCTACATTCAATCCTGTTTTAGCTCTGGCAAGTCTCAGCCAGCAGACAATGTTACTGCCAGCTTTATGTTAAATGGCTATAAAACCCCTGGGAAAAAACTTCTTGGCAATAAAAGGCCAGCATTATTGATACACAGTGTTTTATCTATGTGTACAGCCTTGAGTGCAAGATAAAGTAACAAAAAGCTCTGCCTTCTGAGGACAGCCTGCAGGCTAAAAGCTCAGGGCAATGTTCCTGAGAAAGCTTTCAGCTCTATCACACAGCATCCAGCAAGGCATCCTCACATAGTGTGTCTAAAGCAAAACCTTAGTATAGTTTATTCAGCACAATTATTGCCCTCCACCACTCTTTTCAGAAGGAGTTAATGTAGAATCAGATGTAGGGGTTGTGATTGTAACATTGCAGCTCAGCAATGCAGGGTTGCAGCTGGGACATCTTCTACTAAAAGTGACTTGTTTTTTACAGTTGAAGATGAACCTCAGCTGGTCTATTCAGACCAAAACCTCAAATAATGTGAAGCTTAGAAACCTAATTTGAGCATGGCTGTAGATGAGATATTTGTCTCAGACTAACCCACAGAGTTCCTGGCAGCAGTGCCCACCAGCCCAGCTGTCTGTACAGTTCAGCACAAAGGAAAAGAGCACATTCCTATACAAAGGACTTTGTACAGTTTGTCACAAGGAGACATTTTTGTACCTCAAGACCTCATGCAGAGTGTTGCTGTTACTCAGATAGCAGCAATGCATTTAATATGCCAAGCACTTTCCAAATCTCTACAGAGGCAGGCATTAGGGCTCATGAAGTCCAACTCCTTCAGAGCAGCCCACTCAGTAAATCTCCAAGGGGTTTCATTGCAAAACCCTGCAGTCATCAGGTTGGAAATGTTCCAGGTGCTTAATCACACACAGCAGAGTGAGAACTGAGAGAGGGAAGAAAAATTCTCAGAGATAAGCAGTACTAGGAAGGATGTGGTGGCTGAGGGAGAGAAACAGGAAAAGGGGAGGAGGAGGAGAGGAAAGGGAGAATAAATATCTCATGCTGTTGATGAGCAGAAACACAAACACCAGAGACAGACACAAAGAAAGCCAGCAGTGGCTCCCCCAAGTTATTCTTCTGTCCTCATACACTTCCTCCCAAAATCAAAATATATTCATGGAGCAGCCAGTTGCACATCTCACACAAAAATCAGGCTAAGCTGGGCATTCCCATACAATCAACAGGTCTCACAAACCAGTTATGTCTTCATGAAGTTATCAGAATTATTTCTGCAGGGGAGTGGAAGGAAAGCTCGGCAGGGTCAGCACAGAATTAAGGAAAATACCTGCTAGAAGAAAAGAAGTGGGAAATAGGTGGTGAGGACTGTTTTGGTTGTGGGATGGGTTTTTTTCAGGCTGAGCTGTGAGACTGAAATATCTGCATTAAGCTATGCTTCAGGCTGCAGTCTTATTTCAAAAACTAGGAATTTTTAAGAAATGTGGCAAAATACAAAATAATGTCCTTTTTTTGACTTCTGATAAATCTCTTTGGTGAACAATGATATATGACAACATTAAGTAAAACAAAGTGCTGACAATGTACTTAAAAGGGAGAAAGAGGAAAATCTAGAGTAATAACTAATGGCCAAGCAAAAAGAAATCTGCTATAAACTGTGTTGCCTTAAATAATAAAGATTAATATGCACAAATATCTAATTCATTCCCACAATAAGTGCCATGCTTTACAAGTGCACATACAAGTTCTAGGTTAAGAATAAGACAAATTCTGCTCTGATTAATACAAGACAATAAAGACACACATAATAGAAGAAATGGTAACATGTAGCTCACCAATATGGACAAAGTATTATAATGAGAAATAATAGTAAAACTTTGCAGCAGCTATCCCAGAAGCTCTTAAAAGCTTCAGCTCTCAGGCTAGTTAGCCCTAAAAAAAGTAATTGATTTAAAAAAACAAAAGTTGAAATAACTGAGAGAAAAATAAGACCTGTATTCTATTGAGTAAGAAATAAATTGTAAGGTCAGAAAATATATTTATCACGAGGAATCAGAATATAGGTTGAATAAAATATCTCCTGGGTATTCCTTACTTTGTATCAGCCCATCCATCTGCTAATTAGCACCAAGACATTATTGTGATTGTGGTAGGATAACAGGATGAATAATTCATTATACCTTACCCAGAGATCTGGCACTTTAGTGGTTCTTAATCAGTTCCTAATCCAAGGATTCAGCATAATCTTTATGGCAGAATTAACAACATACATACACACATAATGTGTTTAGTAAAAATTTAAAGCAATTGTTTTAAACCAACTAACAATGGGATAATAAGCTCGGCTTCACTAATCTAAAAATAAGTTAATTCTGTCCCCTTTTAGCCTAGGCTCGTGGCCAGTCTCAAAGTGAGGAAGTGTCAGCTGTGGAAACCCAGAGAATGACTCAGCAGTGGTGCCACAGCATGTTCATCTCTGACAAATGTTGGGCTCTGATGATACCAATGACAGAAAAAGTCTGAACTTCCCAATCCTTCCACACCATCTTAGAGCCCAGAGGGGCTTAATAGGACTTGTTTCAGAAGAGGCAAATAGCAGTCCTTAAAAAGCTTGGGGTGGCACAAGAGAGCAGAGATGTCTCTGCCCTTTAAGGATATGCTGGAATCTCACTCACCCCTTGGACAACCAGCCAGCAAACACTTGGAGAGACCTGGGCCATTTCCTGCCAAAGGCAGGCCCAGCCTTCTGCTCCCTGCTCTGGATCTGGGATGCAGTGACAGGAACAGAGATGATTGCTCCAGGGTGGCTCTGGCTGCCTTGGAGACAGGAAGCCTCTACAGATGGTGGCCAGGCTGCCCCAGCACGGTGCCCACACCTTGCATCCCTCTGGGTGGTGCTCTAAGGCCCCACACCCTGGGCAGGTGTGCCACTGGAGTAACTGGGCTGCACCTCACAAATAACCACCTGGGATTTGGCTTTTTTCTGAGAGTCAAAACAAAGAAAACATGGACAAGCACAAGATTTCCCTTGCAGAGAACACGATCCATTTTACTCAGCAGGGAAACCAGTTAATCACTGCCATCCATCTACTTCTCTGCCCTCTGCAAGAGTCAGACGTTCTTTTGTGCTGGAAGGGCACAACAACAGCCACAAAGCCTGTCAGGAAAATGCTGCTCTGCCAACCCCCTGCAACTCCTGCTTCCTTCCAATGTGTGCCTTACGTGCTTGGGAAGGGAATCAATGCTTTTCTGCCATTCCTGCTCTTTCAGTAGCCTCTGCTGGAGAAATCCCTGAATAAAGGACATTCCTCAGATGTTCAAACAAGGATGCAGTTCTCTAAATGCCACAATCTTTATATATAATTACTGCAAATATAATAGGCTTATATTTCTAATAATGTTATGTTTATTATAATTTATAAATAATTATTATATTTAATATTTATAACTGGCAAAACATCACTGAAAGTCATATGGACAGTGTATTTTGATCTATTTCTTCTCTTAGACGTGTTGTTAAACCAATTAATTCTTCAGAGACGGAAGAATTCAACCACTATTAGATTGAGTCCTAAAGTGGAATCGATCACATTATTGAATTATGTGAAAATAGCTCATACTAATTTGAGTATATTACAGTACATAAGTGATTTCTTAATGACTCCCTCCATAAAAAAACATATATATTAACTGCTGAAGTACTCACAGTGCTTTGCCTTGGTGCAATCTGGGGTTTACAAAAACCCAACTGAATGAAAATAATTCATCTGGCTATAATGTTTGAGTTGGGACAGACCAAGCTGGTTCATAATCATTACTTAAAATCATTTAGACTAACATATAAGACAAGTAACAGTGAAGATTCAGAAAAATGTATATACTTGAAGCATATATATATATATATATATATATATATATATATTTAAGTGTATTACTACATTTCTAGTTATTCAATATTAAATCACAATTGGCATATAGGAAAACCATAATAAACACTGTTATTTCTAACAGATGGTTCAATTTCTAACGTAAATTAAAAATTTACCTGGCCTGACCTCAGTGTTCAGAAAATATCTTTGTTTATCTCAGAAATCATTAAGGCTCAGACATGAAACCATCTGCATCTATGGAACTTCAAGTACTGTAGGCTTGTTCAGAACAAGATCTAAACATCCTCTGTCAATTATGTAGATAATCAACTTCACATTCTTCAAAATCTGCCACTCATTTCAAGGAACTGCTTCAATGAACCTAAGATCTATCCAAATAGGTTTCTTGTGTTGTTGAAGTGGTTTAGCCAATTTTCCTCATCAATTATGTTAAATTCATTCAAATGTGTTGTGTGGATAGAATTTCAAAAAACCAAGGATACAAAGCACTGGAATATTTTTCCTGTTTTCTTTCTGTCCTTAAACTCAAATTGGTTTATTGAAAGATTTCCAGTTGGTCCCATGCTGACAGAAAATGTTTTATAATGTAGAACGACATCAGTTTTCACCCTTCTAACTTCCCTTATCACTAAGTCATTCTCTTACATGACTTAAAATACATTTTCTTCAGTGTGAGGTGTACTCACATAATTTTTTTCTAGATTATTATAAAGAAGCCTATTGCAGCTGCTGGAAGAGGCCCTGAGAGTAGGTCAGGGAATCCCCTCATGCTCCTTTGGCAAAAGATTGGGCTCTGGAAGTCAGTCCATCCAACTTAGATGTAGATCACAGGTGTGAGTATTAAGGATGGAAAACCACAGCCTGAAGTTACAGGCGAGGGAAAGGCAATGTGGAAAATCTATTTTCAAACCCATAGTGAGACCCAAGTTGTAATAGAGTGAATGGTTACTTACCAGAGGAACTGTGGTCCTTTGAGATGTGTTATCCATGGACCTCCAATCTCACCTCTCTTCTTAAGGTTTCTGCTTCCCTAGAAGCTTCACATTCTCAGTGCTACTGCTCATGTTGAAGAACAGCCTCTCAGTACATAGTTTAGTGTCCCATAGTATGGGCACACTTTGTTCCAGTGGTTCAATAGGGTGTGGGTGTTTTTGTACTCTGAGAGATGAACACAAGCATTTCTGTGAAACTTGAACACATTTGAGCAGATTAGGACATAGACAGAAAGTATCTCTCTCCCTATAAAGACCTCACAATTAATTTAAGGGCTGACTAAAGCTTACAAGTTCCTTTAACATCACAGAAAATTCTGCTTTACTGTTAGCAGCTGTCAAGTTGCTAAAAATTCAAGGATATACACAGGCCTTGTTAATATTATACCAACACCCTCAGAATGACTGAACCTCTCAACAAAGATTGCCTGTGAAAGACATGAAAATTGTGGTTCTGGGCAAGAGAAATGCTCAGATGGACCCTAACAAAACCCTCACCATGTCAAGAGCAGCAAAGAACCTTTTATGCCTTCAAGGACACAAAGAAGTCCCTCCTGGAGATGGGGGGAAAAGTCACTCAATTTTGAGTCTTTCCATTGGAATTACCCTGCTTCAAACAATGTTGTGAACTTCAACTAAGCACCTCTGGTGAATACATCTGGTGTTTTCAAACAAGAAATTTGGCATAGACTAGGATTTTATTTATTTTAGAGAGCGATAGGCAGAAGACATGACTTGGGAGTCACCTATGAGAAATACCAGTTCCAAAATACCTGAATCCTATGGTCTACTGAAAAATATTGGAATAAACATGTGCTATTCATCAGCTTTGGTTTCCTCCAGATCAATGTAAGGATTACAAAACCGCATTTAGCAATCCCAGGGCCCAGGAAATGAAAAAGCTGCTGAAGTGTAAACAAGGATATGGATTGCACTGGAGCATTTGTTTTCTCGCTCCATAGAAAACTCTCTACTAACTCCTACCAAAACACAACCACAAAAACATGCTCTGCATGTCATTGGCTCATTCACTGACAGCTGGAAAACACGTGAGAAGTATCTGCGTTCCTACTGGGACTCCAGTTCACTGCTACACAGCATCATTCTGCAGAATTGCTTTGCTCTCCACCTGGGATCCTATGCACCAGGGCAACAGCCAACCTGCAGCTGCCTGTCCAGAGATGCCAGACCTGCTGACTCACTTGCAAACTAAATAATGCTCATGGTTTTGTGATAAAGGGTCTGCACAAGACAGTAACTAAAATGAGAAAGGACCCCTTGGCTTTTGAATTAAGAAAAAATACTAATAAAAAAGGTAACAAAAAGACAGGTACTTCTATCAACAGGGAAGTGAAACCTACCAACTGGCAATATTTTATTAACCATCCAGAGCGTTTCTATGTAAAAAGGCAATCTTATGGCCAAGAGTTACCTTGGTTCCACGGGGGTAGTAGGAAGGTGTGTAACTGTATTTTTACCTTTGTCAGATGTTGTGTTACTCTTTCAATTGTTGCCAATTTTACTGCTATAATAAAGCTAGAATTATCTCTAGGATGATAGAATACATAAATGCACACAAACCTACCATTAAAAATTCTAAAACTCTGGATACTTAAAAAGAACCAGTGCACTACTTTTAAAAAATATGTGCAGTCGTTGTGGGTAATTCTGACCAGCAATAATTATTTCTATAATTAAAAACTACCAGTTCTGATAAATGAGAACTTACATGACCTTTGAGCTAGCTCAGGTGCCAGTGGCAGTCTGGATACAGCTAACTTCTCCTGCTTCTGGGACATACCATGACAGAAGTGTCTACAGCACCAATAAAGGTACATGTACTCTAACTGTTGGGAGAAAACAAAAACAGTGTTAAGTTTGTGGACTAGATTTAAGTGAGGTAAATAGAGAAAGGCAGTCTTCAGCAACAAGTATTGCTTCTGTTTGAAGCAGGTAAATATGAAATAGCTACTGGGGTATGCACATATAAAGCTGATTTGGTGATCAGCACTTCAGAGAAAGAGCTTAGAAGTTGCAAACACAAGTCTCTGCATTGATAGGGTAAGTTATGTGCTTCACAACTGTTCAGCAGCTCTTGTACTGAGCAAACAACTAAATATACCACCCTGGGAAACTCCACATGAATAGAGATGACCCCCAGTGCAGGTGCTTTTGGGTTTTGTGGGTTTGGGTTTTCCTTCTTACAGCACATTATGTTGTGTTTTTGTGTTGTTTAGCATGTGTCAACTTCTCATTAAACTTTTGATTAAAAATGTTTTAACCCATCAGTGACGTGTTAGATAACTCTATCTCTGCTCTGAACAAAAGACAGGACAGCTCATGTAGAGATAACATCCCTGAAGCAGCATTTTATTTTATTCATTTAATTCCAAAACATTTAATTTAGAAGTCTGGCTTCCCAGTCATCCATCTTAACATGGGCAAATATTGACATAGAGTTGTCAGAATACACAGACAACTAAACAGCCAAAGAGTTTACAAAAAATAAATTCATGATTCTTCAAAACAACTGCAAAAGGTTACAAGTATCAAAACTCTTAGGTAGATGCACTGCATTTAAAGAAACTGTGCACATAAGTTAGAGGCAAAAAAACCAAATTGCTACTGAAACCTCACATTTCAAACAGTTTATTGTAAACTGATGAACAGAGTTGTCATTTCACATCAGCTTAACTGTTTTGACTGAAAAAAATTTGGGGTGGCTAATTTACTTTGCATGCACAAAATGTACTGCTTAACAGAACTGTCAGCTCATTTCAAACTGAAAACTTTAGCTGGAATCTTGTTATCCTCAATCACTTTCCATTCTTCTTTCCCATATTTTCCAATCAACAGGCAAACTAAAAATGCCTCCTTCTGCACTGCTCAAGTGCAACTAAGATAAATAGGGCCAATAAACCAATCAATCCATCAATGCCCATGAAGACTCATCTGAAACTGCTTCTTGATAAAGTGGACAGCAGATCTGAACAGCTGTACAATACAGATATGCTTAGCACTAGATATTTAGTGTGACTGTGGCAAGGAAATATTGGTGATGATGGGGATGGCCAAGTGGATGAAAGAGGGATCAGAGGAAAGCTTATTAATTATTGCCCTCTCCTGCTTCTTCATCCTGCTGATCACTCGTCCAGAGAGTGAGGTTATCTCGAAGTAACTGCATGATGAGAGTGGAGTCCTTGTAGGAATCCTCATTTAGTGTGTCCAGCTCTGCTATGGCATCATCAAAGGCTTGTTTGGCTAAAAGGCAGGCCTGCTCAGGGGCATTCTGGATTTCATAGTAGAACACTGAGAAATTGAGTGCCAGCCCAAGCCTAATGGGGTGAGTGGGCTGCATGTGCTCTTTGCTGATTTCAAAAGCCTCTTTATAGGCAGCTTCTGAGGCTTCCACGACACTGTTCTTCTTCTCTCCAGCAGCAACTTCTGCCAAATAGCGGTAGTAATCCCCCTTCATTTTCAGGTAAAAGACCTTGCTCTCATACTGGAAGTCATTGCAGTTCTTGATCAAGTATTTATCTAGGAGAGCCAAAACATCATTGCAGACTGTCTCGAGCTCCTTTTCTATCTTCTCCCTATAGGCTTTAACCTTCTCCAGCTTCTTCTCATTCCCATCTGCCATAGTCTTCTGCTCTATGCTGCTGATGACGCGCCAGGAGGACCGTCTAGCTCCGACTACATTCTTGTAGGCTACAGACAGCAGGTTTCTATCCTCATTTGAGAGGGGCTCATTCAGCTCAGTTACCTGAAAATACAGACAAAGAGCAAATTTAAAGGGTTTGCCTTAGAGAAGAGTGTGCAAACTTCCTTCAATACTTTCATCATGAAGTGCAAGATTCAAAATTTCTTCTAGAACGCAAAATTCCTTCTAGACAGGAGTAACTTTGTAACATTGAAAGTTTAAACTGTTCTGCAGTCAGGACTTAAAAGAGAGAAATCCCCATAGTTTTGAAGCAATAGAAGGGGTATTTAGAAGCCATTGCAAAGAACATTCACTGAATAAAACTGAGTCAAACTTGTGTAACGGAGAAGCAATCACAGAGGAAGTCTCAGGTTTTTCAGGAAGTCTGCTGTAATTATACAGACTTCACACTTAGTGATGAACTTAAATATACCTAGAACACCAGTTTTTTGAATCTGGAGCACAGCAGCGACACTGGAAGCTGATGCAATTCTCCCATTTCTGTGTCTCCTGCTGCTTGCTTCCATTTGACAGCAGAGATGGAAGCGCTGCAGTCATTAAGCTCTGCACAGCACAAATGGAATTAGTGTTTCATGGTATCTTTCAGACACATAGTGAGTGATTATACAGTGTAATACAAATTTACCCTGATTTCTGCTAAGTGGCTGCAGACAAATTCCAGAGATAGGACGTGAAAGAAATTGCATAGAAATAGGACAGCAAATCAGAAATGAAGCCATGATCAACTTTGAACTGCTACTTCAAAAAGCTGAGATAGAAGGATAATACTTCTAATACTGTATATTTAGGCCTATTTCACTTGATGATTTAATTCAGGCTATCAGACTCATGGTCACTTGAAATCGTTCTATTTTTTAAAATGTATACGCATTAAATTAAACTCAAAGGAATTAGGATGAAAAATGTAACTCCTCTACCTTAAGCATATTGCTTTAAAAGTAGTCACTAGAATGCGAAGGATATTTAATTTGGTGTGAAAATAAACTTGTCCTTGCTCAGACACTGTTAAAATCATTAACTATTTCTTTTTAAAAACGTGCACATTTACACTGCTTTACAGGCACCAGAGTGTTCACAGCCAAATACTTACATACTACAAACAATCAAGTCACAAATATTTACACTATTCTGAGACTGCTGGTGTAGGCAGTGAACTTTTTAACAAATGTGCTTATTTCCAGATCCAAAAAAATACTTTACATGAATTATAAACTCTTACAGTTAGAGAGAACTTACTTTCAAATTTAGGTTTTGTTCTTAAAATGTATTAAGTCAATTAGTTTTATCTCCAAAATGACTTTTCCACAGTTCAGGAACCTGAACTCCCATAATTCACAGCTCTGCTTGTCCTAATAGAATTAGAGGCAGCCTATAGAGGATGAAAAATGCACAAGAATAAACTCTGATGACATCTTCAGAATCTTCATCATAGCTCCCAATCAATATTTTCCTCAACAATCTCCACAACCTACCTGAATCTTCTCTAGCAAATATATTAACAGTTTCACTGTTTAGTGACCAAAATGGGAGCATATAAAAGGAATCCTGATATAACCCTGGAACTCCTAACTCCACATGCTAATGAGTGTGGCAGTACTCCATCAGCTCAGAAATTACTTCTGTGTGTGGTCCCACATAGGCCATACACCAAGCTGAGCTCCTTTCACACAGAAAACAATGGAAAACACCCCAAAGTGAATGTTCCACAATGGAGAGCAGATCCATGACCTGACCCAGGTCAGTGGCCTGTGATTATATGGTTCTGTCAGCCAGAGCACATCACTCAGCTAGAGCCAGTTCTGAACCAAAATGCAAAAATGACTGTACCTGAGCCAGTACAAAGTCACGTTAAATTAATAAAACTTGTCTGATACAAAGTTATGCAGTCCATCATTGGGGAACAAATAGAAATCAGACTAATGAATTTAAATCAGATCAACTTCTTGTAACATGAGGTTTCAGAGCTCTATACCAAGAACTGGAAGTTCATAGCTACAGGTGCCCCAGAGAAGGCCATGAGGAAGTCATCTCCCAGCAGGGGAGAGCACTGCTTACATTAAAGACAACTCATTCCCCTCTGCTACACAAACAACACTGCATTAACCCCAAACCAGACACTCAGGGATAGGTACTGAAAATATAGAATATCCCACACTTTTAAAGTCCAGTTATATATACAGATAAAGCCTACATAACAAACTAAACCTCAAGCTATTTTGTTTCAAAAACTTTAGTTCAATACTTAAATTTATTTCATGATGTAGTATTTCTCACATGACTAATTTTAAAATTCTGTATCTCAGATCACCCACGTTACCAATTTTAAAAAGTAAATTATTTTTTACCACTATGTAGCTATATTGGAAAAGCAACATAAATCAATAGAGGTCCTAAGCACTACTTCTTAGGATTAATACTGTCCAAAAACCAAAAGGCTTACACAGCTACAATTTTTCACGGTTTCTGGAATTATCTAAACCAAAGGGTACTCAATGCTGTAATCTCAGGATGCTGAAACATTTGTTGCATCAACTGAGAACCTTTCACACTTACACCCAAAGCATCTTTCTCCAGTGTGTTGAGAAGCAATTCTGTACCTACCGTGTAAGCTTTATTTGAAACAGCTGGAATCCTGGAGCAGCATTTAATGCAATGGGAATACCATGCCCCATGGAAGAATGCCATTTAAATATGACTGTATTTGCTATTAAAATGACTTTAATAGTTACAAATTACTGGGTTTAGTAAACTAAACCCAATTATTTGTAACAGCAACTATTTCATTTTCCTCTCCTGTTTACACATTACAATTGAAAATACTGGAATTCTTCCATTTAAAAAAAAAGTTTTCAACAACAAAAATTTGTATTGAGCAGTAAATTCCTAAGCTACAACTGCTACTTGATCTAGCTTCTTTCTTTATAGAAGAATTGATGGGAATAAAAAATAAATGTTTCTCCAGCTTTATACTGACAGATGAAACGGCAGTCTTGTCATTCTCCAGTGGCAGAGTCAAAAATCAGGCAAATACACTTTCACTAAAACAAGCATTTGTTACTTTATGTTTCTGAAGTAACTACCATGCTGTTGGCTAAATTCTGTATTGTAAAGTGTAATAATATCTAAAACTGAAATTAATTGTTCAGATTTCAGTTTACACTGAAAGCACACTACTTTCATATAGCATCTTTAAAAAGTATCAGATGTGTAACAATCAGAGATTTTGTAAAAAAAAAATAAAATAAACTTTTCAAATCAAGATATCCTGGAGAATAGATTTCTGAATTAGAATACTGATTTCCTTCCTTTTGGAGGAAATCTAAATTCTCTGGATTGTAAGATTACTTCAGTATTAACCTCTATATGGATTAAAAGGTCTCTGAATTATCTCTCAGTTATTTGCAGTCACTGAAACAGAAGTATGAACTGTGAGGACAGCCAGCCCTCAGAGCATTCCACAGATTATGCTCAGACCTTCAAAATCAACTTCAACACTGAAGAGCATTCTGGAAATTGCTGTGTTGGAGTGAACATCTGTGAAAGCCAAATAACCAACAGATGCTACATCACAGATATGCAACAGTATATGAACAGCTCTAAGTAAGGGAACTGTTGCTTTTAAGCTCAGATTGCATTTTGTATTTCAAGACTCCACTTACTTACAAAGTGTTCTCGAGCTCCCAATTACATGATCACACAACGGATTTGCGAGCAGAAGTGGCAGTACAGATGAGAACACCACAGCTCCAGGTGAATCAAAATTTGCATCACAATTAGAACAGTTTGAAGACAATTAGACATACACACTAGTTGTAAGTACTTTATTTACACATTTCCTGAAGCAAAGCAACTGTGTTCTCATGGTTTCACATGTGCCCAGAGACCATACATACACTGTAGGTCTGCAGTTCTTTGAGACATATAAAGCTTCCTACTAGCAACAACTAGAAATTGTCTTCTTGAGCAGTGTATTTTAGCGGGTTCTCTATTTCATCTTTTAAAATTACCAACTGAAAGAAGAGCTGTTACCATTACATTATTTGTATCAAGAACTCTAGGGATAGAATTGTAAATACACCTTATTTTAACATCTTGTGGCTCTGGTATTGAGATAAAAGTATCACTGTTTTAGAACTGGACTGGTTGTAATATTTATTATAACATAATAGCATAAAAGCAGCAAAATTAGTGTCTTTTTACTGCCCTCATTTAAGGGAGGTGTCATTCTTACAACAAAAATGTAGACTCCATTTGAAGCTGCTCTTTTTCAAACTAAAATCATCTCGTGCCTTCAAACAGCAGAACTCAGAGAGAAACAGTTCCTCTTGGGGCCTTTGGTGTTCACAGAGGACAGATCAGCAAGAACAAACCAATTGTAAACTGATATGGAAAGACACTGCTAAGCATCCAGTGGCACTAACATTACCCATAATATTCGGATCGTGTGAATGCTTTGTTTTCAAAAAAGGGATTAGACATAATAGGTTTGATCATTCTACAATTTTATTATGCATCGGTACAATCAGATCAGTACAAATAATTTTCATTGCTTGGTTCTGAAAGGACCAAAGTTGCAAACGTAACATTGTTTAAACACATTTCAGTATTCAACAGGGTACGGAATGCACTGAGAAACTGTTACCCTACAAAGAAGAGGCAAAAAGGCAACGTTAAAGCTCGGGAAATGCTCCTGGAACAGGGGGTAGCTTTCACACCTGGACGCAGCTACTATCTTTGATAGTGAGTGGTGCTAGTGAGTGAGACCTCTATTCGTGTCTTTTACGGCGAGGCAAAAGAAACGTCTAGAAGAGGAAGGGGCTCCTCTCGCTGTATCCCCAGACAGCCCCCGCCGCAGTGCCCATCCCACAGGACCAGCGCCCCCAAACGCTGGCGGATGCCCAGAAGGGGAGATGCACCCCAAGGTGAAACCCACCACCCCGTCGGGGTGGAAGGGAGGTGGGCGAGGATGGGCCCCAAGTGTAACAGAGAAGGAATGCACAGCGTTCCCGCCGCGAGGAGAGGCGGGCGGCATTCAAATGGCCGCACTGCGAGCCCGATTGGCGCGGTGGGGAGACGGAGAGGAGGGCATGGGGACAGCCACACCCCCGGGGCAGGGACAGCCGGGGAGCGGGAGGGCTGCGAGACAGCCTTTACGGGGGAACGGGGAGAATGGGGGGGGAAGGAAACAGATTTTGAAAGGGGGTCCTAGGTCCGGTTTGGACCGGCTACTCTTTGTCTCATCTCTGCCGAAGGCAGGTAGTACTGGGCACCGCCCCACACGGCGGCGAGGTGTCCCGGCGGGATGGTCTGGCTCCTGCTCCCGCCCTCCTTTCTTCACCGCGACGGGTGGGACCCGGCGGCTCGCATCCTCCCCGGACCCAACCCCGCCTCGGACCAGCCCGCACTTCCTTTCCCTCCCTCCCCCGCCACTACTCCCCTACACACACCTCCCCGAGTACGCCCCACGGCCGCCACGCTACCGGCCCCACTCACCGACTTCATGGCCGAGGCCATGTCATCGTATCTCTCCGCCTGCTCGGCCAGGCGGGCTCTCTGCAGCAGCTGCTCTCGGTCCCCCATGGCCGCTTCCGTGGTGGCTGCCGGGCTGGGCTGGGCTCTGCGCGCCCCTGAGAGAGAGCGGAAGGCGGGCGGGGATGTGCGGCTGGGCGCGCACGGGTGGCGGGAGCAGGAACCGTAAGCGGAGCCGCCCGCTGGGCTGTGCCGGGCTGAGCTGGGCTGAGCCGGGCTGAGCTGAGCCGGGCTGAGCTGTGCTGGCCGCCGCTCCCTCGCCCGCCGGCCGCGCTCCCGGACCGACCGCGGCGTGTGCGGCTCGGAGCCTCGCGCTGCTGCCGCCGCCCGCGCCTGCGCGCCGGGAAGGCAACGAGGGGGCGGAGCCGCGGTGCTGCAGGGGAGGGGAGGGGGCGCCGCTCCCCCGCGCTCTATTTCTAGGTGACGTCACTTGCTATAAATAGCCATCGCGGGGCGCCGGCCGCGGGCCGCGCGTGCGCGCTGGGAGTGCTGCATTTTCCTGCTGCAAAGGTGGAGGTGGGCGGGGGGCGCGGGCACTGCGGGACGGGGCACGGGACGGGCTTGGACACCGCCGCCGCCTCCGCCTCGCCAGCCCTGCCGGGCCTCGGCAGGGGCGCGGGCGGGACACGGCTGTCTGACCACGGGTCGGGGTGACCACGCTCCGCGTTCACGTGTGCGACCCTGCCCAGCCCATGGCTGCTTTGTGCGGCCGCAGCCTGCGGTAGTGGCACGGTTGTGCCTCTTTCGGGGAAATAAGAGTATCTCGCATCCCGGCTGCCTTGAAACAGCCCGAGTTGTGGGGGTGGTACCACGGACCAATTCTACTACCTTACCTAAGAGATGCAGCTAAATTCAATTTTACTACGTATTTTAATGTGTAATAGTCAAGCTCCTCTTTCATAGATTGATAGACTACCATTCTTACATAAAAATGATCTCAAGGTAAGAACCTTGCACAAACAACGAACTGCTGCTGGTGACCACAGAAACGCTGGGAGGCACGTTACTCATCTCTTACAATAAATCATAGATTAACTTTTCCCATTCAACCCTGGCCAGCATTTAAACATGCCTGCACCGCTGAAGGTACGGGGAGCTGCTGTGCAGCTGAGTGAAAGGTTCGCTCACCAGCAGAGAGCTCAGCACCAGAGCACCTGTGGCAATTGAAGCTCACATCTGTCCTCACCCCCAAAGACAAGGAAAGGCAGTCCATTAGCACACCCGGGAAGCAGGGACACGGCTGCTCTCGCTCCTCCCGATGCTCTCCACTACCCTCGGTACTCTCACACTACTTCAAATGAGTCAATGCAATCCCTTGTGTCAGACAAAAGTTTTTAGCCTTAACTCTAATGCTGCTGGCTTTTGTGCATTAAACCCTAATGCCAGTTAAAATAAACGCTGCCGTTTTTAAAGGGATTAGATGAATATTGCTGTCTTGTTAAAAGACATAAATAAATATGACAAATAAGAATAAACTATAGTTATATGCAATAAGGCATGAAAGATAAAACTTAGCAAGTTATAAACTGATTGCCAGAACATTCTGGAAACAGCCCTTGCAGTAGTGTGAAGCACATACACCACTATGCATGCATCCCAGCAAGCCAAATGTGGCTTTTTCCTACTGGGATTTTGTTTTCACTGTTTCTAAGAGAAGGCAGTGACATCCAAAACCTGAACAGAATGGATCCCAAGCATCAGTTCAATTTATTATCACAATTATTTTAAAATTTGCATTAATTTTACCTTAGAATAAATGTTTAGGTATAGACAGCAAAGATGTGATTTTGAAAATATATCATTCCATGAAAAAATACAAATTTTAATGCATCTGACCCTTAGGCAAGAGTAGTGATAGATGTGCCAATCCTCCTTGCCTAGCTCACTTCAGTTGGGAACCTTTGCAGTTGTAATAATTTCTCAGTAGAAATTAGTCAGTTTGCAAAGCATTCCAACAGCTCTGAAAATATGTAGGGTTTACCAGCAGCTTTCTAGTCTTGTACAGCAGCTTCAGACTCCCCAGGGAAATGGATTACAAAGTATTTTTAAAATGAGTTATTCACCCACTGAACCAATCTGCATTAATCTGCCAAATATATGTGGATATATCTACATATGCACAAAACATTCTCATTAAATGCTTTGATTTCCTTAATTGAGGCTTCTGTAAAACAGCTATTTCTCAGTCTAAAGCATCTCAAAAATTCCTAACCTTGAATCTACGAGGTCATGTGTAACCTCACTGCTCTAAAACCAGATACACGTCTAAAATCAACAGTTTCAAGAAAAAGTGCTAAAACAAGGCAATGTTGTGTGCAGCATTTCCACAGTCTGACTGTAACCTAAAGAAAGGGAAGAGATTGCATTTCACATTCAAGGTCTGGGGGAGAGTACCTATATTCTCCTGTGCATAGAGTGCCTAGTGCTCTGGATCTTCATCCTCAGTAGTGGCTCCACATTTCCACAGAGGTACAAATAAACAGAAATTAGAGCTCACACAGTGAGTTTTATAATCTTCTACAATATTTATGAGTCACAATGTCTTAAAACAAAAATGGAAAGAAAAGGAAAAATCAGCAGGTCTTTTATTAGAGTGCCGAATGGGGTGTAAGCAGTGCCTGACTGTGGTTCCCCTGCTGAGCTCAGATGCCAGGCATCATTCCATGATTCCCATCAAAGCTCAGGAATACTGCTCCCATGAGGCAGGACTGAGAATTGTTCGCAAAGTGACCACACCCAGCAAGAATTTGTAGATGGAGAAATTTATGGCGCTGAAAATTGCACTATGACCTAAGGCAGTGGCTCTGCTCCACAGGCATATCTGATTATTGGACAGCACCCATGTTCCATAAATAGCTTCTGCTGAAATGCCATTCCAGTTCAGTGCTCACTCGCACAGGGGCACTGGGGACACCACAGCTGTCTCAGAGGGTGTCTCCCCAGTGCTGATGTTTAGCTGCAGGGACACGGGTGAAGAGGCAACACCACAAGGAAACCACCGTGTGCCAGTCCCAGGCTTTCACCACAGTGGAAAACTTCCCCTTTTGTTGTCCTGGAAGCACTGAGGGAGCACACGCATTTTCTCTTTCTGAGAGTCATGGAACTACAGCAGTGCTGCTACAAAGTTCCTGCCACTAACATCCTCCTGACCCCTGGAGAAAATTATCTTCCCTTTCCTTTCTGCAGCAAGGAAATGTTTTATTTAGGGAACTGCTAAATGATGAAAGTCTTGGGGACAAGATACTGAAAAACAGGGAGAGAAAAGAGAAACCACCCACTGGTGGGGGAGGTTAACCAGCTTCCACATAACAGCAAATGAAGTAGAGACAACTGTGGAAGAGAAAGAGATGGAGTTTGTTAACATCTGTCTTGGAAATATTTGTGACTGGCCCTTACATGGAGTATGATGCTCAGATAGTGCTGTAAGGACAAATTCTTCCAGAGGCTTAGAACTATCTGCAATTTTTATTGTTAGAATTCTAGCAGCACATTCCCCCAGTAAAGTGAGATAAATGTACATCAGGAGGATAGATGGTGTAACCAGCGACAAGATCAGAGCACGAGATAGCAGTGGGTGTAGCTGTAGTGTGATGATTCTCTCCCAAACCACAAGGGACTGTAATTTCAGTGACATACTTCTAGCCAAGCCATACACCACAGTTTAACAAGCCTCGAGGCTGTCACAGTGTGTGAAAATATTCTACTCTTTGTCATATTTCAATTTCATATTAATCTTGAATCACTCTCACAGAACCTCCCTCATAACTCAAGGGTAAATCCTAGAATGAAGAAAGATGACACTGCCTGAGCGCTGCTCAGCAGCAGCAACAGGGCTCATGCCATGCATTGTGGTGAAGTACATTGTGTATCTATTAACCTACATGGGAAGAACTTTAAAACAGAAGGGTACTGATTTGTACAAAACCTGAGAAGCTCTTGCTCCCTCATGGGAAAGGGTAGGTCTGTACCCCAAAGCCTATTTGGGATCACTGCAGTGTATTTAATACCATTCAGTATTCACACACAGTAGCCTTTTGCATGTTCAAAATCCTGTGCAGACACAAGCTGATAAACCCTCAGAACTCTCTGGCAAAATGTGCTATCTTCCAGCACCTGCTCATTTCAGAGTCCAGTGAGGAAACAGCACTATATCTGAATAAAAGATGATGGCAGTTTTTCCTTGCCAGAATGATTCAGGGATATGCACAGGGGGTTGTCAAGCATGCTCAGTTGTGGGGGTTCCTTTAAGTGGCGAGAACACAGTAGCTAATTGAAAGCAGCTTTAACTCCTCATGAGCTCACTCCTCAGACTACGATGTTTGCTAGTCCTGCCCAGGTAGAAGAATGCAGTTTTACTCTTTATATAATGTGGGGAAAGTAACCAGAATTCACAGGCTTCAACAGGAAAACATGAAAAAGCCTGCTTATCAGTAGCTGCCACCAGAGCACCATTTTGAAAAGAGGCTCTACAGGTAAGAGGAAAAAGAAACAACCTGTGTTAAGAAAATACTGGAAATAAAAGAACAATATGAACACAAAATAACTCAATCCTACGATTTCTGGAACCTCCCCAAAAGACACCTCATGCTGAGCATAAACAATTAAGGACTCCGCATCAACAGCCACATTTAAAAAATAAGACCAGATCTGTCTTAACAACTGAATTTTTACTGCCCTTCAACCTTTACCAAAGTGGATTAGTTTGACTTAGAACTGGATTAAATCCCACTGAAAATGATTGATCTGAAACAATGACCTTTCACTGTAGAACATAACATGAAAGACTTTGGGGATAAGACTAATGAAGTGCAGAGATAAAACAAAATGCCTTTGCCGACATTTTCAAAAGTGGCCTCTTATTCTGGGTGCCCTACTTGAGTCACTGCACAGTGTTCGTTTCCTCTAAAATGAGGCCCCAAGAAAGGTGAGCCAGGCATCCAGAAGGAGAGACTGCCTGAAAACACTTTTTTGCAGCTGTGTCTCCCAGCATTTGTCCCGAGTGGGTGTTGGATGCACCAGTGACTGTGACAGTAAGCAGAACTGCCAAAGGGACTGCAAGCAGGAAAAGCTGCTGCTCACATCCTCCATCCCCTGTAGCAATGACATGGATTTGTTCAGGGAAGTTTTCATGGCAGCTGCTGTGCAGGACCTCCACACAGCCATTTCCACAGCACACTTCCAGGGCAGAACCACCCTCAGCCCCTGACCTTGCCAGGCTCAGGGCTGTCTGCTGAACTGCCAAGAGAAAAGCCACCTGTAGCAGCAGCGCTGGAAAACATGGATGCTGCCTATTGGGAAAGTGTTCCTCTCACCTCAGGGAGGGTCAAGTAACAGAACTTCTGAAAGTGCTCCTAGATTTCCATCCCCTTTCTGTGACCAATCAACACATACAGGCACTGTACTTTGGGCCCTTACATGCATTTTAAGATAAAAATAACTTCGGGTTTTTTTTCTATCTAGGGCAAGCTCCTTCCTTTGCTAGGCCAAGCCATGTGGAGGAGGAGGAATGACAACAGCAGGTACAGCACATTCAGCTCAGGGCAGGTCAGCCACGTGCTCAGCGTGCTTCCAAGTACAGCTCCAAGGAAGAACAACATAAACACATCCAGAGCTTGCTACAGATGGTAGGATAGGGAAAGCAGAACATGATGGGGACACAAATCACATCTAGGAAACCAGAACGAGGTAAGACACAAATTGAACAAATTGCTACCCCAGTGTGAATACAATGGAAAGAACTCCACTAGGCTCTCCTTGAAAGACTAACTCCAGCCAGGAGCACAGGCAGAGGTCATAAGCAGTACTGGCATTCAGCCAGATTCACTTGTTCTCTTCCCCTACTGCATGGCCAGGCACCCCCTCTGTTCTGGCTCATGGATGGGGAAGCAGCACCCCACCCCTGAATCCTGCTCAGCCCCCTGGAACCCAGCATGGCCAAGTCCTGTGAGATCATCTGCAGGCACCACTTGCAAATTCCTGTCCAAATGCAATTAGCTCCTCAAAAGTGCTTTGTGCAGGTTCAATATCTAGGTGACATGGGGCTATAGTGGGCCAAAATACACTGTACTTCAACCACTTGAATTTACATCTCTTAAAGGGAAATACTTTAATTTTTTTGATTTTACATATCAAACTTTGAATTGTCTAACATTAATTTACAGAAAAGTAATAAGTTATTTCACCTGGGAAAAGACCTAGAAAATTCAGTTGTCCTCCAGAGAGCAACTGTACCAAATTCAGAAATTAAATTCATTAAGTATAAGAGAAAAGGCCTTAATTCTGCTTTAGCTGAAAATACTTTTTCAGATTTAAGTTTGGAAAAGAGACTTGTTGTTCTAGCACTCCTGAGGAATTTTGTGAATTGAGCCTCTTCTTTTTAACTAAAAACTCAAAACAATTGTGTTCTTGGAACTATTTTTAAAACTTACAAGGTCTTAGGACACTGGTGTTGTTAATGTGGTAGAACAAAGGTCACTTATATGCCATGCCAAAATACCTGCATTCCCTAGCACGGGTTGCTTCCTTAGAAAAGAACCTACATAGAATGACAGCTATCTAAAATTTCTATAAAGGCAATGCTAATCTAATATTATCTCTCCTGACAGGAAACAGAACTAAGTATTTGAAAGGAACTGAAAATATATCTCATTGTAAGAGAGGTGTCATTCCTCTTTACTCCAATACATCTTCAACAGCAGGGAAGTGTAACCTCCCTGGCTTTCATTCACATGTATCATGTACCATGTATCACTGGCTGCCTAAATCAGAGTCATTGTAGTGACATGTCATCAGCAGGGATGAAAATTAAAGTACCTTATTTAGGATCTCAGACAGCAGCCCAGCAAGATCCAGTGGGAATTTTGCTATGGGGCTGCTGCCTCTGTACGGAGCCGCGTCGCTGGCAGGCTCCTGACCGTGTCGCGTCTCCGTTCCAGCGCAGAAGGGACGGTGACAGCGCCTGGAGAAGGGGTTTGCAGGAGGCGCGGCCGCGGCGGCGGCCCCGGTGCATCGCCCTCCCCTCAGGGCTCCCGCCGCTCCCTCAGCCTCAGTGCCCCCGCCCCGCGCGCCTCCTGAGGAGCCGCGCGCGCCCCGCTGTTGCTATGGCTCGGCGGGAGGCGGCAGCCAATCAGAGCGCGGCAGGATATATCTGTCGCTGTTGCCAACGGCCGCGAACCAATGGGAAGGCGGCGGCGCGCGGCCCGAGGGCCAATGGAAAGGCGGCGGCGGGCGGCGGGAACAGCCCCGGGCGGAGGGGAGTGGGCGGGCGGTGGCCGGGCTGTGAGGGCAGGGCGGGCTCGTCCCTCACGGGTGTTCGTGCGGGCCTTACAAGCCCGGCATCTTTGTTCCCTGTAGAAATGCCCGGATTCACTCACGGCCCGGCTGTTTACGGCAATAAACAATAACGTGTGTGACCTTTCCAAGCACCGCTGTTCCAAACACAAACAAGAAAGGGGTTATTCCTAGTGGGAGCCACCAAAATAATGGAGGCTTCAGGCTCTCAGCACCCGCAAGTGTTCCCAGGGCAGCTGGTCCTGCGTTGTAATACATAATTGCCATGTGAAAGTTATCACTTCACATCCTTACCTTGAAAGAAATGAACTCTGGAGAAACAGTAAGTGAAAATCTTTACTTAAAAACTTTGTAACAAAAGGTAAGGGAGGCGTCTTCTTCCTCTATCTCTAGGCTAGACGTTTGGCAATGGGGACCCATTATACAATACAGATTTTTTTAAAAACAGTAACACTTCAAGAAAATACCAAAAAACCCCACCCTATAACTTGCAGAAGTAGTTTTAAACCTGCATGAAAGGCCTGACATGCTCCTTCTTGTATTAAACACCAATACAGTGGCATGCCCTAGCACTGAAAATTCTGCCGTGTGTCATTTTGTGTCACCTGTGGCACTACGGAGGATGGAACACTCCAGCAGTTACACCCTGCAGTACAACAGGAAGGCAGGGATAAGAAATAGCAGTATTACCAGCACTTAGCTGAGACCTTATTTTCCAGTCCTGGAAAAAGGTTATCCAATATCCACTGCAAGGCAATGTAACCAAATTTTACTCCTTTGAGCACAGGAGCTTCATTTACCTTCATGATGCAACCAAGGACTCGGATCTGGCCAGTGCTATTATTAGATCTATGTTACTGCCATAGAACCAGTGCCATGATAATTTTAACATTTACAGTGCAGCTTCAGACAGCTCCAGGAAAAACCTACAGTCCACAGTGCACCTTTGCTTTCTTCTATCCTTTGCAAAATTCTTAATAAAACTGTAACTAAACCAAACTTTGTAACCATTGAAAACACCTCCATCCTTCTCCCTCACTCTATTCCTCTCCCTGTCAGACTCCTCTTCTATTTAAAAAAAAAAAAAAAAAAAAAAAAAAAACGAAGCAATGGGGTATTTCCTGGGGAACTGCAGGCACATGGAGTGGCTCTGCAGGCAAGTCACATCCGTCCACTGTCAGAAAACTCACAGAGCAGGCATGCTGCCTGGAACATGTCGTTGGTTAGCGAGTCAACAACTGGATCCTCCACGACCTGAAAGACATGGGAAGGAACCAAAGCCTCACTAGGTATGATTTTAACACAGTTGGTTATTGTGGCAGAGCTCCTTTGGGCAGAGGGCAGCACAAGGTGTGCCATGGCAGGGAATGGCACTGGTCAGGGCTGTGTGCATGAAGCCACAAAGGCCTGCCTCCCCTCCAAGTTCAGGTAGAGTAATCCATCAGTGGGTGTAGAAGTGATGAGCACAATCCATGCCCAATCCAACTCCCAGGAATTCAGAGCAGAGCAATTCCTTTTGCTTTGCCCTAGGCTTTGGCTCCTATAAAAGCCAGTAATTGACAGAGGGTAAGACAGGAATTAAATAATTAAGTGATATCCTGAACAAGGGAGCTCTGCTCAGGGAGAGAAAGAAATATCTCCAAAATTAATTAACTTTTTGTTTGTTTGCTCGCTTTCATTTTATTCTCATTTTGATTCTAACAGGATGCATGACCTACAAAAAAAAAATTTAGTCATGTGGACAAAAAGTTTTTATCTGCACCTCCGTAGTTCAAGCATAGGAGCCAAATATCTGCTTATTCTTGCCACAAGCCCAGAGTAAGTTGATTCAGCAAGAAGCAAAGTGCCCAGGAAGTCTGTAGAATGCTGTAAAATCATTTACCCATTCAAGCTCTTCCTTTTCATAGAGCACACACTAAAATATTGCAAAAACTGCTTTTCTGAATTCTTGAACTGAGTAATTATTACAAAGATTTGAAGATGTCCCATTTGACATCTACAAGCATCACTCAGTATCTTGCTCCCAGCCCACAGTGTACTGAGTGTCATGTTTCTTCACCACTGCAAAAATCAGTGCAAGGATGCAGAACAGCAAGATGAAAACTAGCTAGAGACAGCCTGCTCTGGGAATCTTAGAAAAGGCTCATTCATTATTAATGCCCAAAGCTCTCCTTCTCATCTGGCTTACATTATGGCTGGTAAAAAGGCCACTTTCCAAGATACAGATCTTTATATTGATGCTTTCAGAGGCTCAAAAGAGGTTCTGTTACTGCCCTCAGAGCTGCAGCCACTTCTCATAATGAGGCCAGCAGATATGGGTCCTGCTTTTTGTAATCTCTATTGAAAAGGTTTTCCCCAGCACCTCACACTGAGAGGGAAACAGCAATGGATGCTGACTGACTGTTAGACCAGCACCTGTGAAGCCAAAAAACACATCAGTGTACAGCTTAGATAGGGCTTTCTTGGGTCCTATTTTTAGGTAACAATTCAGAGATGTGCTCCCATCCCCTTGAAAGCACAAGATTTCTAACTTGTATTCTCTACTGCCTTGAAGTCCCCATCAGAAGGCATGCAGACTGCACTCATAGCATGGAACTACCTTCTTTATCCTGGCCAGTAATCCCACTGCTCTGTATACTGCTGTCAGCCATCTCAGAACAGTGCAAAATCCCTTTTCCTCAACAATAACACAGACTTGCAAATGAAAATTACATTAAACATTTTAAGAGATCTGAGAGAACAGAGGCAAATTGCAAAACAGCTTAGGGGGGAGGACTTCAAGCAGCCATCTTTGTGTGATTGTTCTATAGGTGAAAATTTATTGCTGAATTTATTTTATATATATAAATATATATATATAAATTTTCTATAGGTGAAAATTTATTGCTGAAAATTTAAATAATACTTTGGATATGCAGAGGATCTTTTGGCCACCATTTCAATGACATGTTTAGTAAAATTAGGGTCTGACTAGCAATTCAAATAGGAAAAAACAAAACCACCTTTCCTTCTACTATCTGCTGGGTGTTAGCCAGAGAATGCCCAGCTTGCTCTGAACTGGACTTCAGAAGCTATGCTTAGATCAAACATATTTCATACTAAATATGATATGAGATTTCACATCTCCTCTGAGAGAGCTGCAGGGGATCGTGTGTACAGAGCTCCTTTCTCTGAACCTTAGGTGTGTTCTTACCTGGCTTTGTCCCAGGGCTTGGCTTTCTTCCACAGAGGGTGCAGAAACAGGTGGGCACTGAGGCTTGCCAAAAACAGTCTGAGAGGAACTGGAAAAAAAAAAATTGTATTTGTATTTATGCTCTATTTACCACTTACTGTAATGTTTTGAAGCAGGACAAGAGGGGCTGTTGGCAAGACTGTTCATTTGATAGGGTTCTGTTGTCTACACACCTGCCCCATTTCTCAAAATTGTTATGGCCTGAAAATACAGGTTCTGCAGTGCAAAGACTGCCCTGACCAGGAGCAGTGTACAGGGAATCACATCTCAATTTGCAACTTTCCTTCTGCCCCAAAACACTCTCCATAAACAAGGAGGTGTTTACCAAAGCTCCTGGAACATGTTTTAAAAGCGGAGACCTTAAGAGTCAAAATATATGGCTTTAGACAAAGACACAACATTGGCTACACTTCTGCTACGGCTTTCCAAGGCCACCAGTGGAGTCTGGGGACACGGCTGCCCCATCCACACTCCCCTGGAGGCTCTGCCAGCCTCTCAAAACAGATCAGTCTGTGGGCACTGGGTCAAGTAGCAGGCACTGGGTACTCAAGAATGGGGTGTTCTCTCCCATCATCACCAACTCAAAAGTCTCTCTAATGCAACAACAGTGCCCATACCACCACCAGGAATAGCAAGGTGTGAGTGTCCATACGGGCCCAGACAAGAGATGCCCAATAGGAGAGTACAGGAAAAAAGTAGAACCAACAGGATAAGTGTCAAGTTGCCCTTCCTTGGAATGTTCCCCAGGTTCCAGCAACCAGCCTTGGGACTCCTCTGCTGGAAGCTGCATTCAGAGTCACAACTCCTAATGACAAATGAGCTCAACTCCCTCTCCCACCCTCTCAAGAATTTGTTTCATGCTTTTTTACAGCCCACTTACACCGACACACACAGTGCCCTTAGCAACGAGTTCTGCAATTCAGTTATGCAACATGCCAAAAAGTAGCCTCTGTTGGTGGGTTTGGGACTTGCTGCCTGCCTGTGTCAGGATGCTGGGCTGTCCAGAGGGGAGAGCCCAACTGCAGGAGGATTCCCAGCACTCTGATCTGGAATCCCAGAAATGCAAGCAGAAGCTGTAAGCTGCCATGAACATCTCGGCACTGACATTTTCTAAATCAATATGTTGGCTCATAAATGCAGAATGCCTTGCTCCATAGAGCTCAGTGTGCTTTTCTTTCTGAAATGGAAGGCACGAGATTTCCACTCTGCAAGAACCATTAGCTGGGCTACATTCCACCAGTCCCGACTTGCAGAGTGAAGAGGATACACCACCACTCTCTGTAAAGGGGAGCATCTGTTTGGTGTCCCACGGGGACTTCCAGTCCGCTTGCTGGATCAAACCCTCCTCTCAGGCAGCAGAAGCAGATGGAGACAGTCAGCTTCCAGCCTGGTTCCCTCTCACACTCCCACCTCACAGCCCTGTAGATCAGAAGAGGTTTGGACACAGCCCAGGTGTGTAGGAGTGGCTGTAAAAAGCCCATGAAAGAAATCAACAGGAATTGTTCTGATAAGCTTTGAGGCCACATCCTTTCCAGGTGAGCATTTTTAAAAATGAGACAAGCAGATTAAGGGTCCTTTGGCTGACTTGTATCTCTATCCCAGTGCTCAGGAAGCAAGGAGAGCATAACACTGAGTCCACTCCAGATAGGTGATCTTGGCTAAATAGTTTCCTTCTCTTTGTATTACTCTTACCTCTAAAACCAGGATAACATCACTGCCCTGTCCTTCGAGGACAGCAACACTCATTTGCCTTGATCAGACAGTTTGATCTCTTGCCCTCCTGAGTCCCCAGAGGAATGATGCTCATTGCACCATGACTGCTCAAGAGGACTCTGGTAAGAATACTCTTCTCTAATCCCTGACTCTGTTAGAGGGCTCTGCCTTATTATACAGGTGATCCTCACTGACTGAACAGTGATCTTACCCAAGACTACCCACATGAGCTCTCCTGGCTCCCTAGAGAGAAACTGCAAAATGAAATTACAGCCTAAGCATCACTTACTTCTGAAAAAGATTGATGCTCCATAGCATTCATGGAATTTTGAGGAGGTCAAGGTTTTGGGGGGACCTGGACCCAGCCACTAAACAATGTTTACAAATAGGGTTCAAATAACTATGTCCTCAACCAAAAGGTGCCAACAAAGCAGCAAGTCCTGCCCCTCACAGGAATATGATAAAAGGGTGTGTGGATGCCTGGCACACTGACATACCCAACAAGGAGACATTCACCATAGATTTCTTCTACTGGCAGAACATATTTTAAAAATAAACATGATCTCACTCCAGAGTCAGAACATGAAATTTTAAATCGAGCCAAAATATTGCCAGCAAGCCTTGCTGATCTTTCATGATCTTTAGCCACTGCTTAAAACTCTGAATCCTAAAATTCAGCCTGAGGTTTACAATGCCTGACCTGGGTTCTCCCCAGCAATTCAGAGCAAGGAGTCTGACATGAATGTGAACAAGGCACGAGGCCAAGTGAGAAACAGGGGTAAAAGGCAGAAACGTTTTCTGCAGGAAACTGGGGCCAAAGCCTCACCAATCTTAATCTCCAGTGAATCACTGCATTTACTTGTTGTTTAACAAGCCACAAAGCCTTCTGTGCCTCTGCTTCCTCATTTTTAAAGTGGGAATAAAGCTTCTTCTACTTCCCTTTTTGACATACTGACTATGTCATGCTGGCACAAATGCTGGTCAGTGTCAAGCAGAAGGGTTATAAAATGAGGCTGCTGCTCCTGCTCTGTCTTACAGATCAGTAAATTAAAGGAAGCCCATAATGTCTGGCAGTGTTTATTTTTATGTAACATTATGGAAGTTGTATAACATATGGAAAATGGCATGAATTTTTGTTGTTTTGCATTCTCTGAATTTATCTCCATTCCCAGAGAAAACCTGAAATCTGAAACCTTTGTTATAGGTGGAAAACAAAGAGAGAACAGTGCCTGTCTTTCCATCTTCCGATTTGGAAAGCTTGCACTATGGAATAATCTTGTCATGATGTTGTGAAGCTACAAAAACTATTTTAGGATTAAGTACAGGCCCTACCAACCCAGCCCATAGAACCAACAGAACCAGTCCTCACTGGATCAGTACAGGTCATGCTTTTCTGCCAAAACCAAGCAAGTAGTTCAGAAACTGAACCTGCCTAAAAAACAGGGGGTCATATCTTCTCTGATTAGGCTGGTTTAAAATCTCCTTTGTGCCACACACACACGTATACTTAGACAAGATCACCCATGCACAGATATAAATGCTGGCAAAGAAGGATGGACGCAAGGAGAAGCAGTCCCTGGGAATGAGCTGTGTCACTATTTCTGCAACTCTCTTCAACAGGGTATCAAGACATAGCTGGACTCTGCATCATTTTTATTCCTGCCTTTAGGCAGCCCTGTGCTTTCCCTCCTTTTACCTGTGAAGAATAGATCCCAGGGTCCCTAGCTGTCCTCCTCTAAGGATTAAGCTTTCATCCTTTAAATCTGACTGCTGAATGATTCTTTCTGAACTGGCTTCAACACAGCCACCTTGAGGGACTGTGCTCAAGGGAACTCTGATACCTGCCGAAGTAAATGCTCGTATTAAACACAAGTACAGATACAGATAACATGGCCCCAACCTCTGACCCAGCTATTCCTTCTCTCCTTGCTCCACATTCACCAGAGCCTGGGTGAATGGCAGTTACAGCCCTTCCTGCTCTACAGACCTACAGCAAAAGCAAGTGGACATCACTTATGCATCCTATCAAGCCTCTTCTGAAGAACAGGGAGAAGAAAAGAGATGGTGGGAATGCTGAACAAGACTGGACAGGAAAAAGACAAAGAGAAAGAGAGAAAAAATAGCAAGAGGGAGAGGAAAGTGAAAACATGTGCTTGAAGACAAGCACCATGTCACAGTTAAGTTCCCAGACTTTTCTCAGGCAATATCTTAATGATGACAGGCATTAAAAACCCAGAAGCTTGCAAAAGCGCAAGGTAAACAGACAACACCTGGAGGGACTCTCTCAATGGAAACACTAAAAGGAATCCACCACTATCTTATGGAAGTGGTTGCAGGTTAGGGAAAAGAGTAGGTAAGAATGTCTGCTTCAACACCTTAAATCAACAGATTTTCTCACTAAACTATGGAAGTAAAACTCCAAAGCTCCAAATAAGCCCTGCTCTCCTTCATCAGGACACTTAAGTGAGCAAAGGTGTTTACAGCAATGAGAAGAGAAGCTTGGAAAATCTTAAGGTCAACAATCTGGGTGCAGTTTTACTAACCTTCTACACCTGGGGTCCACAGAGAGCCAGAGACTCCTCTGGTGCTGTAAGGGGCCCACCACATGGGCAGCCAATAATTCACAGAGGGAAGGGACTCATAAGAGTTCAGGACAAAGCTCCCCTGCCAGGGGCTGGCAGCAGCCCTGCTCATTGCTTCTCCAGGCAGCAGCACAGGAGAGCCAAAGCAGGTTCCTGGTTCCATCACAGCCTCAGTGCCAAAAGGTACAGGATGTTCACCGCTGTGAGTGGTGAACAAAGCCATGCTTGTTCCAGCTTCATACAGCTCAGGGCTCTGCATACAGCTGCAATGATGGAGAAAATGAATCAGCCAGATACATTGCTTTGCCAAAAGGGACCCCCAGCTAAACCTCTGAAGCCTGCCCTCCACAGCTGGGAGATGAACTGCTCTGACTGGACATGGAACATTTCCATCAGTGGTGGCAAGGCTCCCAAGTGATGTCCCCAAGAAACCGACATAGAAGTCAGTTCCGTGAATAAGTTTAATTGTTGCTTCATTTCTGAACTGTCACTGTAAAGATGCCATACATCACCTGGATTCCAGCATCTTTAAATATGTTCCTTCAGGAGGCTTATACAGAGGTGCAGCTGACTGCTCCCATCCTGGCTCACAGGGCATGTGGGTTATCTCTATTTGCTCAGGGCTGATGCCTGCACGAGATCCATCTGAAAGGTGCAGGCCAGGCAGGTGAAACAATGTTAATGGTTACTCTAAAAGGCAACAAAACAAGTCCAATCTGCCAAATGCAGCGAGATCCCCTGTGTTCCCTGTGACTGAAGTTTGGTCAAGTGTCTGTGGAAGGACATGGAAACACTGGGTTTTCCTGGAGTACACTCCCCTGATTCCAGATTCTGAGAGCTAAAACCTGCTGCTTCCCATGTATTTGCTTTCATTTGGTGCCTCCTTAAAGCCAGGCATCTCTTTTCACCTGTTGTTGTACAGGCGTGAGCAACGTCTGCTCCTCTGGAGTGACAGCCTGGAGCCAAGCAATGAGGCACTCCACTGCAGCAGAGTCCTCCAGCATCCACTTGATCCATCAGCACATAATGCTGTTCTGAAGAAGCAATATCCTTCCCTTCCTGAGGGAATTTAAAATTGATTTTCACCTCTCTGGACCACATCCTGAACCCATTAGGAAGAGACAAACCTGCAGTTTGTGGAGTGTCGGATCCTTTATCCCGTGGCTCATTTCTGTGGGAAGCCAAAGCCCTCTCAGGACATGAACTGTTGAGCTCTTCCATATGAAGGAGGCGGGATTTTTGACGTCGTCGATAATTTGCAAACCAATTATAGACCTGGATTGGCTGCAGGTTCATGGCCCGAGCCAATTCCTCCTGCAAACCCAGGCACAGGGAGAAATCAAAGGAAAAGAAATCACATCCAAATGATCAAGCATTTCCCTTCAGTTCCAAAAGCAGTCCAGCAAAAGACCTTCCAAAGCCAGAGATATTTACTCCCTAGGTCTCCAATAGGCCTAGTGGATCCGATTGAGGACACCATTTTATAAAATCAGAGTTGATAGAAAACACAAATTCCACCCTGCACTCCCAGACAATTTGTTTGCTAAGGAAGCTACTGATATTCTATACTGCTCACCAGATAATGCTCTCACCAAACCATGCTCTTCCCACAGAATGACAGCTTCAAAGAGGCGACATCAAAGTCTGAAGCCCTCACCTAGCAAGGTAGTGATCAACAGTGCTTGTTGATTTAAGTCACACATCTCTTCCATTACAAATCTGTCCCCGTCCAAAGAAGGTAGATCCATGCATACACCAACACAGCCTATTGTGTTATCACATCAAATTACCAGCATTTGAAACGTCAGCACAAAATATGTTCTGGTGAACAAAGTGCAATTTTATATAGGCTGTAACTCAGTCAAGTCAGAACTATTTATCATTGTAATAGAGCTCTGCTGCTGTTTGGCTGCCTATGCGCAATCATTACAAAATTAAAACTGTTAAAAACCCAGTGAGGAATTTATTACCCCTCAACTTTTTGTCCACAGCAAGAGAAATTACTTAGCATGAACCTGATGATTTTTTAAAGAGACATTTATGGAAAGATCAAGTATGAGGAATCCCAGCCCCAATGAGCCATTTGAAAACAAGGATTTAGAAATTAAACCAGTTATAGACTCTTGATCTCAGTGTCCTGCTTTTCTGTGACAAAGAGACTTGATTGGAAGTATCCCTAGCATATCCCTACCCGCTGTTTCTTGTCTGGATTTGCTGTCACCTCTGCAGCAAACTTGTACAGGTGCTGGCGTACTTCTTCTGAATAGTTTCGATTCTTCAAACCTTCAGGACAAAGGGAAATAGGTGGAGGATTCCTGTACACAGGAGAAAATGGGATTAAAAAGGACCCAAAAGGAATAATTCACATTGATGGGAATTTTCTCACATTGCCACAAGTGGTCAAAATACCAAGAAAAACCAAGCTCCAAGAAGTAGCATCTTGAGGTGTAAAACCAGCCCCTATATCTGTAGCCCCTGCATCTGGAAACTACAGAAAAAAAAAAAAAAAAAAATCTTGATTTCCCCACTACGCAGTACCTCTTCCTGCAACGGAATTTCTGCAGTGGTGTCAGAACATCTGTCTGGTGTTTCTCCATAACCCTCTGGTAGTGAATCTCATGCCAAAGTTGCACCAGTTCTTCCTTCTCTTCTGCCTTGCAATACTAAAACAAAACAGTGCGTAAGCAAACCTTTCCAGAGAGTCACTCAGACCATGTATAAAGGAGAAAACCCTCAACAGAAATGTACTCAGGGATTCCTGCTGGTATGACAGAGCTACTAGCATTATCTAAGCATATGGCTCGCTGTACCTTCCCTCATGTACACAGGGAGTTGCCTAATTCCTTCTTTTCCTCTGGTGAAAAGGTCTACATTACCAGATCTAGAGGCAAAAAATCCCTCACCTTGAATGGGACCATCCAACCTTCCTCATATATTCCCACCCTGCCAAGCCCCCTAATCTTGGGTTTCTCAACACTTTTATGTCCTGAGCCCTAAGACTGTGAAAAACTCCAAGAACCACCACAGCAGAACAAAAACCCTGCTACAACCAACCCCATAACGACCCAGTTAACTTTCTCCCCTTGGCTGATTAACTCTAAGTGCCTGCAGTAAAGGCTTTGGCAGGTCAGCAATGTGCACTTATTGCCTTCCATTGCCTTAAACAAGCTGGAAGTGCTCCATCTGCTGCGGTTTAGGTACTTCTGCACTAACAGCTCTAACTGCCGTTTTTCTAACATGGCTTTTTGTTTCCATGAAGAACTGAAGAATACATCCCTACCTCCAGGAGTCTGCAGGCTGCATCATGTTGCCCTTTATGGATATGAACAGACACACAAGCCCGGACAACATGGATGTTAGTAAGAAAATCTCTCTTGTTCTTGCATTCCATCATGGCGTCAACCAGCTTCTCCAGACTAGGAGAAGAGCTCTGGAGCTCCCGGCAAAGCTGTCCTGCTAGATCCAACAGCTTGGTGGGTGGGGGATGCTCATTTTCATTCATCTTTAACATGGCCATGAACTGCTTCATCGTCATGTCCTGTTGGAAGCTTTTTCTATGCAATGCACAAAGTTGTGGTTAGATAAAAACTCTATCTCCTATTTTTAGCTTCTATGGTATGCTTTTGTTTTTTCTTTTTTTTTTAAGGAAAGAAATTCACCGTGCTGTTAAAAGCAGCCTAAGGACCTCAAAATGCTTAAAATAAAACAAGGCCTAAAGAAGCCCTGAAAAGCTAAACACCTGGTTTGCAGTTGAGGAAACTGAGTTCAGAAAGACACATTAAACTTTCCCCAAAACTCGGAGACTAGCTCTAGGGTTTACATCCACTGCTTACAGGTTAAAACTACCACAACATTAAGTCCAGAGACATTCAGATGAAATTAATTTGCTGAAATTTCTCCAAAATGGCACGTGACAGGCCCGGGCAGACCGCAGTTACTGTAAAATGTAAAACCCTCGTCGGGGCTGTTTCTCGCCCGTTTTCCTGGGAAAAGGACGCCGGTGCGATTCCCCGCACCCTTGGGCCAACTCCAGCCCTCCCCCCGGGCAAAACGGGGAGAAGCTGGGAAACAGCTGCGAAGTGCAGGAGCTGCAGGCGGCAGCCCCTTCTGCCACCTCCCGCAGCGAGGCGACGGTCCCTGCAGCCGCCCCGCTCCCGATCCCGGTCCTCACCGTAGCCTCGTTCAGTGTCCAAGCGCTTCCCGGCGCCGAGGGCACTGCGGGGTCAGGTGCGGAGCCGCCGTCGGGCTCCCAGACGCCGCCCAGGCGGGGCTCCGAGGCTGCCCCTGCACTCCACCCCCCGCCCGCTGCAGCTTCGACCGCTGCGTGCACAGGGCTGCCGGAGCGCAGAAGAGATGTAGAACGGTATAGTATAGATCACAGCAAGTTCCTTCCATAGTAGAGAGTATTTTTAAGTCGTTAATGGGGATCAGACAAGCACTGATAATTGTGACACACTTAGAGCAACTGAATGAAGAGGCGCACAGCTCAAACCCACCTTCTATAGGTGGGTGCTGTCTAAAAACAGATGAATCATGCTGACTCAGTTTAGGGGATAAAAATCTGAAGCAGCTACGATTAGCCTTGAATCAGATCTGAACAGCACCGTGAAGGTGTCGGTCGTCCCCTCATTCCAGTTTCCCGAGGACATGTAACAATGAGGAACCATCTCGAAGCGGGAGCCAACAAGCCCCCAGGCACGGCACGGCACTGCCGGCTGTGATCCACCCTAAACCTGCACTTAGATAACCAGCCCGTGCCCACGCCCTGCAAAGACAAAGGCTACAAGCTTGAGTGCAGGCAGCTTCCTCTTGCGGCATGCAGACACGTTCTAAAAACCTGCCCATAACCCTCGGCAGCAACTTGTACTCAGTAGCCCTTGATTTCTCCTTAGGCTTCGGTGCTGGCCTTGCAAGACAGTAACTGGCTTCCTGCTTTTGCTGTGTGGCACTGCTCTAGATCCAGACATGAAGACAGAAAATCCTGCACAATTATAAGACAAAGCCCCAGCACTGAACTTTGAGCTGAACATAGAAAGCAGTATTTTCTTTTGGCAATTGTTTTCTTTTACTCACCAATTTTGTATTGCTGTCTGTGGAGTTACAACAAAACATCAGGTCACTTCATTTTCTGCATTTTACTTATTTACATGTATGAAAATTTAACAAGCATCTCTCACATCTTATCTTACATATTCACACGATCAGGTACACCTTGGAAGGGGAAGGGGCAGGCTGCTGCTAGGCACATCAGATGCCAACTGGCACCAATCATTTCCAGCGACTGGAAGCTGACACCATCACACTGTGCTGAATCCAACTGCCCTTGAAAACCATTTGCACTCTCCCTCCTTTAGCTCTGCTCTAACTGAAGTTTTGGCAACCAAAGACTGTAGCTACTTGAAACCAAGCTAAGGTCAGGTGATAGATACTGGCAAGCCAAGAGCTCAAATTCTTTTTTTCCAAGCACTTAATCAAATTCTGTTGAATATCAACAGCAATATTGCTCAGGTCCTCTCGGAGCCTCAATATGAATCCAGCAAAGAGACTCTTCACTTCTACTTCCTTGCCACAAGGTAAAGCTTCTAGCTGTCTCCCTAAGAGATACAACCCTATTCACGGAGCACTAGCATGCATCTTGTCCAGACAATCAGTCCAGAACGTAACAAGCCGGCTGTCTTTGTTCCAGCAAAAGTCTGTGAAGTCTTTCAGCAACCGGTCTGCGAACTTCTCATCGCCAGTGGCGCTGGAGCGCCAGGTTTTGGTCAGCATGGTGTTGTAGGCCCAGTTGTAGCCAATGCGCTCCTCACAGAACATGTTCTGGTTGGTGGAGCTGGTGGAGTTGCGCCGGCGCCGCTGCTGCCCGCTGGAAAACTTCCGCTTGGAATATGGCAGCTGCAAAAACACTGTCCCTGCAGGAAACAGACAGCACTTCAGTCTGAGGCAGACCTAAGTCCCTACTTCTGGTAGCTGACTCGTTAAATTCCCAAATGAAACCGGCCTGAGCTTCATTTAATTGCCTTTTAGCAAGAGAAGATGGGATACACTTTTCCCCCTTGGCTCTTAGGTGCTATTTCTTCCTGTCTAATGCCGGGAGGGAGTGCACTTTGTCTGCCTTTCTCTTAGAAGCACAGAATGAAGCAAAGATGTAGGCTCTGATCCATCTTGCTGGCTTCCCATCAATTTCCATTCTCTTCTGCAATTTTCCAAGCACTGCCTTCCAGTCACTGTTTTCACATCTCAGCAAGCGGACCCTAAATGCTTGATCTACCTCCCACACAGTGTGTATGGGTAGAGATGCATCTACAACAGACCTTAAGCACAAGAACAGAGCACTGACTTGTCCTAACACCTTTCCCTCCTCCTTGCTTCTGGGTACACATTTATTTACATTGATCTTGGTATAAATATAAATATGCCTTATTTTTTTAAATTTCCTCATCTTCTGGAAAGAAAAGTTTCAGAGCTGCTGTAAAGCAGGATTTCAAACCAACGTAATTTATTAGCAGCAACACTTTGTGCTTTTCATACTGCCCCCTCCAATTTTCTGGTTTGTGTTTTCTGACACACCTACTTGTCATCTGGTTAGGGACAGAACAGCACCAACATGACACGAAACACAAACCACATGTTAAATGGTTATCTTGTTTGTAATAACCTCCTCCTTGCCATACAGCCTCCAAATATTGCTCACCTGTGACATGGATATACTGGGGCTTGTTTTCTGCTGGGAAGTTGAATGCAGAGGCTGAATATTTATCTTGTACAAATCCAAATCTGAAGAAATAGAGATAAGAGGAATTAAAAAAGAAAAGAAAACAAAAAGAAAGAGCTGCCCCAGGTAGAATTCCACAGCCAAAGGCAAGGGCACCAGAGGAAATCCTTCCACTATCCCCTTCTTATGGCCTGAAGGCAAAAGGAAAAGGGATGAAGAGACACAGTGTGGGCCTGTCAGGCCTATCACCCCAGACTGCTCCCTGGCCTGACTCGAGCTGGAAACAAGAGCAGCAGCTCCATGCAGTCTCTGAGAAAATGGGGCAGCTGCACACGAGAGAGGGAAGAGCAATAGTCAAGACAGACATTCCCTAGGCACGTTTCAAGCTGCAACAATATTATTTTCATTATGTGTAACATTCCATGCAGAACTTCAAGCAGCTTACCTGGAAGTTCTTTGCTGCTTGTAGGATACTTGTTCTTCTGCTTTCTAAACTAATGAAAGCTGATTTCCAAGCTAAAGTCCATTACAAAAGGCAGCCCTCTTTGTCATGAAAAAAACCCTGGCATCTACACCATGAAAGAAACTGGCAGCTCAATTACACAAAGGGATAAGGCTAGATAGCATCCAAGCTTCCAACAATTCCTTCTTAAACTGGGCCCAACCTCCTCCATACAGCTCCCACCCCAGTCTCCTGCCTATTGTCAATCATCAGGTGTCATCCAGTTCAAGACTGTGCTAAATACACAAGAAGGAAATAACTGTTCCTTCTCAGAAAGTGTCTATTTACAGCCTTTCTGCTTCTAACTTAGAATAACAGGCACTTTCCAAAGGCAAGGCTCTCCCTAGGAGAGAGTATGGTTCCTAAGGAGTGACTGAAACACCACACAGCTGCCCCTTGCACCCACAGAACCACCTGGGGCATGGAGGCTGTATTTTAGTCTAACAGTCTGTATGCAGAATTCAGAGAGGCAGACAGCACAGAACCCAAGTGACTCAGGAGTGACTGTTCAGCACAGGCCTCCATCCCACATTGTCCAGGGAGACAGGAACTGTTTGGTCAGCCCACTCCACTGCAGACATACCTGTGAGCTATTGCTTCCTGGAGAAGATGCATTCGGTCCCAGTATGTTTCTGGTTCAAAGCCTGAAACAAACAGAAAAGTAACAATTATCTAGTAAAGCTACTTTATTTCCCTCCTTTTAAAGACTTTAGTTTTCCTCAGGAGGCCTGCATGCACTCTTTTTTTTTTCCCTAGCCATTTCTTTCAGTCACACTTTTTTGTCAGGTGTCTCTTAGAGATGTGTTTTGTGCACTCCAGTACCAGACTCATATATGAATTTATTATTTGTGTCTCTTGAGATGAAGGAGAGGAACATAAAGGGGGGGTGTGGGAGGGGGCAAGGAAGAAGAGTGGGTTGCTGTGTATCACAAGAGTGCTCTGAAAATATTTAGTTCAGTCAGTTGGGCTATGGTGACCTCACAGCATATGGATTCGTACATTCATTGTACAGTTACACCTGGACACTGAGTCAAGGGTTAATGAAAATATCAAATTTACTATGTTAAAACAGAGCCTTTTGATAATTGTCCCTCCTCATAACGCAATTTTGCCCTTCTCTGTATGGGGGCAGGTCTCTGATCTTGTGGTTCCACCTGAGGTTTACCACAACAGCCTCACTGGAAAGGGCGAGGTCACATTGCAGAAAAGGAGATTGCAGTTGCTCTGCTTAATCTCATGTGCAAACACTGTAACCATTAAAGTAACCATAGCAACAACAAAAGAAGGATGGCAGTGGTGAAAGCCCAATCTTAGGGAGGGGGAGAATAAACAAATGCAGGATACAAATGCAGAGCAGCTGTGGCTCTACCAGCAAAACAGACAGGAGTCTGTCAAACACAACAGCTACTGGCTATGGGTCCGAAAGTGTGCAGCATCACTGGGGAGACCACCCTTCCTGTGTGTTGGTGCCCACAATCAGCCTGCCAGCACAGCTTCCTCCAGCACTTCTTTCCTGAGGGGCTGCTGACCTGTAAAAACAGCTCCTTCAGCCACCTAAGGCTGGCTGGTAAAGGAGCTTCTTTACGTCAGCTACGCGCCAACAGTGACCTGTTTGCACAAAGCACCCTGAGGGGTAAAAGAAAGTGCATTTCTTACCATCAAACAAATGCTCACTCCCCTCCTTCAGCAAGCAGCTCACGTTGAGTGGGATGAACAGCTGAGCTCGAAGTGGGTCCCCATACAAGTAACTGGGCAAAGCAAAGGGGCCTTCCAGGACTGGGACAAGCAGGAACCCACAGGAGGTGGCTTTCCGGTGCCAACCCTGAACCTGAGAAGAAATTCACACAATGAATCATAGCACACATGCCAGCTGACGAAGGGCACTTATGTGCATAAGAGCAACTCATTCCCCAAGAATAGATCAGACATGCTCAATTCTCCACAGGCTCAGCTTGCTCTGCATGGCAGGCACACCAACGTCCTTGCAAGCAAAGCACTACAAGCACAAGACATCAGGCTTTCCTTTTTCTGAAGTGCTCCATCAATCAGAAAGCACTTTAAAATAGGACATTTTTCAGGAACTGATTCAGCCTACTTATCACCAGTGGCTAAACACTTCTGCTTTACTGGAACATTGCAATTGATTTTAAATAAAAGCAAAGCCAAATACCTAGTGATGTCTGGCTGGGTGGGGTAAAACCTGGTGTTAAATAGTTTGAGTTTTACAGAAGCTACATTAGGGGAAAAAAATCTAAACATGAAATCTAAAAATTTAATCTAAAAATTAAAAAGTGACATGTTTTCATTTCAAAATGTTTTCAGCAAGTTAAAAAAAACCCTGAAACATTCCTGAGCAGGAAAAACACATTGCCTGGAAAAGCCTTGTTATGAAAGCAACTCTACTGAGATTTAAAGTTTTAAGGTTTGGGGATAGAAGGAATGTAATGTGAAACAGATTTTTTTCCAAAGACCTGGCTCAGGGCTTAAAATTTGCCTAAGGGGGACTTAAATTTATCACCTTGACCTGTGTTGATCTCTGCATACTGTGCATAAAACCCACTGAAAGCAGAACACACTCCTGCAGACAGAATGGCTATAGCTGGTGTGATAAATGCTGACCAGATGCAGCAACACTAACAACCACCAGGAAAATTACTTATGGAAATAAAGGCAGATGCAAGCCACTGTCTCTCTCCCTAAGACTTCCTAATACCATGTCCCCAGCTCTCTAAGGGACACAGAGGCCAGACAGGCATTTCTGTGGCTGTCCAGAACACCAGGATCTCACCATCTCAAAAAGAACAGCTGCAGTCACTGCCATCCAGTGTAACTTGATTTCAAAGGCAGCGTTCAGGGAGAAATTGCCATGGTAATAACAACTGCACCACTCCAGCCGGTCCGTGCGGTTGTTCACATCCACATCCAGCGTCACCGTCCGCTGCTCGGGCACCGTGGCAGCTGGGCAGCCAAGGGACATTGGCATTAAAGAGAAGGTGGCAGACAGGATGAAGAGAACAGAAGAACCAAGATAAGGCATTTGAAATTAATTTGCCCTCCCATTCCTCCCTGGGTATTTTTGGGCTGGCAGAAAAGTCCCAGAATGCAGCTCATCCAGATGACAAAAGACAAAAATCCTCAAGTATTTCTCATGTCAGGGGTATGTGCTACAGAATCACCTCCCCAAGCAGTCAAAAGACATTTCAGCTGCAATAAGGAGAGAGAACCAAGAATCCAGCAGTTAATCAACAGGCAACTGGTGCCATAATTATGCATGGCTAGACAACACCAGCTTCCTCATGCCCAAAACATGCCAAATATTTCTATATGCCTCCACCAGAAATCACAACAGGGTGCTGTTGCATGGGGCAGGAGCATTCCAGGACTTTCCACACTAAAGGAGATTATAAGTTAAACTGCTTGTTTCTTTAATTCCGTATCAATATCCGACATTACCGCATTGTTGAAAGTGCACATCCAACACTTTCTGTAAAAGCACGAAGAGTCAGCCAAGACATGCAGCAGCATTCTGACCACTGCAAGAACTCCTAGTGCTGTGCAGTAAGGGCTGGGATAGTGCCCAAGATCCAGCTCCCTTTGTGCCCCACACCCCAGCATCCCGGTGACAGAAACCCTCAGGCATCAGGCAGGAGAGGGAGAGAAGCACAGCAGTGGAAGTGACCTGGCTGGTGTCACACAGAGGACTGCAAGGCTGGGGCAGAACCCAGATCTCCTGACTTGGAGACCAAAGTCCTGCTATGAAACACACCATCACCTTCAACTTTTCTTTAGACAAATGCATAGTTTAACATTTCTGTAATGTTAAAAATCGACAGAAAACAATGGGCTGCAAAGCTTCTATGGGAAAACTTCTGCCCTTTTTATTATAGCATGCATGAGGGATGCATGTTGTTATCCCTTGCTGAAGCAGATGTGCACTCCTTGATAGGATCAGCTTTTAAATTATCTTATAATTTGATGGCTTGATGTTATTAAAAAAAAAACAAAACAAAACTGAAATCCTTCCTCAACGTAGATGGAAATGCCCACCTTCTGCAAGTTACCTGGAGGCACTTTCAAGGTTATAAGGAGACCCTTTAAATTGCTATTACTGTAGCATAGAACGTGAAAAATAAAAACTCAACAAAAATGAAAGAACATCACCCAGTTTTGTTTCATAAATAAGACCCATTTTTGTCTTTGGGAAATGTGTCATTTGCAATTTCTGAGTTGATCTGGTATTGTCAGACCAACACTGTGAGAGTTTCTTTTTCTGGCTCCTTTGTGATATTGTGAATACCATACTTGTGGTCAGGAGGTTATGGTGCCAAATTTGTAACAAAGTGTGTTGGAAAACAACATCCTGGAAGCTGTGAAACCAAAGCAGCTCAGTCAGGTAGGTGTTGGTCATTAGCCAAGAGGTCAGTGATAACACCACAGCCCAGTGTGCCCAAACTAGCACACTGAAGAATGAGCTCCCTGCTCCCTTAGACTGTTGTTTTTCCCAGAGAGTGCAGACTCCCTGTTAGGGCTGGACTGTCTCTCTGCCTTGTCTGCAACTGCAGTTGCACAGGCAAAGCCAGAGGAAACCAGTCCTACGAGATGAGCTAATCAAAAATACATTAAACACTGATGAGAAATGTCCATGTGTCTGAATTCAGAAGCTTCTGATTAAAACCAACTTGTTCCAATACTCTGGCTTCCATAGGTCAGACTTTAAGAGGACTCACCTGCTTCCCAATTGTCTTCTACTATTGAGTATTTAACTAATGATTTACTAAGCAAATCGGAGAGGAGCAGGCAGGTTATTCTCCAGTCACAGACTCCACTACACACATGACTACAGTTGCTAGTGCATGCATTGCTATAAATCAAAGGGACAAGATTAGCTGTATCACAGGTCAGACTTCCACTGGGAAGGGAAAGGGGACAGTCACTGGGCAAGTGATTGGGAAACTGGGAGGAATAAAGATTTGAGAGATACATGGAGCTTGTTCCAGAGCTCCCAATGCTTGCATGCAATTTTATGTCACAGCCTGACATTTAGGGAAGGTGGGGAGGGGAAGAAATAAAAACCACAACCTAATCAAGACCAAGAGAGGAACAAATGAAGTCACGTGGACCAGGGGGTCATCTGGGTTTAGTAAAGCTCTTTACCTCAGATGAACTGCTGAAGTTTTTTTGGAATACTGTTTAGAAGAGGGACAGCACAGAAGCATCATTTAAACCAGTTCCTTTGTAAGAAAAAACCTCCACACTCAATTTTTCTACAAGAAACTATAATTCCTGGAAAACCCAGACTGCATGAGAGCAATCTGAAGGCATTTATCACTCATTCAAGGGCTGCAAATTAGTTAAATAGTAAAATGGACATAATCCCAACTGAAAGGAAAAGAACTACTCATATGTGTAATAGCCACATGCTGCAGGAATACACTGTTCCTGGCTGGTGTTAAATGAGAGGTGAGGGGGACACTGAGGCACACTTCTACTCATCCTCAGGGGTACAGGCCTGCTGGGTCTCAGTCTTCTCAGCTCACAACAGAGCATCAGAGGAATGTGAACTGGTTTTCTCAGGCTAAATAGTGAGTAAGAGATCAAACCATGAAGAGGATCTGGCCCCAGTGCCTCCAGCCTCCACAGTACTTTCATGCCAGCCAGTTCAGGCTTCAGCTCCAGCCAGCCACTGAGCTAATGAGGTTGGATACCAGCCAAAGCAACAGATTTATCATGTGACAGGGAAAATAACCTGCATATGTTGACTTCAGGGAATTAACCATTAGTTCAGATTTCCTATCCTTACTGCTTTCAGACTTCTGATGCTGTTCCTCTTCAAGCAAGGTTCTCAGAAATACACAAGGATTACTGTGACTTCAGGTTTAAGAGATACTACACCAGCAGAAAGGCACTTCTCTTCAGAAGGTAAAATATACACAGCAGGAGAACAGCAAATTTTTTCTTTTCATCCTTAATTGCTAGGCCTTTAACAGATGCATCTAAATAAACCTGAAGCTGCAGTTCCATAGCAATGATTTTTCTCTTAAACAAGGAAAGGAGAACAAAAGCAAGTGACTCAGGCTGGCCTGGAAATGTAACAAGAAGCTGACAAAGCAACAGGGTCAGTCACGAAGCCAGTGTGTTTCATGGGCTGTTAGAGGCAGTCAGGGTTACTCTCCACACATTAGAGAACATTAGATACTAATGGGATCTTGCCCAGCAGCAAGATCTTCCTACTGCTTCCATACCACAGGGATCATCTGCAGCTGGGCTTCACAGACTCATTAATGTAAGGAGTCTGGTTCAGATTACCTAAAAAGCCTCCAGCACATCATAGAAAACTTCTAACACATCTGGACCTCAGTGTGGCTTTTGCCCCTAGGAAGCAATTAGATATGTAATTTTAAGAACAGTTTGGTTGCTTTGCTGTTCTCACAACTTATCCCTCCACACACTTTACAGGTTGTGAACAGTCTCTCTGGATTTGCAGGGAGACAAAGTATCTTCCTCCCTAAATTCTAGAGGTTCAGGAAGAAGGAATATTTTAAGAAATACTTTCTATTGTATTCCAGCACTCTGAAGTAAAAGTTTCCTGCCCAGCCAGTGAAACACACCGAAAGCATATGAGAGCGAGTCCACGTGCAAGACACTGTAAGGCCAGCATGAAATTTGCAGCTTTATTGCTGGTCCACGTGAGATCATACCCTTGGCTGGCTGCTCTTCCCCTTTCAAACTATCCCCTTGAACTTCCCCAGCTGTCACCTGTGCTGTGCATCTACCTAAGAGTGCAGCTGCCTGGCTCCGTCCTCCGAAACTGCGGCTAAAGGAACTGTGCCTACTTGCATAGGAGGCGGGGCGGCTGGGCAGCCAGGGCAGGAAGAACGCCGGGATCTCCGAGTGCAGGAGCTCTTCTGCCACAAAGGCCACCTCAAACCATTTCCTCTGGAAGGCTGAGAAGTCATCCATGGCAGCTGTGTGCCACATGGCAGGCTGCTGCAGCCCCACTGCACAAGGGGAAGGGAAGTCCAGTTAGAAACAAGTGGACAAGGCTCAGACAGAAAAGTAGTTCTTGATGAAAAAGAAGCAGGATAAAAATTACTTTGTTTTCTGCTATTCTTTTTTTTTTTTTTTTTCCCTTAACTAAAACGGCCAAATTTCTCAGACTCTTGAGATCAGTGATTTTGGTTGCTCCCAAAATGCATTCCTGCTGCAGCACCCCTAAGAATCAAGAACAGCCTGGTGATTATGCAAAGGGATAGTGAGGAAAGTCTTGTAATAACAATGCTGACCTCGGTCTGGTTCTTTGTCCACAACAATCTTGTAAAAATAAAAGCCATAAATAAAGGTTCGTAAAGCTTCTCCAGATGCATGGACAATAAGCTGCTCTTCTAACATTTTCTGAACAAGAGAAAGAAAGAACAGAGCAAATATGATAAAGAAATCACTCTTCCAGTTACATAAAAAGGTTGCTAGAGAACATTAGGAAGTAATTTTCTTTTCCTTGGCATATTTTTGTCCAGATATGTGCCTAACAAGAATACCAACAAAGTTATCTCTTGATTTTCAGTAAATGTAGCAATTTCTTATCTCTCTGAGAAATTACATTTGACCTTTTTACAGATGTCTGTCTTCCCCCAATACCCTGCTCTGGTTTTATAGATGGATTTATAGAAGGTAAGAGTTTGGAAGCATTCTAAGTTCTCTGTTAATTGATATGGGATCTCAGCAGAGGAATGAACTCCAGAACATTTCCAGCCTTCTGCCCCTGACACAGTTCAATACAGAAAAATCCCTTGATGAATACAAGCAGTGTTCCTGCATAAAGTGTGTCTGCTTCAGATCCAAAAGGTCATATGCTGGTTTTATTACAACTTTATTAACTAATTATCAGAAAGGAAAACCAAATCACAGCCTAGTGCCTCAATTCCAACACAATGCAGAGCACTTGGTGAGTACCAGCTAATTAGAGGTTATAAACAGAACCACCATCATATAAGTAGAAAAAAAAAGATGTATTACTAGTGAAGAATATGTTGCTGTTTTGTGATAGGGAATCCAAAAAATGTCATCTTTGCCTTGTATTCTGTTGAGCACTATGTTCAATACTCATCCATAAGAAGATTTTAATAAGTAACAGAAATCATTGCTATGCTTTGCTCTAAAATTTTACTTTTTTCACAGAGTAAGGCATTTCTGGCCCTCCATATGCCCCTGGATAGTTTCCTTACCTGCATTATGTCAATGGCCATGGCCTGGGTGTGCACCCCTTCCACGTTATTCACCAGCCAGTGCACAACTTCTGCACTGATGAAGCAGTAGGGGGAGAGGCCCTTCTGTTCAGAGAGCAGCTGGATCCCTGTGCTGAAGCACAGCAAGCCACACACGTTAACACAGGCTGATCAAGAGCTCTTTTAGGTAACAAAGACAAAAATCACTGCTGGGGAAAAGAAAAAAAGGGGGAGGGAGGATAGAATACAGGACAAGAGATGCACAGTGCCCCTGCAGTGATGTCTCATTGGCTTTTGGTAACAAGATGAAGAGCTGTCACTGACAGCACTTTACTGACTTACTGGGAATTCTTGATTTGACAAGGTTCTGGGACTAATAATTGAAGTCTTTGCTCGTATCTCGATTTCTATAAAATTCCTTATTAGAGAGTCTGGAACTGAATAACAAAAGGAAGTGTAAAACTCTTCAACAGCTGACGTGGGGCTCTCCTTTGAGTGACTCCACTTCTCATGTCCCCTTATTAAACATCTCATCACATGTTAAGAACATTTATATTAAAAACTTACGTGGGGTGTTTCATGGCTTCAAGAATCTCTACCAAAGTGGAGGAGGAAGTCAGAGCACTTGTTGAACACTGCTGGGAGCTGGGCAGTAAACAGAAGCATGTTCAAAAATCAAGGAAGCTGCTAGATTTGTTCAAATATGTACATTCAAGAAAATTGCTCTCTCTTCTCAACAATGACTTTGCCACATTTATTTCCTTTTTCAACTCAAGAAGGACAACTAAAAGCATCAGATGAGTATTTCCCCCAGGAGGTCACCAGGACATTGCTTTATGGACCCAATGCACAATGTGTCACATCCAGCTGTACTCAGCAGCAATTGAGAGCAAACATTTTCAAGTTGGCTATTTTTTTTTTACTGTAATATACAACCACAGGAAACAGGTGCTAATAAAGTTTATTTTCAACATTGCTTCCTCCCCGGTGTCTTGCTTCCAGGTTAGAATCTCTTGGATTTTATCAACCTATTTGATCCAATTCGACCTGCAGCCCCCCCACCCCTTGCCAAAACAGACAAGATGTCAATTCAAAGCCTGGTTTCCTACTAGCAGATTTCAGAAATGGAATTTCGTAATTTCTTGAAGAATGAAGCCCTTCTTGTGGGTGGAGAAATTAGGCCTTGTGTTCATTTAATTCTGGAAAACTGGGTTGCAGGGCTTATTTTACTACCACTCTCTCTGCACGTGGAAATGCTGCAGTAAGGTCTTGTGACAAGTGCCTGCTCGTGCTGACAGGCACAGCACAGCCTGTTCCCAGGTTCCTGTTTAAGTGCCCATTCCCTGACACCAGAAAGGGGCTGGAATTGAACAGCTCTGCAGTACAGCACTGCTGTGCCTCTCCTACCTGCCCTCTGCAGCACCAGCTGTGCTGTATCCTGGCTCTGCAGCATTCTGGGTGCTCCCCAGGGCCTGGGTGCTGCCCCTGTCAGGGACCTGCCCCGTGGGTAGCAAGGCGCTGCCATCGGAGGTTGCAGGAACCGATTGATCGATAGAGACCTGGGAGGAGCAAGCACAGCAGCACCTCTATGAAATTCATCATGTAATCCATTTCCCATCTTCTCCCCTCCCTGCATCATCCGAGCCTCGGCCCAAGTTAGTCAACAACAAGCAATACTCTAAGGAAGCACAAGCATATGCAGAAGGGATAAATACAGTCTTATTTTGTCATCACTACAGAGCTCCTGACAAACGACAAATTCAGACCCAAATAAAGATGAGGATCACCAACCCAGCAACAATTTCATTGAGAGGACTACTGGCAAACCAGCAACACCAGTCCAAACCTGACATTTTCAACCCAAGGGAATAACTATGATTATAAGCACACAGCAGGATACTTTATCATTATGGGAAGGTAGTAAGCATTTAGCAAATATAGTTTCAAGTCTAACTCTCAAAAATATGCAAATGTATCACACGAATTCAAGTTTCATAATGCTCAAAAGAAAAAAAAACCCAGCTCATCTTCCCTCCTTTCTCAGGGCAGCGTGAGAAGGCTGGTTGACACCCACCCACACCTATGTCGCCAAGACAACAGGAACACTTTCCTCCCGCAGGAACACTCGCTCTATTCCAATGGTAGACTGAATAGTTCACAAAATTAACATAAAATCATTTCAGAAAGAGCATGAATGCTGAAGGATTCAGCTAAGTACAGGCTGTAATTGCCATCTGTCATTAACACGTATGGTTTAGTAAAGGCACATTATATAAAAGCTGGAGAGGTGGGAGAGAGAACACGAACAGCAGAGTAACTCTAACTCAAGCTGGTATAAACATGGGGGCTGCTCTGCTGTGATGAATCCACAGCAAATACACAGCTAAAAATCACAAAGCTGCTAGCTTGACTTAGGTCTGACTGCCAGAAGTCCTTTATTTATGCCATTTCTCACACCCCAAAAATCTCTAATGGCAGATGTCCCTTTTTGGGCAGCCAAAACCAGTAGATGCTCCAGGGTCAACTCTACAGTGCGCCCACAGCCAGCAAAAACCTTTCTCCCTCCTCGGGGCTCACTTCAAGCAGCAGCATTGCCTATGGCCAAACTGTGTTACTGCTAATTCCTAACTGGTGTTAAGTGGACAAACTACTTCAGTCACAGGGACTCTTTTAAACCAAGATGATACTATCTATTTTCAGCCTCAGTTGTTCAGGAATCCAAGGACACAATTTGACTTGGATATCTCCAGAGCCACCTATCAAACACCACAGAAGAAATTTAGCCAAGAACCAGACAAGTGAGCTGTGGCCATTTTGTTCAGTGAGGTAAGATCGAAAACAAGCACTTGCTGAAAAACAAAAAGAGCAGCTTTGGTAGTTGACAAGACAGTAAAGGACAGTGAGACAGGACACATGAACATCCAAAACACAGCACAAACATTGAATGGTGGAAAAAAATGCTTGCATCTGCCTCTTTGTTCTGCCAATGCCGTACATCTCACTCTCAATGAGTGTCTCTAAAAACGAACACAGGTTCCCAGTGTGTTAAGCTCAGGACACAAATGCTGTCCATCACCTCAATCCAAAAGCCAGAGATGACAACACCCATTCCAAACTAACCTGGGAGTAGAAGGTTGAAGCTGTGCGTGGGCTGCGAACAAAGTCCATAAAGAAGGCCCCATCCTGAAGGCATCAGAGGAAGTAGGCCCATTAATGGCAACAGCAACAGGAACAAGGAGTTCAAGAAAAGCAAATACAAGGTTGTGCAAGTATGAAATGACCACAGAGAGAAAGTATGAGGAGAATGCAAATCCCAGACCCAGAAGGTACGATGCAGCAGAATGCACAGCATCAGGAATTACTCACACACATCTTTACTTTCTCTCTCTGTAACAAGACATTGCTCTTCCTTGACACAGATGCATTCCCAAAATTTTTAAACCCACACTGATCAGAAGCCAATTGAAATTGCTGCCTTCCCTCCATACTTCAAAGGAGAAAGTCTTGAGCTCTGAAGTATGGGGGCTTCCATCCCAAATACAAAACTGAAATACAGAAACCACAGGTGTAATGACAAATACCCAAAGAAGGACAGATTTTTCTTCTAATCTGTTAGACATTCAAATGATAAAGAGGGACAGGCAAAGGAGCTCTTTTCAGAAAGCACCCTCTTCCTCTTACATGCAGGTCTGGTATGGTGCAAAGGAAAGGGAAGAAAAAGTCATCACAAAGATCCTTCTAACACTGTGTTTAATACTTCATGCAAAATTAGACACTGCCTCTGCTATGTTCCTGCCTACTGACAAACCCCGGTGAATTTATCCCCAGCTGCTATTCAAAGATGTGTCACGATTCTTTTATCACATAAGACAATGCAGTGGAACTCATCTAGATTTTCATTCCCTATTTGCAACTCTTTATTCTGTTCCCTTGGCAAAATATTTTTGTCTAGCCTGCAGTTAAGATGATGCTTACCTTGGTAGGTAGACAGAAAACAATTTCTGGGAAGAATCAATGCCGGGGTTACATGACTGGCAATTTACATTGTGCAGAAGCAGAGCCAAGTGCCCTGGATCCATAAGGGCAAAGACTTCCCAAAGAGATCATGGATCAAGTGAACTCACTGGGTTAAAACCACAGTGTTGCCCAGTAACTGGCTCAAGTGACTTGTCAATTCTACTCTGAAACAAAGTGATGCAAAGCCAGTGGCTCAGTTTTCATCTGGAGTAACTCAAGCACTGAAGGGCATCCTAGAAAAGCACTTGTTCCCTTGGGTGCTGGCAGAGCTCACAGCTGTGATAATTTGTCAATTCTCTGGCTGCAAGTGTGTGGAAAGCCAGACCTCCCCGTGCTGAGGAGCCCTGCAGGGGCTGTGACACGAGGCACACACTTGCTGCTGTTCCCAAGTGAGCACAATGCTGCCTGCCCACTGGCATCTTTCCAACAGGGATAAGCCATCAATTAGGAGATTGCAATTGCTTATCTCCCAGTCCCTGTGTGTAAATATTTACAGGAGTGTTTACAGCTGCAGCATGAAAGGCCTTCAGTTGATAACACACTCTTCCAGAGTCTCCAGACAGCCTTCCAACGAGGCTTTTGAACATTACTTTTAACATTACTCATGAGGGCATTTTCTGGTAGCACAAACTCTGCTAATCTGGTCCCAGCACACTCCTGTGCCACTGCTAGGGAAGCCCACTTTGCCTCTTCCCCCCTCTGCCACGCAGAACAACTAGACATAACCTTCTTCTCTCCTGTTTCTCACATGGAATTTTCACCAGTTTTACTGGTAGAGGGGGACATTTAAGATTTCTGTATTTAAAGAGAGAAGCTGATTTTTCAAAATGGTAGAAGAGAAGCATACAAAGCCTGAATTATGATATGGAAGTTTGCACTCGTGCCTCAAGTCAGTTTGAGCACCTACTGTTTCCAGGCCTAGCACATCCTGCTCCAGACTCTCATCTGTGCTCTCCAAACACTGATACTACGAGTAAGTGTCTAGTACTAAGATTATCACAGTTGCTCTATCACTCAATTTTCAATATCTAGGTCTCCAGGATAACACAATACTTGTTCCTGGTGGTGGCACAAAACAGTGGATGTAGAAACATTAGATGTTTAGAGAAAAATGCTGAAATAAGTGGTTGATAGTGAGTGGTGAATCTGAGAACCTTTTCTTTGCAATATTTGAACTGTTGAACCCAAAGACAGGTCACATTTAAGTCCTTTACCTTTATTCAGTTCCTTGTTACTTCTGTTGAAATACCTTCATGTCAGAACACAGAAAAATAACCAAACATTTCTGGTAGGACTTGGAGGCAGAGTTCCTGCTCTCCTGGGTCTCACAGGACAGTTTTCAGAAAGGCTGAGGGATAGCACAGTCTTTTCTTTAAGTGTCTCAAGAGAGCTCCAAGAAGACCATTTCTCCAGCCTGGAGTCCAGCCAGTGAAGGAATGACATCTAAATCACTTCTCAGGAACACACCCCCTCCTTTAAACAGAGGCAAGAGACTCAAGTTCCTGCTGTTAAAATCCCACTCAGTGTTCACACTGTCACAATCTAGAGGTTGATTTTGCTCTCCAAGACAGCCTGCACGCAGAAGCACACAGCACTGTACTGCTACACCCAACAGTCAAGCCATGACTGAAATGAAATGTGCTACCAGCAAAGGAAATGCACTAATTAGCAAACAGCACTTACATCAGCAAACTGCTGAGACAGCATGCCAGGGATTCCACACCATTTTCACTCTTACAGAATTGAATTCCTCTGTCCTTGCACACAAAGGCCAGCACAGGAGCAGCCCTTACTGGATTAGAGTAAGATGTGCTATGATGTAGCCAAGTGCTCAGAGAAATGATCTTTGATTATTTGAGGAATTCTTATGTAGAAGCAGCAGCTAAAGAAAGCCCAGGAAGTCCTTACCTTCCGAGGGCTGTCCATATAGGTGGGTGTGATAGCAATGCTCCCACTCTCTGAAGGCTGGACAGAGCTCTTCCCAGAAAGCATTGCTGTTTGCTGCTCCCCCAGAGTCCTAAAAGAAAAGGAAGGAATACAGAGTTTATTCAAACATACTTTGTGTCAGCTTCCCCCCAAAGGCAACTGTTGCAGAGGGCTACTGATGTATTTTCAGATATTTGCTTTCCCACACACTGAGGCACAGATCCAACATTCCATAAGTACCTTTTACCCCCACAAACAACATGGACCCTTGAACTCAGTTTTATTATGCATGTGTAATACTAATTTAGCATTAAAAATATTAATCCCTTATGTATTTAACACAACATGAGGCAAGGCTCCCCAAATGTGCTTTAGCCAGCCCAGGTGCAATGTGCAGGAAGGATGTTCTTGGCTCTTCACACAGCCTGTAGAGACTCACTTCTGACTGGCTTCCATCTGCAGCAGAGCTGAGAGTGCTGAGGTTCCTTTTTTCCCAATGGGAGGTCCAGACTGCTCCAGGGAGTGAGTGGGAATTGGACCAGCAATCTGCAAGCCTTTCATGGCAGACCCTTTCTAACAAAGAAAAAATGGAAGCACAGACTTAGTCAAGCTAGGCTTAACTAGTAAGCAAGAACACAACACCTCATGTCAGCAGGGCTTTATTAAGCACACTTTAAAAAGGGAGTCCAACCACTTGGTACACAAAAAGTGGAATAAGCTAGTGTCTTTTGTGGATGTTATTCTGAAAATAAAATGTATGTTATTCTGGAAAAGGTGAATTTGCTTCAAAATAAATTACCCCATTTGCTGTGAGAATGGGAACAGGATTTAATACATATTAGCCAGTTTCTCTGCAGCCTCTTGAAACTGTTTACCAGAAAATTCACTCACATATTTCTCTTTTTCCAATCCTTCTCCTGAATCTGCAGCACAGAACCAGTCCAGGTTAACCCAGAAGTGACCAGCTTAACTACCTCAGACCCCTCTGGATGAACTGTCTGCATCACAAGGCAGAGTGCTGCACCTAGGCTAAGCCCACCTGCAGCACAGAGCAGAGCACACTTGCAAAGAGGAGGCATCAAGCTCGTGGGTAACAAAAGACTGGCTACAGTATAAAACAGAGCAGTGCCAGGCCAAGATAGTGCAGAAGAGTCTGGCTTGTCCCTGAGCCTGGGTCCAGTCACAGCAGCACAGGATGCTCATCCCAGGGAAATTTCCTTCAAGCCGTTGAAGGAAACAGCTCTGTTTCCTCTCCCAAAGCATCACTTCTGTGATGCAAAACTAGCACATTAAGCCCCACTGTCTGAAAGCTGACACAGCACACGGGTCAGCAGTGTCCTTTAGGGATGGATGGCACGGACACGGGCACCGTGCCCCAGCCTGCCCGGGCCGCACTCGGGTCTCCCTGCTGACGCCTCATTAGCGGCTCGGGTCACACCCAGCCTCAGCGGGGGCCGGGGACTCACTCGGATCATTCGATCGGAGCGGTGGCGGCGGCGGATGCGGTTCAAGCCCTCCACGAAGCGGATGAAGCCATCGAGGAGCTGCCACTCCTCCTCGTCCGAGCGGGGCTTGTCGCCGTACACGTCGCAGTGCGCCTCGCCCTCCATGATGCGCTTGGTGGCGCTGATGCAGGCGGGCAGCAGCAGGAACCGCGTCCTCCAGAACTTCAGGGACTCGATAAGGCTGCAGGAACGTGGAAGGCAGGACAGAGGTCAGCAGTTTCCCGGGAAGGGTTTTCCAGAATCTAAAGTATAAATCTTTATACCTGCTGTGCTTTTCAGTGAGTGCAGCGACCACCCTCGCTGCTATCCCTGAGACAGAGCAAGCACGAGTACTGTGCAAAGGAATGGTCAGCAATTTGAGTATTACTGGCAATAAGGCTGTCCTCAGAATAATTGTCACACAGAGATACGCTTTCTTTTCTGTAAAAGATAGGCCTCGAAAGCTTTTTCTCTAAAAATATGCAAGCAAAAAGGAATTTTCAAGGTGCACATTAGTGTAGGAGGTATTTTGACTGAGACCTGAAAAGAAAAGATGATAAAGACTGGTTGTGTGGAGAGAAGATATCAAAAAAGCTATTGATACTAGTGGAGATATTCCACATTTCTGGTAAGCACTTGCTCCACAGCTTAGGAGTAGGACTGCAAGTCAAGCCCAGCACTCAAGCAAACCTGCAACAGCTTCAAAATAAATGGAAGTTTTGAGTCAGATCCAGAAATCAGTAAGAAGCCAAGAAAAGCATCTGTATGGTACAAAATGCTATCTTATTTCTTTGCATTTGTAGCAGAAGAAAAAAGAAGTTCATGCTGAATTTTGAGATCAAGAGTCCATATCAAAGGTCAGATAACGCAGCAGCAACACAGAGCAAGGTTCCCACAAGGCAACAGCTGCTGGAAGCTGACAGTGAAAGCAGGCCAGATATTCTCCCTGGAGTACTGAGCATTCGTGGGTTGAACTTGATGATGAAATTTTAGGTCAAAAAGAAAAAGAGGCAATTAGGACACAGAACAGTCTGGATGGAAAAGAAGCTCTCACCTGAAATCCTCTGAACCAGCAGAGCAGATATACTGATCCAAGTAATTCCACTTGTACTCTTCTAGTCTCTCATGGGAAAATTCTACCCAGCAAGAGACAAATTCCGAGTCAGAGTGTGAGGGGCACAAGCTGTAGGTGTAGTTTATCTGAGCAGATTCATATGGATACCTAAAAGATGAAACACAAGCATTAATCTCAGTATTCATACTGATGCTTCTCTTTCTTCTCCTAAAAAGAAAGAAGGTGCTCTTTCAAGCAAGCACAGAGCTGGAGAAGAATGTTCATCTGAACACTGACAGCAAACTGCTCAGGCAAAGAGATACTCACTTTGGCAGGTACCGAGTCACAGTAATTATTTTGTCTTTTAAGGTGACTTTGTGGAAAGTACGGCCCATGCTCAGCCAGTATTGATTCTCTTCCTCAGGTCTATTTCTTGACACAAGACCTAGTTGTAAAAAGCAAAACCTTTCAGCTTACTGCAGTACTCAGAACTTTATCAACAAACTGTGCCAACAGGAAGAGACTCCAGAGCTGGAGTCCAGAAATGGGCTTCTGATCTCAGCACAACCTAAAACCCATCTTTCAGGCCATATTTTTAGGGAGCAGTTGCACAAGGAGTCTTTTGCTCTTACAGTTAAGATTTGCTGGTATCATAAGCAAAGAAGAGCACTTGGGATTCCTACACCACTCATTCAGAACTTCCTTGGGCAGAACCACCAAATAACAGCCAAAGTGTTGAGCAACTGGTGGATGTGCCTAATTTGAGGTTACTGGGACTGGCAGAAGAGAAAAGCCTGACTTGTCAAGCCCAGGTCACTCACCTCTGCTGTAGAGGGGACTGCTGCTGAGCGGGGGTGGCACGGCTGGGGCCGGCTTCTGCGGCTTGGATTGCACAATAATCTGATAGCCTTGCATGAGACGCTGACAAATAAACTCCTCAAACACCTGCTGGGCTGTCATCTGCACTCCTTCCTCATCCCTCCTGGACACAAAGGTTAAGCAGACTAGAATAAGGAAGCTGACCACACACCTATTCTTAGCCCTGCTGCGGGCCCTGGAGCCCTGTGCCTGGGAACACCTGCCTGGGGGAGCAGGAGGGAAAAGGGGCACCTTTTGACACAGGGTGATGAACTGTCTGGCAATATTTACTGCTGCCTTTGAAAGCAGTTTGGCCACTAGTAACAAATTTGCCTACAGCAGTTGTGGAACAATAAATTCCCCAAAGATGACTTTTCCAGCACTTTGCAGGCAGCCTAAGTGCAGTTTGTACACGTTCAGGAGAGCTCAGAACGCCAGTGAGCAGCAATGCTCCAGCCTCTCCCACAGTGGGAACTGGAGAGCAGGGAGGGGTTAGAGAACACATTCATCTTAGTGCAGCTCCTGCTCTGAACTTCGCCTTCCTACTGACATTTCTTTCAGGTGTTTCTTCATTAATCCTATTACTTCCTATGTATTTCAATCACCCTGATTAATACTTTTGTTTTGCTTCTGTAAAGCAGCAACACGAGCAGATCTTTTGATGCCTTACAAGTTATGGAAAGACTGAAAAAAAATTAAGATAATGAGACTGCTTCAGTAAAAAAAAAAAAAAAAATCCATCTAACCCTAAGAAACAATAGTTACCAGAGACCTCTGAGACAAGCAGAGAAGTTCTATTTGCCCAACTAACTCTGTTTTCCAACAAGATTCTTTAAACTAACGAACCATTAGAGGGAGGATAAGCATCTTAAATACTGTGTCCATATGCATTTGCTCATTTAGTGTTTCCAAAACACTTGTTAGAAAGTAGATTAACAGAGATGATAGCTTGAGGTTGAATATTCTGATCAAAACACAACAGAAAAGAGACACAAAAATTATAACATCAAATCTACAGAGCACACCATACTGTCAGGTGGGAACATCAGAAAAGGTCCAAAGCTATCACTGGAAAAAAAAGAAAAATGTAAGTATTCTGCTGCTGTGTTAGCAATCATCATTCACTTGTACAGACTGCAGTGATCCTCTTCCATCACCTGCTCCTTAAGCAAGGACTGCACAGAGGAGGTGCTGGCCAAACCTGTCAATGTCAGCCTCTGGCAGCAGGTCGTAGCAGCCCTCGGTGTAATCGTTCTGCAGGCTCTGGCGGTCGGGGAAGTAATCCGTGGTGAGAGGGAGGCAGGCCGGGGTGGTCAGGGATTTCCAGTCCACTCCAACTGTACAACAGAAGCCTGGCACTATGGGGGGAGCAGACAGCGTCAGAACTGCCTCGTTGTGTCATGGGGGCACACAAGGGGGGCACGTGTGGTCACCCATGGAAAAACAGGGTGCAGAGCAGGATGAAAGAAGTGCATGAAGAGGAGAGTTAAAAAGAATGAGAGACGAAAAACAGAGTTGGCATAAAGTCAACAGGGACAAAAAGGGGTGTGGAATGGGAAGGGAAAAAGAAAATAGGATGGGAAGAAGGGAGGGAGAGAAAGAGACAGAGTTTGTTAAACAATGCAGTGCACATGCTGATTCAACCCCATCATGCAAAAGGCATTCAAAGTTAATACATTTAATTTCCTCTTGATTGAAAGCTAGAGCTGACATAGCCACTGCTCTTCCAAAATTACAGCAAGTGAGATGCAGTTACTGATTATTAATAAACAGATCAACATTCCAAGTCTGAACAAGAAAATCAGACCAGTTTTGCATCCTAGACAACTACAGAAGGAGCTGGAGAGGAGAGAAAGAATGACAGACCAGCCTCTTTCTGGAATAGTACAACAGCAGAAATGGGAGTATTTCCACAGTTATAAAAACAGAAGATATATCCAGAGGGTGGGAAGACCAGAAAAATAGTAACTTGGAAAGCAATCTTTTCCCACACCCTTTCCTAGAGTTATGCTTCAGTTTTGAGATTACAGGGATGTAAAAGTAGACATTAAAAAGTGAAAAGCTAACTAGATTATACCAAATCATCAGCTCACCACTGCATTACATTCTGACCCAATTCAAACAATCTGTATCACCTACTGTTGCTTAACTTCTTGTCACAGAGCTCCTACAGACAGAAATTTATTTTACTATAAAACTGTTAACATTAATGGCAGGAACACTGCACAAGAAAGTAATACATGAGACTACAACAACAACAAAAAAAAAGCTTTCTTAAGCAGTGACACACTTGTTTCTCTAGGAAGTGAAGGCAGATATTTCTCAGTAAATGGTACCAAATTCAGAAACTGACTGTACTAATTCTACTTCAACAAGCTGGTACCAAACAAACTTTTCACACTGAGAGGCAGATAAGAGTTCAGCAGCTTTAGCTTTTTGCAGAATAGTGTCTGGTAAGGAAAGAATTTCAGCTGTAACAAAACAAACAGCTTCACATGTTCTTAAGAGCTACGGAACTGCAATCAGAGTGAGACAGTACAGGCAGATCCTGCAAATTACTGCAGGCCAAAATAAACCACTGCCAAAAGCCAAGGAGGCTCCTCAGTTTCTTGCCTACCACCTCCTGATACCTCTATATATGTACATGCCCTTTCCCTCCCCATCTTCCCACCTATGCAAAGTCTCTTCCAAACCTTTCTCCTGCTTACTTGGATCTGGAGAATTAGAGACAGCATCTTCCAAGGAATCCTTGTTCTGAGTTTTGAGGTTCACCCCTACAAGAAAGAAATGTTATTTATTTTAAGCACATATGCACTTCTCTTGAATTTCAAATAAAATAAATCAAAAGCATGGTGATGTTTTAAGATACAGAATTTCTCTGCATGGAAAATCTCAGGGTTCTGCACAGGAGAAGAAACCACTAAGCCAATTAATGAGGAAAAATATATCTTGGATCAAACTTGAACATCTCACTAGAAGTGTTCAGTAGCTAAAACCCAAACAAAACTCTCCTCCCCAAAATGATGAAACATCTTGAAAAGTAGATGCTATAAGCTCCTATAAACAGATGGTGTGTCACATGAGAGAAAAAGAGATGCTAAGGAGACAAGAAAAACTGCTGCCTTCAAAGCCATTTATCAAAATAAAAATTTCAGTAAGCCTCCAAACATTTAACAGGTACTATTGTTTAAAACTAGCTCAGGTAGATTTACCCAGGAAATGGGTATCAACACCATTGCTGTTCCCCTGTAAGAGAAAGGGTGGGTATCTGCTACGTGAGGATGCCAGAAACCCGCAGGGGAGCTGCCTCTGAGTGGCCTTCACCTTCCACCAGCTCCTCCTGCCATCTGCCATCCACACCGGGAATTGCAACAGGATTTCCTTGTCTGAGCTACCACCTCCATCTGCGGGGCAACAGCGACAACGTCCCGAAGCCCGAGGGAAATAGATGGGGTCATTTTTCACTCTGGAGCCCTGATGCACCACACCATGCTGCAGGCAGCAGAGGAGAACCAGACCCAACAAGAAATCCCATTTCTGGAAATTAAAAAAAACCCACAACTCCCCCCACCCCCCCAAACTGCTTCATTTCATAGGTGACTCAAACCATAAAGGGAGAACTCTCAGTCCAACCACTGAGTACCCAGTGTGGCCCCTATAGATAGGTGAGGGTCTACAGACACAAAGAAATTCCATAAATGCAAGCATGTTTATTGCCAGGACCTGCTCTGCATTTACATTGTGCAAAGTGCATCCAGCTGAAATGCAGTTTAGCAATTGCAAAAACAAACAGAGCCTATCTGGAAGCCAGAAAATACTAAAAATGTAAAGCAAGGAAATTAAATGTAATCAGAACAAATTCACAGAAGAAAGCAACAGAAAATAATTTTAAATGTGACTATGTGAATACAAGATGAGGCACAAGAAAATTAGGTCTGCTAACTTCTTTATGGCTCTGAAAGGCATAATGGAAAACAAAATTGTCTTAATCCAATGTGATTCAAAAGGGCAAATTTATTCTTAAAAAATCTTTAAATTGGTTTTGAGAAAAGAACATAAGTCTTGAATGTTGTAGTCCATAAGTTCAACTTTTTTTCCATGTGCCTAACTAAAATGCATATCCACAAAAGCAGAGGGTCACAAAAAACCAGACAACACAGCAGAATGCTTAGTATGGCATGTTGTTCCATTTACAGGGCTGAAAAGAAATGTTGAAAATTTTTCACAAATTCAGGTGTCTGGGTAACTTAAGGAAGATAGAGGTAACCTTCAACTGAAAGTACAGACACATCTTCTCTCTAAAGGATAACAGCTTAAGGCAACCCCACCAAGAAAAAAAAAAATGCTTCTGAACACCTATTTAGTTATTTTTTGGGTCTGAACATCACTGCTCTGTTATTATGGAACTCAGTTACTGCCTGAGAGCTTATTACCAGTAAACAATGAGCATCTTTCTATAATAAACCTTATGAGACACACGTAGAGAAGTAGAGACACATTAAACAAAACTAAACTAAAACCAACACAGCAACCCAAAGCACTACCATACACCAAGAAGTCCAAGTAAGCGCACGAACAGATCACTCTTGATTCCCCCTGCTTTGCCGCGCCTGTTCCCGCACTGCCACGAGTCCTGCCCCATCCCCTGAGCCTGTCCCTGCCCCGGTACCTGCGCCCGGGCCGGCCCCCAGCCCGTTCCCGTACTCCTCCGTCCCGCTGAAGCTCAGGAAGGAGGCACTATCCCCTGGATGCCGAGAGCTGACGTGTCTGCAGAGAAACAAAGCAGCCTGTTTTGTACAGCCTTCCTCACCCGTGCTTTTAGCAAATGGACCAACAAGCCCTCAGCCCCTCTGCCTCAGCCGAGCCCGGGCTGGAAGCAAGCTCTTCCCTCGCTGAGGTCGGCAGAGGTGGAACGGCACAAGGGCGGCCCAGAGAAGGCTGTGACAGCATTACATAAATGTCCATGCTGTTTGTTTGCCTCCAGCAGTAACCAAAACGCTGCCTTTGCAGGACAGCAAAGAACCAGCTACTCACATCCCCTCAGGAAAGAGATAAAGCTTAGCTGGTTATCAACAGACCTGATCTCATGGTCTACAAACCCAACATTCAAGACTGAGCAAATGGCTCACCTGCCAGTTGCCTCATGGTAAGCCAGCTCCAGCAGCTCCGCAGAGGAATGTGTCAAATCCTGCTGCTCACTGCCCTGCATTTCTGCCATATTCTGGCGGGTTTGATGGTGGATCTGGATAGCTTCTCCTGAGGGACCTACACAGTTACAATTGGATCATTGATCACCACATCTGCACTGATTCCTCAGTTGCTTTTCCCCTCTTTTGCCAACAGCACAAGCAATGAGAGCTAATGGACATTAAGAAAGCATGTTCACAAAATCTTCAAAGCCTTGAACCTCTGCCATCTCCTCTGAAACAAGTGAAGCAAAATATTTTTTAAAACATTTTGGAGGGCCTATTTACAAGGCATTAAACAATTATGCAAACAATTCAGCATCAGAAAATCAACCAAAATTGTAGTTACAATTACCTTCAAGAGGGTTAGGTTCCCTTCAACAGGGAATTGCTCTGTACCTGTTGCTGCTTGTTTGCAAATAGAGGTATTTCCCAAAAGAGGATTGCTTGGGCCTGTACACAAATGAGTGTAGTGTGCAGAGCACTTTAATACACCAGAGCTCTCACTGGCTCTCTTGCTGCGCTAATCCTGGCCAAGGGCAAAGTCCCAGCAGGCAGGTGTGCAGCGAGGCAGCTCACCCACGGGGAAGGTGTGCATCCAGCGCCTGCGGTTCGACGTCAGCTTCATGGGCATGCGGGACGGGGCGAAGGGGTTGATGAGGGCGCGCTGGGGCGCGTACCCCCCCGGGCGGATGTGCAGCAGGGACTCGGCGCTGCCCACGTGGAACCGCCCCGGGGCGCTGGAGTCGCGCTGCTGCGACTCCAGCGTGTTCTCAAGGAAATCTGCAAAACACAACCAAGCCAGCGTGAGATCCTGCAGGAGCCAAGCACAGGAGAATTAACTGCTCAGGGATATAAAGACTGCCCAGGGTAAGGGGAAATAAGGAGACTTAAGAAATAAGCAGGCAGAGAAGAGGAAAGCAATTCCTATCTGGCCTGAAAGTTACAATGTAAACAAGAACCCAGACAAGAAAAAACATTACTCCATCTGCCATTACAGCCCTGCTATAAACGGTAAACTTCTACTAAATGAATCAATTAAGAAACCACTTGCCCACCGGCACTAAGACAATTATGAAAGGCTACTCAGACATTAGATAATTCTTGAGAAATCAAAAGACTGATATAAAAACTTCAGGATGAGTACTGAAGCCACAGCTGAGCCTTGTACACATGCCTTTTCTGTAATACTCAGATCTGAGCACTGAAATCAGGGATTACTCCCAGAAAACGTGGGACATGATCTCCACAAAACACCAGTTAGTTGTCACTATTCAGTGTGGAACAGAAGTGCAGTTATTTAGAAATAGGAGAGAAAAATATACCAGATAGATAAGTAGCAATTACTCTGCCCAACAAGTGGAAATCCCAAAGAGAAGGGTCTCATTTACCATTTTATATTGTCAAATACAACATGTGAAAAACCTCAGTTTCTTTGACTCTTCCCTCCTGGCCAGTCCTAACCCATACACATCCTTATCCTGCTGAACACCCTTCAAACTAAAGGAGTAACAGAAATATCAAAGAAAGAAAAGACTTGTATTAACTGACAGCAGGGGAAAACATGAATGGTAGATGTGATGTCAAGTACACTGTGTGAGAGCAGCTCCACACCAGTAACTGCGATTCCTGTGACAGATAAATATGGTATCAGTGTCATACAGCATGGCATGAAAAAACCATGAAGAGCCTTCAAGGATAGAATTTTATAGAAGATGAAACAGGTGCAGGAGGAATACAATTTACCTAGAAATGAGCTGGGTTTGTGGAAGATACTGCATATTGCCTGAGAACAAAATTAAATTGGAAAGGAAGAAAAGAGGAGTGCCAGCACTGCTAACACACTGAGACAGCTCAGCAGTACATTGTCAAAAGAAGGATCCAGAAAGTGAGTCTTAATAACTCCCCACAGAATCCCCATAGAGAAATTTTATAGGCAGGGTCCCCCAGGGCTCACTGCTAAGGGCAGTTCTCATTCAATAGATTATAGGTGACCTAGATAATACAAGTTCCTTGTGTATGTCCACACTTGCAGGCAGGCACAGGAGAACAGTCAAGTACTAAAGAAGGAAATAGGCAAGGGAAAAGAGCAAATCAGTGTCAGGACACTTCTATTTAGGACAAGCTATAAAAAAAAAAGCAATGGAATTGGACAAGGACGACAAAGAGAGAATGCACACCCAGCTGCAGCTATGGAAAAGCTGTCCCATGAGTGCCAATACAAGCACCATCTCCACTGTGCTGGCCTGGCAGTGGCAAACACAAACTTCCCCCTCCTCTCCCCACCAAAGGCACCTTCCCACCTGCCCCAGGCTGACCTCTGGTGCTGGTATAGCCCAAGGAGCTGCTGACTTCACACTGGTGCAGGTGAGGCCGTGGGATCATCAGGATGTTGGAGATCTTGCCCAGAGAGCTGTCGTCAGAAGCCTGGCTCCTCACCTCTTCCGGGGGCAGCGCGCGGCTCTGCAGGGAGGGGCTGCACGAGACGTCGTACGAGCTGGAGCTCTTCCTCGTGCGGCTTTCCCTCTCCCTCACTGACCTGCTCAGAGGGATGCCCAGTGACAGGAAAGACAGATTAATCCCCAGGTTATCAGGGGCTGGGACAGGCCCAAGTCATGCATAAGACTCGATGCTCAGCAGGTGAACTCAAGAAGGGCATTACAGGGAAGCCATCACTATCTTTTTTGACTGGTTGGGTAATTTATACTTCTGTGCATCACACAACATAACAAGAACACTGCAACACTTCCAGCACAAGGGCTGTGAAAGGATTTGCTCAACTCCCTCTGCAATCCTACAGACACCACACCAACGTGGTAGAGATGTGGCCTAGCCTACAGTGCCAGAACCATGTAGCTACGGGGAAACTACTTGGAATTATCAACTATTTAAATTGTGCTGCCATCTTTCAGCATGTGTCCCTACAGGCTGCTCAAATTAACATACTAACCAGAAAGTCCACATGCTCTGAGTTAGGCAATACTACTGAAAGAAGCAAAGTAAAAAAAGTACTTCAAAACAAGCTTGTCAACACTGTATTTCTGAAAAAGCAATGATATTTATCATTTATTCAATGAATTTTGCCAGGACCTGAGAATCATCAGCCTCTCCTCAGACAAAAGTACATGGAATAGTTAAGAACCTGCACTCAGCTTTTCTGCCTCTTCTCTCATTCAGACAGGCATCATTTTCAGGGAGGATTCCTCACCACTCTGTTCACCAGTTACTAAGCAGTGCATCAAACAATCTATTTCTACAGCTCTGTGCAAGTCTAATGTGCAAATACTTTCTTAACCCCCCTGCAAAATCTGCTAGGAAGACTAGCTTTATTCCACTTCAAACAAAATTAAAGATTTAAAGAAAAAAAAATTATGCCTTTTCCTAGACCCCACACACTATTTTAGAAGTAAAACACCAGACAATCAGTCATGAAGATCAGGTACAGATGAAGCTTTTTGTTCAACTGTGAGCATGTGGAGATCACTTCTCCTTGTATTTCTCCAAGTATTTTATGTCTCAAGCACACATAACATGGCTACTCCAGAACCAGTGCACTCCCAAGCCTCTCACCTGAAAGAGGGACAGCGCTGGGCTCTGGCTGGGCCTGGCAGTCTGAACACCTGGGCATCATAGCCATCATAATCTACCTGGATAGGCAAGGCATTCTCAGCATCCTTTGGAGCTCCTAATGCTGAAATAAAAATCATACAGCACTGGAACGTCTTTCAAGAATGTTCAAGACCTGCAAGGCAGAGTATCCACCTCTCACCCCTAAGGAAAGTATCTATCCCAAAAGAAATCCCAAAGTGTCATGAGCAGAGCGGCTGGAGCAGCTCAGTTATCAAAGTTGGTGCCTCTGAATCAGGCTGGCTGAGGCCATAATGCCTTCCCCCACACATCCTAAACACTAAATGAATAATTGTCAAGAAGTCAACTAACACATGCACATTAGCATCCCAAGTAACTCATCAAATATGAGTTTGATGGTTTTCTGTAACAATTGTCCCTTCCTTGTGCTAAAGTGCATTGTCTTCCTGCAGCTGTTTGTTACTTTTGGGAGTCAGTGGGACAGATCATTCCAGAACAGAATTACTTACAGGCATCACGATTATTTTTTGCTTTCTCTGTCAGTGGCTGGAGGGTCCAACAAAGGAAGTGTGAAGTGACCAAAAAATAAACAAGAAAGAAAAAAGAGAGCAACAGAAAAGACAGATGGAAGGGAATCAGTCAGCATGTTCTAAGGAAACATCCTCAGTGTGATCAAGCAGACAAAGTTTAGCTTGCTGACTCAGTGAGGCAGCCAGACAACTTCAGAAATATTAAATACTGATATTTGATCACAAACCTATGTGAAAAACACAATGCTCAACACCTTTCTTCCTCTCCATAGAGATCTTTGTCACAGAATGAACTAATTTTTGTGGTGGCTAAAACATTTCTCACCCAGTTTTATCTAAGAAGGAAAGACCTACAAACTAGTCTGTCATTCACAATCCCCACAACAAACCTTGCAGCTTTGCTTTCACAGCCTTTTAACACAGAAACTTAGTTTCAGCTGTTGGAATACTTGTGATGCTAGACTGAGAAGAGGTATCGGACAAGCTAGTAAGAAAATATAGATCAGAAAGATTCCCACCTTCCTTCCTGCCAGCTTGATCCGTGGAGTGAAGCTGTTACACAGGAGTTGGCTTTTGGATGTGTAGAAACTGAAAGAAAATACAGTGTGGCTTTAAGAACTCAACACAGTTGGTTTGCTACTCAGTAAGCAGACCAGGAACCTGAGTCAGCTATTGGATAGAGAAAAAGGGATAATTTTCTGTGCATAAAAAAGTTTGGAAAACACTGAGAGATAGTTGAGAGAAGCTACTCTTTGCCTAAAGACAGGGCTTTGATACTTGTACAGCCTCAGTCTAGACACTTCTTAATATGCTTAACATCTGCATTGCCCAGTTCATTTTCTCTTTCTATGGAAAGACATCCACTTCCACTGTGCCATTTACACAACTCTTCCTGATTTACACAACTGTAGTCATTCACACCAGCTGTTTGAAAACCCTGTCATTTCTATTAGGTTGCATTAATGCCCAGAGTTCTGCAAGAGTAATGTAATATTTCCTTTGCTTCACAAGGAAAGCAGAGGAGATAAAAGAAGAAAGAGAATTCAAAGAGATTATGAAGAGTAAAGCAAAACAGAAGTGTTTAGCAGAAGCTGATAGAATTTACCTACCTATGATTTATCCAGTGTGGGATATTGTAGTCATCACCCATTCGTGAGTCACCAGGGCCACAGCGATTATGGAGCTGTAAGAGTAATTCAGAAGCAACTAACTGTATCCAGCCAGTCACAAAATGAGTAATGTTTGTAGCAGAACAAGAGAAGGGAAAGCAGCCTTACCTTAAAGAGTGGTACAGCATGCAAGGGTTGCTCTCCCATACACACCAAATCCACACCTATCCCTGTAAACAGACAATAGTAGAGTTCAGCTATCGACCAAGCAGGACTGATATGCAAAGACAAAACAGATCACCAATTTGAACTGAAGACCCCATATGTATTCATATCATAAGAGGCAATAATACTGAAAAATGGTAGTTTAACGGTCCCATGATATGGCTATAAACCAACAGTACCTCTGGGGATATAAAAAATTATTTTCCTAAACTAATGCAACTCGTGCAGGATTATCCTTTAAGAGAAAGGTTTGCACCCAGACAGGTGAAGTTCTCTATCATAAACAAAAGAAACTAAATGCCTCTAAGTACTCCGAAAATCTGCTCATTTCAATACGAAGTGCAGACACAAGCCTTGCAGCTGTAACCCTTCCTCCCAGAGCACACAACTTAGAGCAGATGCTTTTTCACAGCCAGAAGCAGCTGGATCTTTCCCAAATCTGTGCTTGCCTTCAGAGAGGCACAGGCAGAGTTATTTACCGTTGTCAATCATGCGCTGCTTGGTCAGGATCATGAGGAGCCGGTCCACCTCGAACACGCCCACGCCGGGGGTGATCACTACCGACATCTGCCCCGTGCGGTCAAAGTTGCGGTTGATGTAATGCTTGTCAAACACTGCCAGAGAGAACGCAGCAATACTGTCAAAACACCCTGGATGTTTCCTTCAGAGCAAGGCAGGTGACCACTTAATATTCCCCTCCTCTTCACACAGGAAAAAGTAACATAAGTCCACAGCCATTTATTGGCAGCTGCTTTAATGGTTCTTTCCCTATGTATTTTTACCCATTGCTCGTAACTTACCATTGAATGAAAGATTTATAGCCTCCAGGTAGTTCCCTTGTGCTGAGGTAGAATTGTAACCTGAAGGAAAGCCCTCTGGAAAAGTATTCAGAAGGGGAAAAAAAAAAAATCATAATTCCTGTATACTAGCTTTATATAATTAAAAACCCACATAAAAATACATTTGTATTAAATACTATTGGTTCCAAAATGACAGGGAAAATTGAAGTTATTAAGTTCCACAGAATGACTGAGGCAAATTGCCCAGCCAGGAGATCACTAAGTAGTATGACACCAGACTCCAACTAAAAATGGATGGTTTACTGACAAGCTAAAAATCAAAAAAACTAAAAAGAGACAGCAAAGGATAAAAGCAGGAAAAGAAAGATTCTTGTACCTGCTTGCTCGAGCCGTACCAGCACAGGATACTGGATGAAAAGCTTTTTAATGGTCACAAGCAAGGAGGTCCACTCCTCCCGCCTCTCGTTCTGAACTACAACTCTAGAAAAAACACAGCCTGATGAGGCCCATGAAAGAAGCCATGAGGGGAAGTGAGAAGGGATGAACAAACTGTAAAGAAATGCACAAAAGGGTGCATCAGGTTGCACGTACACTGCTGGACAAGAGGTGAAAAGAATTGGGAGGAAAACATACTTGTAAAAATCTTCATAAAATCTTCCCTCATGATCCTGCCGAATTGATGCACGATGTGCTTCAGGAAACTCATCTGAAATGGAAGGAAAAGCACATCTCATCTTATGCTCTTCTATAGAAATGACTCATCTTTTCCAGCAAAAAGCTGTTATTTCCATTAAAAATAAACAAACAAAAAAACAAAGCCTCCAGCAAGCAAACTAAAAATCAAAACACTTGGAGAAATATCAGACCTCCTATACAATAAAAAACTGCTTTTAAACCAATATGACAGCTTGAGTATGATGAGGGAAAAAACCTCTTCTATGTAAGGTTCTGACTGCAGTACTTTCATAACAATGGCTGTGTACCTACTGTGCTTGATAGAGAATACTTTGAACATGGCAATTAAAAAAAGAAAAAGTCCCTGTCAGCCTGTGACCAACTTTCAAGAGATGAGATAGGTTTAAAAATGGAAACATGAAAATAGAAAATTTGCATACCTATAGATTTTGCTTCATAAAATGTCCTTGAAAATAGAACCACTGTCACTTCATGGCTGCAATTCTTCTCCTGTCCAGGAAGAACAAATGCAAAAAGAAAACATTAAAAGTCACATTTGGTAGAAAGTTGTGTATATACACATACAGTAACAGCCTTTCTTCCCTCATACCTAGACACAAAGGTAGCTAACAAAACCTAGACTGTTGCATTAATGGATCTGCATTAGTGCTCCATCTGCCTCTCTGAAATAACAAATGGTCTGTCCTGCAGATCCTGTGCTGCCTGGCTACATCACATTTACCAGGAGCACTCTCCACTAGTCTCTAAAGAAGCTCTTCTCTGTAATTGCCAAGATTTTTGTTAAGAAAAAAAGACAGTTGATACAGTTTGTTTATACCCACAGCAATTTGATATTCTGATGTGTTACTGTTCAGAGAGATGCCCCTAACAATTACAGAAAAATAAAAAATTAAAACTGAACTCAACTATTTACCTTCCATTTTGTGAAGAGGTCAGCAAGGAAACCATTCACAGCTTTCTCAAAGTATAGATCCCCTGCAAAATAAAAATCTCCCAAGCATCAGGTAACAATAGTTACTTCACCTCTAGAAGTTAGATATGGGTCATATCTAACCCTAAGATTCTAGGACAATTATATTTATTAAATCTCAAGCAGCTGTGTGCATAATAAAGGACAATATCACTAAGATGAGATGGTAAAAAGACTAAAAAGCATGACTGTTTTATGATAAAAAGATTAAAAAGCATCACTTTTTTCATAGGATGTAAACATGAGACTTAATGCAAGAAGGATCAGACCTTTAATTCATTTTTCCAACACATTTGCAGCATGCTGGGAAAGCATCTGTACCGTCTTTTAGGCATAGAATGCACAACTGATCCCCTGCTCTGATTTGAATAGTTGCCTAGTTCCATATGCCTAAACACATGGTCAAAGGAAGTGGCAAGAGGTTTGCTAAAGAATTAAGCCAGAAAAAAAATGGGATGACAGAGAAGTGACTCATTCTTAATGCCTAAAGTTGTAATGGTTCCAGCTGAAGTTACCAACTTCAACCTGGGCTAAGGCAGGTTTCGCTTCCTCAAGAAGCCAATATCAAGAGAAATCTAAAACATCAAGGTCCTCTTTGCACAGGACTTCCACACATTTCTGGCTTCAGGATTCATAACACTTCCACCTGCCCTCATCACCCAACATGTTCATATTCATAGAAAACCTTTCCAATGCTCACAGTGACTTGGTGGCTGAGATAATGGTACCCAGATTCTACAGGGACAGGAGAGAGATGGCACAGGCAAGGACAGAAATGGGTGGCACTGCAAGGAAGGATCTAAGGAAAGACCACAACACACCCTGGAGCACTGCTTAGGCCAAAGGCAGGATATTTTAGTGGTAGAAAAAATAATAGCAGTGGCAGTTTTCTAGTAGGGGCAGAAAGGACAGCTGCTACCATCCACAGCCACAGTTACCTACGTACCATAAATATCAAAATCCCACATTTCACAGCTCATCTGGATAAAAATATAAACCATGGCAGACGTGGAGCGGAAGACCACCTGCAAAGGAATGCAAGATCTTATTTAAAACCAAGTACATTCATTAGAAGGCCCAAATGAAGAGGTTAACTACACAGCAACTCATACAACTGTGGCCCTTGCATCACAGGGAATTTCCCCTCTAACAAGTTGGCATTTCCCCTCTAATAAGTCATTCCTAGTGCTGCCAGCACAGCAGAGCTGAAGTTTAATAATAATTCATTGTCCTGAACTTATTGCCATTCTTCACCTTACAACACAGCCAATTCCAGTGATCATACAAATCTGCAGGCAAGATAGAATTACAAAAATCCTGGCAGGAAAGGAAAAGAAGGGAAAAACTGCTTTCCCCTGTTTCATGAACTCTTACCCGGGTGTCCTCACTGATGTATCCACAAGTGACTTTCTCACTCTTTACCCACAATTCACCTGCCTGGGCCCTGGAAGAAAAGAAGTGCAGATATTTGAACATGAAGATTAGAGAATCAGTATTTGAACAAGAAAGAGATGCGCCAAAATCTGCAGTCAAGGATGACTTAATTGGTTAAAACCTGATGTTTAACCCAAAAGAGGTCAAACAGCCATTTCCCTCTGCATCTGTACATTTCCTGGTCCCTGTGTTACCCCAAAAGCAACTGAAGTAATCCCCTCTGAACTATCCATACAGCTTGGGAAGGGTGGGTAAATATTCTAAGAGATAAAAAGAAAATTATTTGGCCTCCATCAGAGGCCACAAGTATAGCTGGCTGCCCTGCTATTAGTTTCTTCTACCCCAAACCAGACAGAAGCCTTCCCCCACCCCACGGTGCAGGCAGAAATCCGTAGATGAGTAAGAGAACAATGAAACATGAAGGATTTTTCAGAGAAGAGTCTCCAGCTGGACACTTAAAACTCATGAAGCTAGAGCAATAAGTCACAGTAAGCCCTCAGAGGAGGCACTGACCTGATACCTGCAAATTCAACTTTTTGGGTGACATATGCACATGTGCTGACCTAGGAAAGAAGATATACGTGTGTTAGAAGAAGAGCAGGCTCAGAGTGAGAAGAACAATGTACCACTCACACTCAAACATGTTTTTTATGACAGAAGTTACAAAATCCATTCAGTGTAGTTACTACTAATAGCTCAGCCTACAGAACCTCTGTAATAGACAACAGAAAATCACTTTTAACACAGATCAACTCTTAACTGTGATTATTTGCCTAATTCACTGCACTTAGAGGAGCCAAAGATTGCACTTCAGAGATGCAGGTGGAAGATATTGTAATAGCTGCTTATTAAGTGGTACTCTCAGAGAAGGGATACTTCAGCATACTTCTACTTGACAAACATTTGGATTCGATTCCTTCCAAATGTAGTAAATCATTAAAATTCAGAACATAAGCAAAAAAACTCTCTACAGCATTTTCAATGCCCAAGGCAGTAATCAAAATTATACCAGTGGAGTAGGAAATGATGGGATTTGTTTTTCTACAACATCTACACCCATTTTCCAACTCTGATGTGCCACTCACAGCACAAGATACTCAGGAGCTGCAGGCACTGTCTTTGTCTTTGGCTCTCTGCATTTTGCAAAGCACTTCTTTTCTTTCACAGCAAACAAAACATAAGGTTCATCACCTGCACCTGCCCAAGGGCAGCAGGAGCCTTACCAAACTCTTCTTCAGTCGCCACATATCCCCACGCCCAATATACTGATCCTTAAATGTCAGCTCCACCAAGTCTAAGGTCACCTCCTGGGAAATGAATGAAAAACACTGCTTAGATTTTACAGGCTGTTTTTAAGTAGGGCCCACCAATCTGTTCATTTAATAACCAAATGTTATAAGAAGGGCTACTCAAAAGCACATCAATATCCCTAAAACTGCAAGATAAAGGGGAAGCCCATACAAATAAATATCAAAGTTGTGCATGTACCTCAACTATTATGAGCTGCAAAACACTGCACAATGTGATCAGAAAAAACCTAAGGACTAAATCTGTACTACAAGTCTCAGTGCATACTGGAAGGGGAAATAAAACAAATTACTGCCATTGTTCATGACATTAAGGAAACCTCATTTCCTGCAGATTTCTGTCTTGTGCAGAATGTAAGTTCTGACTGCAGCTCTTTTAATAGAAGGGACATTTACAGGAAATGCCTCTAAGAGGCTCTGTGGTATCACATAATGCAAATCCAGGCCATGGCTCTTCTTTTGACTAGGCCACTTTCTGGTTTTTTTTACCATGCCTGGTTCTCATTAATTTCTGAAACTTAAAAATATGTGAAATGTCTACATTTCTACCAAGCTCTGTTGAAGCAAGATCATAAGAGTTCAAAAAGAGAGCAGAGATTGTAGAGAGAGAAGAAACACATAACAAACCAACAAATAATTAAAAAGTCCAAGGCTCATTTTCTTAGGGAAAAAGACTAAATATCTTTCAACAAAAAATAAATGCCTTTCTTCCCCAGACTACTGTAGATGGAAAGTCACAGGGCTCTGATTTGAGTCAAGTGATGGAATGGATGGAAACAAGTGGCAAAACCACACACCTTTGGGTCAACAACATTGACATGGACATCCTGGTAGGGCCGCAGGCGGAACACTTGTGCAACTGTCTGATCCACACTTATCGTTTCTGCCGCAAGAACGAGAGAGGACAGCAGAGAAGTCAATGTCCCTAACAGGTCTCAAGTGCTTTACAGGTACAAAACCAACACAGTGAGACTGTCATGAAACACAAATTTCAGGCTAAAAAGCCAGGTTTGCTTAAACCATACTAACATTACCCAAACAAAAGCAGATTTAGAACTAACTGCCCATTTTTTGTTAAAATTCTAATCCTTCCCTTGCTAAACAGAAAAAGCATTGATTTTCTTATGAAATTAAATACACATGCTAGCCAATCAAAGGAACAGCCCAGTCATGTCACCTTTCCTATGATTTTACTGTGCATAAGTCTCGAGTTTTACCTTTCTGCAAATCTTCCTTAAGCGACTTCACTTGGAGAAGCAGGGGACTAGCATGGAGAAGAGAAAAAAGACAAGTTGAGATACCAACAGTCTCTCTGGTAAATCACACACAAAACTATTTAGTAACATGGACCACAGGATAAGCTAAAGAGAAACATTAATATCTTCTAGAAAGCTTCATACACCATCCTCTCCCCATCTGTATCTTGCTCCTTACACTCTTCATAATTATAAGGTACTCTTGAGGTAAAGATGATACTACAAATGGGAAATTAGGTCACACAAGAACTTCTCAGATCCTCACACAAGTGTACTGCTGCTTTTCAGATAGAGGCTGCAGGATGAACAGGTTCATACAAGGCCACAAAATTTTAATTTTGACTAGGATATACTGTAGGATAGGAGAATAATCCTTAGGTAACAGCAGATTTAGGAAGAGGATACAGACATTGTTGATTCTATATTCAGGTGCTACTTGGCCTATGGAAGATCAGCAAATTAACACCAAACACAAAGAATTCCACAAATTTTAAGGAAGCACTCTTGCTAAAGTTAACCTCTTTACTTCTCTTTAGGCAGAAAAAATCATGGCAGAATTCTGAAGCAAAGTTATGTCAGCCCTAAAAGTCTTTCACTCTAGAAACCAATACATATTAACAGATCCTTTCAGTGCTCCAACCTCACTGATATCAGCAAAGAGAAGTCACCTGTATTCATCATTGGGATGTGCAATTTCCACAACATCTCCCAGCTTGATTTGAAGAAATACTTTAGGATTCACCACCAGTTCATCATCTACAAGACATAAATGGATGAGGGCAGTGAACAGATATATACTAAACACAGACACCTGCATGTTTGCATACAATAGGTCAGCATACATAAATACACCAAACCAAGGTGAACACATCAGCAAAATGCTTTCTATTCCCCACATGACAGGGTCCCTACCCAGCCACTCCTGCCGGCACAAACAACTCAAATAACAGAACTTTCTCAAAAGAAGTGTTCAGCAAAAGACTGTGCCTTATTTCGGGAACCAGAATCATCTTCTGTACTTTTCATACAATAAACATCAGCAGGAAAGTAGACGGTCTAGAATCTCAACAAGACTTAAGTAAGTCTAGAAGTAGTGAGCAATCCAATCAGTGGCACTGTTATTAGTGCTCAGAAACACATCTATGTGCAGTCATAAGTCACTTGACATATATGGCACTCATAAGGGTGACCAAAATACCAGATTAAGAGAAAAGTGTTGCAACAAAAGGGAGGAAGAAAAAATAAAGCTATTTTATTTTTAGATATAATATTGGTCTCTTCCAATAAACATTCATTTATTTTGCTGTATCCTATTATTAGAAAGAGCTTTCCAAACTCTGGCTGGAAATATTGCTTGTTACATCAAAGTTCCATCTTCATTCTTTTGTTAAAAAAAAATCAATAAAACAATTACTTTCAACTGAGTGTTGGTCTCACTGTTATGAGCTAGGAGATACTGACCACTGCCTCCAAACCCCTTCTTATGTATGACGAGCTTGTACACCTTGTTGGTTCTCATCTTGAGCTGCAGTTCCTCTCAGATGCTTCGAGCCAAGACGGTTAAAGGCATCTTGCATATCTAACATAGAAAGGAAAGCAAACACAGATCTCTTGTCAATGCAAAACCATCGTGTATGTTCTGCACGTGAACACAGCGCGTTGCCCCGGCCGATTTCACCGCAGCGCGGCAGAGCTGCGCCCAGCAGAGTGCGAGGCAGCTACAGGTACAGGCACGAGGAGAGAGGGACCTAAAAGTGTGCTTTTCAAATAGATTAAAGGGTTGAGCTTTCAGATGTGCTTTGCAGAACGTCAATTACCGAGCTACAGAGTCGTGGTGGGAAAAAAACCGCCGTATAACTAAAATCTGTTAAAATAAACTCTGTAACTTGGAACTGATGCGGGTCTGGAAAGAAGCGCCGCTTGGTGCTGCGACCCGGCAGACCGGCCCCGGGAAAGCCACAAAAGAGCAGGGCCGGAGTGGAGAGCAAACAAACCCCATCAGTTACAGTCCGCTGCCGTGCCTACAGGCATTAAGCAGCTATGGAGCCGCTGCGTCCATTCGGCCGCTCGCTTACAGGGAAGGACAAGCGCATCGAGACACCCGAGTTCCTGCCCGGAGCAGCGGCGAGGGACGGTCGGGCAGGACGCGGGCCCGCCAGGGTCCTTACCCGCACGGGGGGCAGTAGTGCAGAGCGAGCAGCACGGCGGCTCACGCCAGAGCCCCGGGGGAAGGACACCGGGGAGAACGGCGCAGTCCGAGCGCGAAGGGAGCCCGGACACCTTAACGCTCCGTGCCACTCACAGCCGCCGCGGGCCGGGGCCGGGGCCGGCTGTGCCAGAGCAGAGCGCAGCGCAGTCCCGCCCCTGCTCGCGGAGCGCCCGAACGCGGGGCCCCGGCCTGCCGGTGCGCGTCCCGCGGCTCCCGCGCGGCACTTCCGCGTCCGGGGCCGCGCGCCACGTGACACCCGCGCCGCCACCGCGGGAAGGAGCGGGCGGGACACGCCCACCGCGGGGGCGGGGCCGGAGGGACCCCGGCCCGGTGAGGGGCGGGGCGGGCGCCGCCAGAGGCGGGGCCACAGCAGCGGCTGCCGGGTCCGCCCGCGCGCCCGCCCCGGATGCGGAAGTGATGCGCGCGGGCCGGGGCGCGGCGCGGCGGGCGCGCACAGCGGGGCCGGCGGCCGCCGCCGCTCAGGTACCGGCACCGGGCGGGGCGCGGGGGTGTGCCGGCGCGGGCCCGCCTCTTGCGCGCGCCGCCGCCGGCTGGGAGTTGGAGCGGGGCCGAATGGCCGGCGCGGGCCCTGCCCAGCCCGGGGGCGACACCGGCGGTTGTGTAATTAGCGAGAGCGGCGACCTCCGGTGCGCCGCCGCAGGGCGGCTGCGGACCCTCGGCGCCGGCCGGTGCGGGGGCTGCTGCCGCGGAGAAGGAGCGGGGCTCGGGGCCGGGTCCGTCGGCGCTGCTGCGGCGCTCGGAACAAAGGGTCGCCCCCGGTCCTGCCGCGGCTGAGCTCGGGCGGCACCGCCGGGAGGGTGATGCTGTCCCGGGACCAGCGGCCTCGCGTGTGCCCGGGAGGCTGGTGCGAGTTTCGCCTGTTTCTGCACAGGCTGCTCTTGCCTAAGGAGCGCAGCCCAGCGCCCGGCCGATGAGCCCGTGTTTTGGTAAACTGAGCAACTGATGGCCTCCAAAGGCCTGGCTTAGCCCTGTCCTGTCCGTGAGCCTTCGGGAGCGATTTGACGGCCGCGTTTCACGTCGGGGTTTTCCCGGTGCCGGCAGGAGCGGTGTCAGCTCAGCCGGAGCTCCTGTCCCGTGCTCACAAAGCAGCTGCCGCGCACGGGGCGTTCGGTTCTGGGCCGAAGAGGATCCGGGACCGGGGCTGTGCCCTGGCACAAGGCATCCTCTGCACTGCGTGTCACTGCAGAGTGCTCACACGAGAGAAGCTGAGAGGCACTGGCTGATGGCTGCTGCCTTAGAGACTGTTCGTTTGAGGCAGAGAATGTGAAGAAAAGTTGGAGCTTTTTTCCAAAGACTAGAAACTCATGAAAATCCCAGGACATCAAACAATGCTTTAGTTCTAGTGAAGGAGGAGGATGTCTGATACAAGCCCCGGTGATTTGCTTTATAACCTCTTCTCGTGTTATTCAGAAGATGTGGTTAAATCTGCAGGGAGATTTAAAAATGAGCCTCAAAAATGAGGCTTGGGAATATCTATCTGGCTTTACTCTCTTCTTTTGTTCATGAAGCATTTCCTTACATACTCAGATCTTTCTCAGCTCCTTTCTTAAAGACATATTTGGACGTATCTTTCTTAAACATATACACTTGAATCTTGAGGAATTAAGTTTTTCCTTTTAATCTAGTCCAGTAGTTGGATTTCAGCGATCCTTGAGGGTCCCTTCCAGCTCAGGGTTTTCTATGGTTAATCCAATGTACGTTGATTTAACATTGCTTTTATTTTTAGGATAAACTGGAAAGCTCAGGGCAACTGATCTTCAACAGCCCTGATGCTCTTATCTGGGGTGGAGTCTCTCCTTGATTCTTCTGTGTCTGCTGTAATAGAAGAGTTGTACACTGGACTGCCAGAGAGCATCTGCAGGGAACTCATGGCAGTGCCAGGGCCCAGCCTTGGATTAGATGCACAGTCTGATGGGCCAGTACCTGTGCTGGCACACAGGGATGGGCCATGGACTTCTGCCGTAGGAAGCTTTTGCCAGAAGACAGAGGATTTGGGTGAGATGCTCCAGGTGATTTCTCATGGGCCAGCAGAATCCTTTCCTGGAGAATTACTACAGGCTGGAGACCTTGCAGAGGATGAAAAAAGCAGAAAAAGACACTTTAGGAAACTAGACTGTTCTAGTGATGGATACCAGAAAGAAGATGAAGAGGCACAAGGTGCTGAGGACCATCATGCTGAATGTTGCCCTTTAACTCTGGGAGAAAGGGTGTCAGAACAAGTAAGTGAATGCAGAAATGAATCCCTGCGTGATAATTTGAATTTAGGGTCAGAGCCACTAGGCAGTGGGTTTGGCAATGGGTTGCCTGGTTCTTTTTTGTGTCTTCTAGTATAGAATCATAAAATGGTTTGGGTGGGAAGAGGACCTTGAAGGTCACCTTGTTACAGCCCCCTGCCATGGGCAGGGAGACCTTCCACTAGACCAGGTTGCTCAGAGCCCCATCCAGCCTGGCCTTGGACACATCCAGGGTGTGTGTGTGTGTCAATATCTGGATTACTGTGGGTCCAGTGAAAAATTAGACAATAGTTCAATAGACCAGCAGTATTTTAAAATACCAATGTTTTCATTTGCTTAAATACTGTTGGAATGGTGCAGATATGTAACAGAAAAAGGTGCACAGCTGAATGTTTTACCTTAATTATTGGGTGTTGCAAAATTTTATGTGCTTAATTCCAGATTTTGATATCTGTTTGATTTATTTGACATTTTTTTTTAAATTGATTTATCACTTTTGTGAAATTAAAATAATTAAATTCTTTATAGTCATTCAGTTTTCAAGATGAGTTTTCACGTATTTCTACATGAAAGTAATTTGGTTGTGGGATCAAGGTTTGGTGGTTTTGCTGGCAGATCTAGGTCACCTGTACTGGGGTTTGTGGTTTTGAGTCCCAGGAATAGTACAAGACAAGTTCTAATAGAGACAGAAAATGCACACATCTTCCCACAAGTGTAGTGGTAGTGGTTTGGGGGTGTGAACTAGACATGGAGACTGGATTACTCTTCTCATTCCAATTTTCAACAATTTGCATTTTAAGCCATGTACTTAAATTTTAGCTGCCACATCACAAGACTTCATTACTGCTAAATACAGCAGTGTTTTGGGGACACATCCTTAGTGCTTGTGTGAAGCCCTTGCAGTGCAAGGTTGCCTCTGGCCAAGGCTGATGTGTCTGGAAGTGTCTTAGTGAATTTCTTATTCTGAACTAACCCAGCTGAGCAGATGCAGTCCCTGAGACATGAAACACTTCAGAAAAACTAACCATCTTTCTGTCTAACCATAACTAACCATGTCTAACCAAATCCATATTTCTGTCTTGTTTCAGGAGGACCCTCATTTAAATGAGCAAGAGGCAAAGTCTTTGAGAAGCCATTGCACTGAAATTGCAGGATCTCTGAGGAACACAGGTAGTTATTTTAGCTGTACATCCCTATCCAGCCCCTGCTTCTCTCCCAGTTATTTATTGTTGATTTAAAATGGATGAGTGATTGTGGGATGGCTCATTTAGAAAGTGTTACCCTGTGTCACTATATCAGAACTTAATGCTTTACTTTCTCCTAACAGGGTATGTACTTTCTTCAAGACATTTTCTGTAGAAGATGTGTTTCAGTTATTTGTTTCTAAAGCAGAAGAGGTTGTTAATAGCAGATGTTTAGCATTTCCTTTAGTTTCAAAGATGAAGTGTATGAGAGCAGTAATAGCATCTATATAAAAAAGTATTATTATTTTTGAGTGTTATAAAAATAAAAGTGCAGAATCCAATAATTTTTAATTTCATTATAATCCTCCATAATTTTCTAGCTCAAAGTACTTTCGTCACTTTTCCTGCATCTAGTAATTATTTTCTTTTTCCCTCCCTGCTATCTTTACCTAAACTTGTATTTAGCTGACGAATGCCATCTAGTCTTGGTGCTTGCTAGAAAATAGGGAAAAGATCTGTAGAAGTCTGAGTCTGTTCCCTGTAAAGTTTTGAGTATAAAGATATTCTACAGTAACTGTAATTTTTTAAATTAGCACCTTCTTTGTGATTTTACAGAAGAAAGTTTATGAATAATCCAAATTGCTTGAGCAGATGAGATATGTCTTGTTTTCCTATGGATGAGTTACTGACAGACATGTCTCTGAGGAAGAAGAAATGGAAATGGCCACACAATGGCCAGCCCTATTTCTAGGCTGGAGCAGATCAAGCTCCAGCCTATGCTGAATTCTGCTGTTACAAATAAGCATTATTTTAATGTTGGCCATGGCTTCCTATGTGTTAAGTTACAGGACCTGCATTCACCTAGCTTGATATTAGAGGAATCTGAAATGTACAGGACTTGGAATGCCTACTGCTCATGGGAATGTCTGTATTGAAAAGGATTGGGTTTTTTGCCTTAGCTTTGTGGTGGAGTAGTTTGTTTTTTCATCTAAAGACTTGTAGTAAAATTGTTAGCATCAATTCTCACTTTTAAGAACATTTTGGTAACCAACACTGCATGGAGTATTGTGTACAACAACAAAAGGTACTTAATAAGCTGAATGCCTTCTAAATTTAGCATATGGTTCTGATTTGCTTTTTTTCTTATGCAGAAGAAAACCAAGCAAATGTTCAGGTGACAGCTGAAACTCTGCCAAAGCTCACTGAAGAAGTACAAGGTATGAAGGCTGATGGGACTAGGATATTTAGTAAAGCAGGATACAGGAATGACAGAGTGAGTAAAGGTCTTCCACCTGAGAGCAATCAATGCCCAGATGTAGACACAGTCATGGGCAGAGCTGGGGTTTCAAAAACCAGCATCTTAGGTTTTTTAGAGCCTTTTAAAGTCATGGACATTGGAGCAGCTACAGATCATCAGCAAAAAACAAGTGACTACAGTGGGTCAAAAGCCCATGCTGCCATGCCATTGAGAACAGGGGGGAACGGTGTATCTGGTTTGGAGATCAGAGAAGAAAAGTTACCCAGACAAAATCCTCTTAATGAAGGCAGTACGTCATTTGCTAATTGCCAGACTTGTCAGCAGGATGAAGAAAATGATGCTTATGGCTTCTTTAAGGGCACTGCACCTGAACAAAATGAACCTCATGAGTCGTTCTCAGCAGAAAGCTGTAGAACACTCTCCACACAAAGTTCTGAAGTTTTATGTCCGGTTGTGAAAAGCATCTGTTATCTGGACTTTGGAAATATACCACTAGAAAGCAGTTCTGCAGTTCATGGAATTATCAGTGAAACCCCCCAGAAGTACCTTCCCCAAAACATCAAACATCACACTCTTTGTGATCACGGAACTGGGTTTTTAGAAAACCGAACCTCCACAGCTGTACCAGTAGAGCAGAACTCAGTGGTAAGGGAAAAAGGATTATCTAGTGCAAAAACTGATCCTAGGGAATTAAGTGCTACTATAGGAAAATCACACAGCTCTGAATCTGAAGAAGCAGCTGAAGTCTGCAGAAAAATTGCTGTGGGGGATAAAGTTGAAATTAGTAACTGGCCTGAAGCTCAAGAGGCTGCTAATTCTGAGCAGTGTCATTCTCTAGGTTTTAGTTCTGTTGCTTCATGTCCTGAGGAGCACTCAAAAGAAAAATTTAAAATATTCCCATCAGAAGGTGATAAGTTGAAAAAGGACCAGTGGCAATTCTCTGTCAGTGACCCATGCAAGAATGATATAAAAGAAAATAGTTTGTGGGTGGAAACGAGTAACATTGCTTCCCATGAAACTGGGCAGAGAGACATATGCTTTTATAGTACTGCCAATAAAATTCCTCCTCTCAGTAACCACAGCTGTCTTCATCGTAGTACCAAGCTAGAAAAAGACTCACCCAAGGCACAACTGCTTGAAAAGGAATCTGAGAGCAATACAGCATCAGAAGAGTTGGCTGGTGGTTTAGTTGGAGCTGCAGAAGCTGATAGTAATGACAGCTTATCTACTGGGAACAAAACAAATTTGTTTTATACATTAAATGTAACTCTACCTCCTGCTGTACAAAAATCAAGAGAACCTCATTATAATGAGTGTCTTCCTTGTGCTAATAATGAAGTTTCATGCAGGGACAAGGCTTGGGATACTTGGTCTAGAAAAGAATTAATTGGTGCTTCTGGAAGAACAGCGGAACAAGTTGCTGAAGTTTTGCTTCATAAAGACAGATTCAAGTCTTCTGTAAATTCCATGACTTTTGATAACCCTAATACAGCAAGCAGAGTATCCCAAATGGATATAAAATCTTCTGCAGGAAATACGGAGAGAGTGGTCACTGGTTTAGAAAATGAACATTGTCATACCTGGCTTTGTAATAATAAGAGTATAAAAAAACACTGTACAGCTGCCAGTACTTCCTGTATTTTATCAGGGAATACACGTGTGGATGAAGTTTTCCTGAACAGTCATTCTTTTGGTGTTGAAGTTGATAAAATTGAAGAAAATGATAATTTGGAAGGAGTGTCTTCATCAGGCTATAACAGTAAAGAGGCAATCATCTTTCCAGAAGCACATGTCCCTTTGGCACGTGGATCTCTTCTTCGTGAAAATGACTGGAGCAAGAGAGGCATAGCTTTGCATGGGATAAATGATATTCCCACAGGAAAAAACATGTTTTGCTCAGCATATATTGCAGAGAAGCCTACTGCTACCTTGGCAAGAAATGAGATTTCAAATAAGAATATGGGGGTTGTGGAACAAGTTGATCTTTGTAAAGTAATGGGCAGTGAAATTGTTTGTGACAGAGATGAGGCAAAAGAACAGATTGGCACGCGTGCTTCCCAGACAGATGAATTTGATAAAACAGGAGCTGTGGATTCCTCAAATGCTCCTGAAGGCAATCAGAGAAATAGGACTAGTGAACAGCTATTTGTCAGATATTTGAACAGAAACACCTGTGCTCATAATTTTGGATTTTACAACTCTCTGTTAACCCCATGGAAGAGAGAACTTGACACACGTGAGCAGGAAGAAATGCCACTGCTCACAGCTGATCCCTCCGAGTGTAGCACTTCAACCTCTGATCCACAGCCAGCACTTGACAACATGAATGTTCCAACACGACGTGCTGGCCAAACAGAAGAGACCCTTTTTCCATTGGGAAATCAGTTTCATCCACGTCAGAGTGAGTCTGATGTCCCAGTGCTGGGCAGTGAGCAACGTTTAGAAAGTTTAACCAACCAACCAAACACTGGCTCACAAACAGTGGGTCATTCTATGGAAAGAGACAAAACTGATCCTAATCACAGTGAAGAGGTTCTGCTAAAAACAGGTGGTGACCTGCCTCTGTTGGACCATAAATGTGCAAGAGAAGCCAGGTTTAAAGGAGCTGTACAAAAGAATGTAATGGGTTTGGACTCTTTAATTGGTGTGAAAAATGAAGATTCTTCAGGATACATGGACTCCATTAGTGATCGAATTGAAGAGAAGACAATCAGACTACAAGAACATGAGAACAGATGTGAAAGAAGCACTAAAGGAGCTCTTGAAGAAAACTTTTCTGATGACAAACCACAGTGCTCACAGCAGGCTCATTGTATCCAATGTGCAAAAGAGCTGGCGTTTGCAGGAAACAAAATGCAGCAATCTTTACCAAAGATAAAGTGGTTGGTGGAGAACCAGGAAAATACAATTAGTGCTCAATTTCTGCCCATTTCATCAATTCATGGGAGTCTTTCATACAAGCCAGAAAATAGGAATATGCTTTCAGATACAGAAAACAGAGAAAGTCTGAGTATAAATCCTATCTTAAATAACTCTCACCCACAGTTAACTTTTGAGCCTGGTAAAGAAACTATTGCTCAAAGGGGCGTTGGCCCATCTCGTTTTGGAAAGTTTGACATCCAAGACTCTTGTGTTGAGACTCAGGCAGATTCAGAAACTGTGTCAGCTCTGAACTCTCACATGTCTCTGCCTGAGAAAGAAAACCTGTGTATGTCACCTGAGAATACACAAAGAGGTAACTGTGATTCATCTTCAGCTGAAGTTTTTAGCAAAGATACTTCAATGACAAAAATTCTTTCTGTAACAATTTCCGTTAAGAAAAAATCCAGCAATGTTGAGGTTCCATCTTCAGGGAATGAATCAGCAGCTGGCTCTCTGAATGGTGCCAAAAGCTCAAGAGTTTGTGTCCACAGCAAAGAAAGTCTGAAAGGTGAAGGGCTTTGCATGACAACTGTGAAAGACATGGACATGAGCTCACCAAAAAGTCCTCCTGGTCAAGAGAAGTTTAAGAATACAGATAAGCCAGAAAATATAAATGTGATTTCAGATACAGAAAACAGAGAAAATCTGAGTATAAATCCTATCTTAAATAACTCTTGCTCGCAGTTAACTTTGGAGCCTGGTAAAGAAACTGATGATCAAAGGGGCATTGGTCCATCTCATTTTGGAAAGTTTGACATCCAAGACTCTTGTGTTGAGACTCAGGCAGATTCAGAAACTGTGTCAGCTCTGAACTCTCACATGTCTCTGCCTGAGAAAGAAAACCTGTGTATGTCACCTGAGAATACACAAAGAGAAATTTCATCTGTGGACAAAAAATTTAGCAAAGATACTTCAATGACAAAAATTCTTTCTGTAACAATTTCCGTTAAGAAAAACTCCAGCAGTGTTGAGGTTCCATCTTCAGGGAATGAATCAGCAGCTGGCTCTCTGAATGGTGCCAAAAGCTCAAGAGTTTGTGTCCACAGCAAAGAAGGTCTGAAAGGTGAGGGGCTTTACATGCCATCCGTGAAAGACATGGACATGAGCTCACCAAAAAGTCCTCCCAGTGAAGAGAAATTTAAGAATACCTGTGTACAAGAGATGATAGGAAAAGAGGTTGCCCCTAGAGGAAGGTTGCCCAAAGATTGTCCATGGGCCTTGTTGGAAGATTCTAAAGAGTCTGGTAACAAAATAATCCCCCTAAGGACTGAGAATTATGGAAAGGTTTTGGAAGAAATCCCAAGATCCAAACTAAATAATTTTTCAAAAGAAAGACAAAATGATACAAAGCTTCCAAACTTAGCAGGTACTAGTGTACCTTCAGAAACTGTGCATGATTGTCAGGCTGGAGCTGTATCTGACACAGAGGCTGCCCCAGAAGTGCAGGATGATACAACGCCCACATTTTCTCCACCTCTGAGCACACTATCAGACAGTTGCAAAGAACCATCCCCAAACTGTGTGGTTTGCAGTGAAGCGTGTGTGCCTGACAAATTAAATGCATGGAGCAAAGATAATGTAAAGGAAGTTACAGAAGGCCAGGACAAAATACCAACTCATGCAGTTTGCCAGGAAAATGGGGCTTTAGGTTCAGAGAGACTTGATCAAATAAAGGAATGCCAAGTATTTAAACAGAAGAAGTATGGAAAGATGGAAGTACATCAGTTGGGCAAGGCACAACAAGAACAGAAGTTAGAACATCAGGAGAAATCAAAAATCATACTGCAACCAAGTATGTTGCACAGTTCTGAACTCTTAAGCAGCTCTTCAGCTGAGTTGATGACATCTAGAAATATGAAGTTTGGAGGCGCTTCAGAGGAGATTGTTGCTGTAAGAGGCAGTGAAAGTAAACTATGTAGCACTTTACAAGAAGTTAAAAGGCCAAAGATTTCCACAGATTTTATTAGTTCACAGTTTTTGAAGACTCAGGATTCAGAAATGGAAAACCTGAACCTTAATTTAGGGTGTGATGGGATCCCTGGTGCCTTTGGAACTACAAATAAACGAAGAGGAACTACAAATAAACTAAGAGGAGCTCTTCCATTAAAAATACAACCTGGAAGGACATGCAAAAAAGTTCCCACATTGTATCAGCTAAAAACCGTAAGAAAAATCAAAAATATTAAAAGTTCACCTGTCTCTGAGATTCCCCTGGAAATATTCCCTAAACAGGAAAACCCTCTTCTGGAATCTTTGTACTTTCCATGTAAACCACCGACAGTGGAAAAGGAAACAGCCATGAGATTTGTGCATATGCCAAGGCAGAGGGCCAAGAGGTGCAGTTTGTTGAACAGCTTGAAATTTAGAAAATGTACCAAAGAACCAGCATTGTTGAGCAAGTTGTCTGCAATGGCCAGCAAGCTCCTGGCCCCTGCCAAAAGCAACTGTAACTTAGAGCCTCTGCCATATTCTTCTGAAATTCTTCCAGTGGGTGACAGGTACAGTCAGTGTAGATCTAAAAATCTCTTGGAAGCCTTTTCTTGCATTAACAGGAACGTACACTCACGCTGGGCTGACAGCTGGTGCACCAAGATGTTCAGCTTTCAGCCTTTGGCACTTTATCCTGTAGAAACTACCAAAATATTTTCTTCAGACTTAAGCCACAAGCCTCCAGCCTCTTTCTTGGACACCTCAGTTTTCCCAATTTCTTTTCACATAAAATTGGACTCGAGTCCTGTGACAGACCTCAGAGGGATTACATCCCAGCACTCTGTACATCACAGCCCAGTTTTCAGAGAAACACCAGCACCAGCTTCAAAGTGGACTTTGTCTTTTCTCCTGTCTCAGAGCTGTTCAGATACAACAGCTTTCAAGGGAGATTCCCGTGTAAATAACGAGCTTCATTCCTCTCACTCCACAACAACCCCCAGGACTGTTGCTGTTCATCCTGACCCTGGAAGAAACACTGTAGCTGGAAGAAGCGGAGGTTGTTCCAGGCTTGGCCTTCACACAGTGTTAGCACTTTCTTCCCCTGGATGTTACAGGATTTGGACAAGAAGAAGAAACTTAACCAGTCATATTCCTACCATCCAGAGACTATTTATATCGCAGTTGGCACAGGGTTTGAAAGGGGACAGGTACCCGAGGTGTGTGTCCGATGAGCTCGTCTCCTCATTGCCATACTCATTGGGCAGGGTATTGTCCATATGGAGTCAGCATGGTCCTTCTGCCCGTCCTTCCGAAATCACTCCTCTCCATTCCAGTCACTGCAAGTGGCAGCCAAGTGTGGGCATCGAGAACAGGTAAAACCCATCAACTTATTTCTGAGATTAAATGTGTGCAGGGTATATTCTTGCTCCTTTTTTGGGAGGGAGAGGGTAATTGCAGCTTGCACTGAAGGGTCAGTTTCTCCTGATCCAGATCTACACATTCTGCTCCAGGAATGGCTCAACGTGGAAGATCCTTTCTTACAGAACAGTCTTTTAGCTGAATTTAAATATATTTGCCTTCACTTCTTTAATACTGTCCTGTTTTGGCAGAATGGCTAACTCTATTTTCTTCTCCCTTGCAAAATATACACACCATGCATCAGAGTATATAATGCAAAAGGTGAGCTACTTCATTAGGTCTATTCAGAGTGACTGCAGAGGAACTGGATTTCTGAGGTAGGAAAGTTTTTTTTAGAGGTCTGAGCCACAAATACCCCTTGGAACCACTGTAAAATGCTCAATATCAGGTTAGGAAGAATTGTAAAACGGGGGGGTGTCATTCAGTAACATTTTTAATGTATTCCATGATCATTCTATGCTAACTGAAACCTCTTTATGCATGCTATGGCTTTTCATATGTGATGTTGGCACAAGCAAATGTAGCTCCAGTTAACATTGGTAATGAATTTTTCTCTGTGTGTCAATCTTGTTATGAGTGGGAAGAGGACTGAAATCTACTTTGCATATTTAATTTTACTTTGTTATGAGCATTTAAGATCTTTTTGCTAATAAAAAGAATGAAACAAGTTCCTAGCTCTGTTACAGGATTTTTGCGTGCCCTTGAGCAAAGATTTAGCCCTTTATCCCTCAATAACATAGAGCAGTTCAGTCCCTGATTTTGTCACCTTGCAATTCCTGGACAGAGAGCTTCATGAGCACTGTACCAAAGTCTATTTAATTAATTGTTTTGATTAGTGTGGCAGTCTGTGGAGAACTGTTGAATTTAGCCTATGTCACAGATTGACACAGGTGTAACCAAAAATCTTGCCAGATAACAAATGCTGCACTTTGCTTTGTATAAATGGGTAACATACCTAAAAGTTTATCACTTGTAAGTATAAATTCTAATGTCTGCCAAAGGTGTGAATGAGCTTGTGAAAGCACTGCTCCATTCTAGAGTTGTCTGCACTAAAAGAATTAAGTTGAATAATGGCATAGAGACAAATTTTGCAGCACATTCTAAGGGACTTGCTTCCATTTCTATTTCATACTCTGAAAGTGATCATACTAGTAAAGTACAGTTTGAGCACTAAACTTAAAAACAACACATTGTTAAAAATAAAACAAACATCTTTTTAAAACTTAGTTGTGTATATAAGGTGAATTCAGTGTTTTGTGTTACTGAGGCATGCTCTCTTTGGACTGGGAGATCAGAACCTGGGGGTTTTCCCACATCCCTAAGTCTGCAGGCTCCCCAGCAGCTCGGGACAGCATGCCCAGTTAGCTAATGTATAAGAGGATTTCATTCCTGATGTGAGGAGTCATTGGAAAAGTGCATGCTTTGCTATGACTGGTGATCTTTTTCCCAAAGGGAGGGTATTCAAATCAAACATCTTCACTTCAAGTGAAAAATAATCCAAGTTAAAATACCCTAAAACTCAATTTTGTTGTTTTTTTTTTCTCTAAAATACCTTACAACTATGTGTATGGGGCAGACGTAAATCAGTCCCACTCAGATGTTTGGTATGTAAATATAAGAGGTATGTTTGGTGCAGTATAAAAGCCTTTTCAGCTCCCATTATGACAGAAATTCTTGCCTGTTTTAAGATAATTAAAAATCAGAAAAATCAAAAAGTTCCCTGCAGGCCATTTTCATCTGGAAAAGATTTGTTCTCTTTCAAATATTTCACTCACAATTAGTATTCTTAATAACCAGGAGAACAAGGAACTAAAGTAGTTGCCCTACCTAACTTCCACTGTCCCTTCCACTGTCAATAATAAAAGCATTCTTTCAGTGAAGTTTTTTTCTAATTAATGCTTATTTGAATTAAAAATTTCTAAAGTGATTTTGCCACACCTTCTGTCCTTGTAATTTTGTATTATTATTGCATAAAACAGAGAGAGCTCTGCTGCACTATTGATACAGTTCCAGTAACACTGGAATAATGAGTGGAATGTTGAAACAAAATGTTACAGTTCTAACATAAGTGATAAACACAATAAGTGGGCCTTTCTGACCTCTTTATGTACAGTTGGACTTCCCTGTGCTTCAGCATGGCTGGTTTTCATTTCCTTTGTAGAATTCCAGTCTGGCTGTAACATCTTTGCTTTAGAACAGTGAAGTGCATTTCACTGTTGGTTTGAGAGAACAGCAAATACAAGATTTGCTGTTGCATGTAATAAAAGCTATACCAAGTGATTTCCTGCTGTTAAACAGTATGGGCACAAAAGTAAAGCTTAATATCAAAGGACTTAGAGCTGCTGTGCTGACTTTTATGCCATAGAATTCTGGTAATTACCAACCCTTATGGAAAGGCCTTTGGTTATTCCAATCAAGTAAGAGTATTGCAGGCTGTGGATCCTAGAGACAACAGGGAGTCAATTTAATGGAAGTACTGCCTTTTACCTGTTACTGTTGCCATTTAGGATTTACTGTTGCCATTGAAGGATTTTAGTAACCAAATCCTTCAAGGTTTTTGGTTACTTTAATTTTAAAAACTTGGGGTTTTGAATAAGGAATATAGACTTTCATAGAAAGAATTACAATTTTCAGACTTTAATAACTATATAGAAATAATTATGACTTTCAATATTACTGTCTCACTCTCTGTGCCTTTATTTCCTTTTCTCATTACTACCATTTTTAAAGGAAAGCAGGACAGTTTCCCTAACAATGAAATTTAGTTGCCTAAACAGCAGATGTGGCTTTCTTTTGTATCATTTTAATCTTTCATTCTCATTCCTGATATGAGCATCTTGTCTTACAGTCCAGTTTATACTAATAATTTTTCCCTCATCTTTTTATAGTGTAGACCTAATTTCTGTCTTGTTTTGTTTTGTTTTTTTGTTCCTCCTTGACCCAGCTGTGCCATGTTACCACACTTACCTGTACAGAGTATGGGAGCACTGCAGACCGCAGGCCATGCGATAGGGTGAGTATCTGGGATGTTGGTATTTATTCTGAGTAGTGGGATCATAACCTTCCTCAGAAAGCCATTGCTTATGTCATTTTGGCTTTCAGCTTTTGGCAGTTCACTCCCAGAACAGCTTTCTGATTAAGAAGTGGGTGAGGTAAGCTGACTGGCTGATGTAATGGAGGAGTGGAGGGGCAGTTATGCAAACACCACCTAGAACATTGGACAGAACAGTTCTGTTACTTTCAGCCATGTTGTGCCACTTCTTATGAACTGAATATGTGAAACTATAGAAGTTTGACTCCTTACTTGGATAGAAATTTGACTCCTTACTTGGATATAAGTCCTTTCTGCCTTAGCAACTGGACAACAGGTGCTGAAACTTCCTTCTATTCTTTCTAAGTGTAGGAATGGCAGGTGTCAAAGCTGTATTTTATCTGTAAACAAAAAGTATGATTAATAGTTGTGCCAAAGAAATTTGCTTTGGAGGAAGGAGGATTGATCCCTTTCTATCAGTTGATATATAGAGCTGTATACTGTTTAGATGTATGAAAAGAGTGGGTTTAAAATGACAGGTTCAAATACTCTGGCAGTTTTGTTTGTGTCAGTATCAATGTGGGATGCAGCAGGTTTGGGCTGTATGTGTGTACCAGAGTTCACTTACTTGGGCCATTTCTGTGAAATGTGTTGGTTTTTTGTGCCCATATTGCAATTTAGGAACATCTCCTGAGAGCACGGAATGCTGCTGCATTATCAGTTGGGTATCAATCTACACGTGCTCTCTTCTTTCTCTGTTACAGTCTGGAAACTTCATTCCCTCCGTTACCAAAGCGTCATGCACTTCCAGAGTCATTGCCATCTCCCCCCAGGCTTTCAGCATCTGAGCTCCAGATCCCTGCCATTGATGAAGCAGATGCTTCTGTTCCAGCCTGTCTGAGATCCCAAGATGACACAGAACTGAAAAAAGTGAGTTCATTTTATGTTTTAGATCTCTCAGACTCTTGGTTCTCCAGAAGCTGAAGCTGCTGCTGCTGGATATTATCAAGTAACTGTTAAAGATGAGAGAAAACAGGCTGCAGGTCCTACTCTGTGCTGCTGCTTGCTTCGATTCAAGCAGAAAGAAGGTGGCAAACCAGAGAGGAATGTTTATTCTATAGATAATGTATATTCAGAATAAAAGGGAATTCTGTTGACTGGTATGGTTTTAATTTCCTTGATTTTCACTTTTCCATCTTTCTTTCTTAAGACTGAGCCAGAGAAGAGGCCAAAGAAAGTCTCACAGATCCGAATCAGGAAAACTGTTCCTAAGCCAGACCCTAACCTTACTCCAATGGGACTACCCAAACCAAAAAGGTGAGCAGTACCTCTGAAATGGACTCAAAGCATATGAGTAATCATTCCAATAAATGCTTCTCTTACCACCACTAGTTGAGTGTTGATGTTTACTTCCTTTACAAGAAATGATTGACACAGCTCTATCAACTGGATCAAAACTACTGACTGGAGTTTAGGCAAAATGTGAAAAAGCAAGCTGCAATGCAATCATTTTTCTAAAGAAGAAAGAAGTTTTTATTGATAAAGTGAAAATCAGTCAACCTGCAGTGCACAGTGAGATGAAGTGATCTGTTAGGAAGTTCTGTTGATGCAAATAGTTTTGGAGTTTTTCAGAGTTTCTTTGTTTGGGGTATGATCTTAGGGAGGCATTAGTTCAGTGAAAGTGTGGGGAATCACAGTGCCAGATGTTGATAAAGTTTTCCAATCAGTCATCTAGTGTGACTGCTAGGCATACTGGTCAGATTAGCCATACTCAGTCTAGTATGACTTCTGTCCTAAACACAGCTACCACCTTTGACAAAGGAATGCCTTTCTTCAGAGATCACCTTGGTAATTGTCAATAACTAAAATCTGTGTCAAGAGATGAAGTATTAATCCATTAAACTGTAAGACTTTTCCTCAGCTTTCACAAAAAGGTGAAGGGGATTTCCCCTTTTGAGCGTCATTATTTCAAATCATCACAGAATGCTGAAAAGGAATATTGATCTCTGCAGAAAGGGCAAGTCTTGACACCGACCTTAGAAGAACACTGTATGAAATTATGTACTTAATAAGCTCATTTTTCGTTCCTCCTTGTCCCCAGTTAGTTAAAACATAATTAGTTAGCATTTAGGCACAGAATGCAAACAGTACTTGTTTCTTGTAAATCTGCTTGCTGTGAAGAGAGGTTGTCTTGAGATTCTTCCTTCTAGATTGATTTGTCATTACTTTTTCAGGCTTAAGAAGAAAGAATTTAGTTTAGAAGAAATTTACACAAACAAGAACTATAAGTCCCCTCCTCCTGCCAGGTTGGTTCTGCTTCCTAATAAGAAAACTTGAAATAAATGTAAATTAATTGGGGGGTGGGGAGAGAGGAGATGAAATGTGTATGAAAGCTAAGAGGAAGATATATTCTTAAAATTGGTCCAGTTTAAACTGCTAGAGAAAGTTAATTTGAAAATAGTATCTTTTACTGTTTGAATGTGAAAAAGTGAAATAGAATATGAACTAAGAATTTGCAACTGGTTAAGTATGGACTTGTATATTTTTTCATCTATCCATTCATCCCAGTCTCCATCAAAGTACGGTACTTACTTTCCAAAATTCAAAGGGAATTACGTGTTCTTTAAAATACTAACAATAACGGCCTGTCATCAAATGTTCAAGGTTATTTATTCTGTAAAATTAAGATTCTATAATTGTGCTTTAGAACTGAAATACAAAGAGATTCTACCCAAATGTCTGTGCAGCAGTAACAACTCACCTGGCAGTACTGTGCATTGTAGGAGGTGTAAGGTGTGTGGAGGGGCTGTAAAAATGTAAAAGTTAGAAGTGTGTTTACCTGGGTTATGAAATCCCCCAGTCTCCATGTCAGTGTATGGTGGCTGCTGCTAAGGTATTAATGAGTTCTGTTCTTTTTTTTTACCAGGAGCTTGGAAACAATCTTTGAAGAGCCCAAGGAGAAAAATGGACACTTGATCTCTGTCAGCCAGCAGAAGAGAAAGCGGATTCTAGAGTTTCAGGACTTTACTCTTCCCCGGAAAAGGAAGACACGAGGCAAAATCAAAGCAGTGGGTAGTTTCACCCGAGCAAAAAGAGCTGCACTGCAGAGTGCAGAGTTAGATGTTCTTCTGAGTCAGAAGCTAATGGACCTTGAAGCCTTTTTTGCAGAGGAGGTTGAGCAGGAGCAGGCCTCCAGCATCTGAGGGAGTCACTTAGCTGGAAACGGTCTAGTCAGCTTCTTTAGTGTTTTTTTCCTTGGGAGAAATCTACTGACTTCTTCATATTTTACTCTGCCACTCTGTTCTAACATCTGATAATCAGTTTTTGGCTGTGACCCTCTTTAAGGTGCTATATATATTTTTTTTAATGCTGTTGGAGGGATTCTTTTAAGTCCCTATTTGAGTGCAACACAGCCACATGAAATTTACCTTTCCTTTCTCAATCTCTGGAAATTACTGCTAATATTTAATTAATTATGTTTAAATATCTTTTGGGGGTAGAGTAGGAGTGTCAAGGAGGAAGTAGTGCACCTTCACTGATGCTAGAACTCTATACTCCAGATCATTTGCACATTTGAGTCTGCTGTTGTTACTGTAATGGCTATTTTTAACAAGCTGACAAAAGAGATATGGTGTTTGATAAAGAAAAATTTTAGCAAACACATTATTGATATACCACTAACCTTTTGATAATTAAAAGTAGCTGTCTAGGTTTGCGTTCAATTGTTTCTTCCTTCTGTTCACTTAGAAGGTTCCTTCTAAGTTTCTTTGCCCTTCCTGGCTCCAGGCAGCAGAAGCCCCACATAATTAGACATTAAATAACTTGCACTTTGTATATGCTTCTTTTAACACGATTTAACTCAAAAAAGGTAATGTTTTAAGGAAAAATGGTGCCCAGTACTATTTTCTCTGAACTAGAAGATTTTTTTACTTACTTGGCTGATGCCAACTTCTTCTCCAGAGGAAAATGTAATTAGTCCATGAGGATGTTAAGCTGAAGGATACATAAGCAGAGATTTTTATTTAACTGAGCTGAGCTGCTGCATGCAGGGAAGACCAGCAAAATCTTTGATACTTGTTTTAAAGTTATTTTAATTCCATTCATACTAACTAGATTTCAATGTCAACAAGAAAGGGTTTTTTTTTACCATTTTAGATTTACAATTCCTGTAGCTCATAATTAGATATTCTCTGTACAGCACTGTTGTACATAATAGCCAGTGCTGCACAAAGAGCCTCCGAGTATGTGGACATTGTTTTTGTTATGAAAGGCCATATGCAATTATCTGATGCAGCACTGGGAAATTTCTCAGCTCCACCTTTGGAAGGAAGAGAGCTCCCTTGTGGCATAACTTCTGTTAAACTTCACTTGAAGCATAATTCCAATGCTAGCTGCTGTTCAGGTAATTTCTGTCCCTTAGTGCCTAGAGAAGTTATTCAGGCAAAGCTGCCGTTACTGGGATGCTCAAATTTAATTAGTCTGTTCTTTCTTTCACTTGTCACTTGAACTTGCACTTTCTTATTTATCTACCCATAAAATAGAGTTTCTATTTACCTTCAAATTGAGCAAATATCTAGTGGGTGGGTATTTTTTATGAAGTCCCAATAAATGCAGGACTGCAAATACCATCATTATCTTCTGTTGCTCTACCACTTCTGTTACTGACCAAACAGAAAACTAAATGTTAAGAAGCAATCTGTTGAATTTCAGAGCTTTGAGAGTAGAGAAATGGAAGAGGATTATTACACTGTGTGTGCCTGAGTCTTGAAAGAAATCTAATCTGGGTTTGTTTTGCTCCTAGCTTATGTGCTGGGATTCGTAGAAGTTTATATTCTTGTTTTGAAGGCTAATTATCTTTAATCAGGAAGACTGAAGAAAAGAGAGGAGTGCACACTTAGAGTAGTAGTGTTTGGAGTTTGAGGGTAAAATAACAAGGCAAACTTTGAACATATTGACATAGTATTTTTCTGGTTAACTTACTGGGCTGTTGTAGAACATTCTAATTGATCCTCTTTATTTTTGTAAAAAGAAATCCCTAAAAAACAAAGATCAACTGCCTCTTTAAAAATGTTTGAAAGTTTCCCTATGCTGGCTTATTAGCCCAATTACTGACTAGTTGGAAGTGGTAGCAAGAGTGAGAGATATATTTTTATGCATTTATGCTATAGAATGGGATTGTTACAGAGCATTCATTCACCTTCTATTAAGATGAGAGGCTTCCAGTGACACAATTAAGCTGTAACCTTACTGGGGCTTTCAAGGAAATAAAGATTGGGGTGGGGGGGAAAGACTTGGGTCCAGGAGAAGTTCATACCTCTAATGTGCTTCAAAACATGCAATGTGTTGAGTCTTTTCCTTTGGGTTATGTTGGGTTTTGTTTAGGGTGGGTTTTTTTTTTTATTTTCTTCCCTGCTCTCTCTTGTTTCTGATTGCATTGAAATAAGATTTATGAACTTTTTTCCTACAAACTACAGCAGAGAGAGCAGAGCAAAGAAAACACTCAAATACTCTTCAGTTTACAGTAATTGGAGGAGTTACAAAAGGATGTTGCAGTTGTCTAGCTTCTCCCAGACAATTGGTTTGTGGAAACCCAAATACACAGCATTATTCTCTTTTGGTTTAGTGTTTGTATGACAATGTAAGCTAATGGAGACCAAGCATCTCTTCCCCTCTCCAGCATACAGGTGTCAGTCCTGCTTATGCACGTGTTTTTTCCTTTCCCACCTCTGTTTCTGTTCACAGCACTCAGGGAACAGCCATGTTCCTTGTGGCTGCTGCTTGTACACTGGGAGTGATGACTGGGCAAAAGCTGGGCATTTGCCATTCTGAGCTGCTTCTGTCACAGCTAATTAAAAGAAAAAAGTGTAAGAGGATTCATCTTTTGGGGTCTTTCATACATCCCTAGCAGAAGGATATGTAGACTTGCCTTTTCATTAAGAGGACCCACTCCAGTTTTTGTATCACCATGGAAAGTACATCAGACTGATGACCAGAACAGCTTGAAAAGGATTGCAAAGCTTTTGCCATGTCCTGTCTCTTGGTAGAGCCAGGCAGCTCTTTGCTAAATTTGCTGATTGTCAGAGATGGAAGGATCACTTTAAAAAAAAAGAAAGAAAAAAAATCATTATTTTCATCATGCTAAGACTGGAGCAGCTAGAGCTCCTTAATGTATGGTACAGCATTTTCCTGGCTGGCTTGTGTGTGCATACATTTGAATTCTGGTGCTTGCTGGATATGATTTCCTGTAAGCAGTTCTCATTCACTGTATTTTATTTCAGGTGGGCCTTTGGTATATTATGTTCCAGGTGCTTTTCTAGAATATGGATAGTAACTGTGGATTAAAAGTCTGTATGATGCTATCAAGGTAACAAATAGCTCAATGAGAATTTGTACATTGTGCCATTAGCCTCCATCATGCTCTTGGCATTTTGTTTCTGTTCAATATTGTGTGAATCTAAAATTTTACTGTTTCTTTTGTGTGTGTTTTTAATTTATGGAAATAAATTTTTCTGAGAACTTTTCAGGTTTTTAAGGCCTTTAGGCTGGTATGGGTAAATATGCATGATAATATGTCTTACATGCAGGGGGGAAAGGTCAAATCTCCAAAGAGACCAGCACTGTTGGGTAACAGGGCGTGCTGTTATTGAGACACAGAGCAGCAGTTCTGGTGTTTCTTCATCCCAGCCTGGGAGATATTAAGCATGATCTCAGCTACTATTCAGACTATTGAGGCAACATCCATCTCTTCAGAAAGCAGAGTAGCAGGAGCCAGGGAGCACAAACAGTTCCTGCTCAGCTCAGATCTGAGATTCAAGACTGGGGCTGGCCAGTGATTCATGTACCACAGGCTGTGCAAGGTAGCACACTGATATTTGTGAATCAAAGCTGGAGCATGGGATCATCAACAAGGCCTAGTAAGCATTGGTAATGTCTATGTCAGAAAAAATCCCTCCCCTCCCAACCCATAAAATCTTGTGTATAACCCAGATTTTTAATTTATCCCTGATCAGCTGCATGCTGCTCTTGGCAAAGCCAGGCTGCCAGATGCATTTCTTCACCGTGTTCTCAGAACTGCCTTCTCCCGAGTGCAGTGTCACACACGCCCCACAGATGGCAGGGAAGCTCTAGGAAAGAAAGGCAGGAACACCTAAGAGGCCCAAAGAAGCATCCTGCTCTTTCCCTGCTCCTTCAGGGCTGCAACTTGCTGGCTGCAAATGCATCTGAGGATTTGGCTTCTGTCACTGTGCTGGGACAAGACAGGAAAGTGATGATGAACAGATGATTTCTGTTCAAAAGGCTTCATTATCATGTTCAGGCAGTTTCTGCATGTAAAACTTGTGGTGTTTAATTGATAGATAGTATTTTGACGCTTCAGAGAATCTTAAATTCAAAGCGTCAATATAAAGTAATGGTTGGAGGTCTTGACAAAGAGAAATATCCACTGCTGCAAGAATCCAGCTCTGCTGGCTATTAAATGTCTTAATACATTTATTTGTGAGAAAAAATGTTTTGATTTACTAGTAAAAAATCATTGATTAAAGAAGAAATATAGATGCACATTCAGCAGGGGCTATCTGGCTGCAACCAAAATCACAGATACAGGAAGACAATGTTGCAACTACCAAAATGTCAGTTGATTGGGGTTTTTGCATGGAAACTGTTTATAAGACAAACAAGGCAAAATGCTACCAACTAACCTGTACCACTCATACCAAGTCTGTATTTCAGTCCATGGTACTGGCCCTGCTCTTTCCACAATGCTGATCCTAGTTCTGTGCTGTTGGGTGTGCTGTTCCCCATGCTGCCATGCTCCAAAAAAGAAAGGGATGATATATAAGTAGTATTACATCATCATAAACACAAAATCTGCTGAAAAAAAAAAAGACAAGAAGGTGTTCAGCATACATTTCTAGAGATGACTGTTTCCTTGCTGATTGCTTTGGATTGGTTGGACTTGCAGGTTTTCCTTGTTCTCAGCAACGATGCTGATGTTATGTACCCTGCAAAGCCTCCATATGAGCGGTCAGTTGGACGAGGATACACAGATATCCTGTTTGCAGAAGTCCAGGATGCCTACAAACCAGTAAGAAAGTATACACTGAGAGATGCTATCAGCTTCAAAAGTAGTAAGTTTTTCAGATGCTATTCATTAAAACAGCAGAATAGAGGTCAACTTCCCGTTTTGAATTGCAGTTACCAACTTAGTCACACAGAAGTCTAACACAGGACTCCTTAGAAATTTGTTATGAACAGGATTAGGTAGAACATACTTCTCCATGCTGTCTAAACAAAAGTGCACAGAAGGCTGCCTGCTGCATTTCTCTCTAACTCTGAATTAAGAACTTTACCTGCAGGTGTGCAATTAAACACTGATTCTGCCAGCTGAATGAAAGACTCTCCAAGGATCTCCTGATAGCTCAGATGGCTTGCATGAACAAGGGACTGAGTGGTGTCTTTAAAAAGCAGATCACTTTCACCATACTTCCAGGACTGAAAGAGCTGGAATTCAGAATCCAATTTGCTTCCCAGAGATTCCTGAACAGAAAAGGAATAAAAGTTTCACAGCTTGGGTTATTAATAGTACTTTTATCTAGCACTGTTCTTATTAGTACAAAAAGATGCACTTTTGCAGTGCCTCATTTCTCAGCAGAAGTGTGGCCTCTGTGGAATGGGAACTTGGGAACTGGTGCCAAAATACCCCTTAAGAGAATCCAAATAACTATTTTCTCAATCTCCTGTGCACATTTTTACTTATTTTGTATTGGATCTGAAGGCACTAGAATATAAAGCTTTTCATCTTGAAAGGGTTTTCAGCAGTTGTACATAACAAATGGTAACATGCCAAGCTTTTCCCTGTTACCTGTCACACCTGAGATTTCAGTAGGAAGTCAGAAATTTTAGTGACAGTGACTGGTCGAGTCATGACTGTGCTGGGGGGAATGGGGCCAAGGTTACAGCCTGCCCATTCTGTGACTGCGGTGCGTGTTCCGTCCGGACACAAGAGTTCAAAGTCAAGGGGGGTATAACCTTTTGCCCAACCAGAGCTGCCCAGATCTGAAAAGAAAATGAAGTGAAAGGTAATCCTTTTGAAAAATTAAAGCAGAAGAGAGAGTGAATCTCAAAATGTTAAAACTTGAGAGGGAGAAGTTTAGTCAATGTGTTCAAAACAAACACAGCATGCTATGTGGTCATTTCTTAGGAATGCATAAGGACCAGGGTAGTGTCTTCACTGAGGTCAGTGAATTTAAGCTGCACCCATCAACTAAACTAGAATAATATCAAGTCATATGAACAGCATATCATGTCTCATCTGCATCTGTAACCAGATCCCTTTCTGGAAACAAAGCAATTCAGCCTGCATGCCCTTTGCTTCCCCAAACAAACTGCTAATTGCTGCATGAATCCCTGTGGGTTTCCAGCCCCTTATACCTTCATTTGATTTTAGAGAGATTCCTCTCTTAGAAAAGTCTCTTCTCTTACTGAAATTGCCTAAAATAGAATTTTATTTTGCTTCAATGAGGGTTCCTTTTCTCCTTGGCTCTAAGAAAAACATATTTTGGTTTGCCTTTTAAAGCTTTGAAATTTAAAGCTTCCAGAAATTTAGTGCAGTCTCCAAGGATGATTATCCCAACACACATCTCTGCACTGGGTGATTCTTCTTCTTTCCTCTCCTACGGTATCCGAATGTTGAGCTTTACTGGAACACCTACATGCAGAAAGCTTCTAGCAATCTTCATTTACAAACACAACTTCATGGACTTAGATTAAACCTGTAAGGGCTGATCCTCACAAGTGATGGTTGCTTTGTGGGAAGTAACTGACATTAATGAACATTCTCAAAGGAAAAGACAATATCTGCATCTCACCCTCTATGTTCTGGAGCAGATTTGAGTGTTCCAGGAAAGCTACATCTCCAAAGCTTCTTCCACTGGGATTGCCAACTAGGCATCTAGTACAAGGAAAAAAAAAGTGATCGAAGACAGCACTACATGGTGACTGACATTTGGACAGGTCATCTGAAGCTAAAATAGGAGTAGCTGGAAGTATCCCTCCCATCTCTAATCCCTTGGAATATGTTGGTAATCTCAGCATAGAGATTTGCTAAAACAATCCTTTTCATTCCTTACAGCAGCTCCCAAGTCAAAGCTGCTGCACAATGTGCACCTTCACCCATGCCTAGGCAGGAAAGAGAATGGAATTCAACTAAATGCATTGTGTATATTTCATAAGAGTGCTTTCATAAAAGTTTCACCTTTTCTGCCTCCGTATTCAACTATTTTTTTTTATCTCCTCTCTATTTAATTATCTCCTGTATGCTACACTGCTTCTTACCACAGCACCTCTGCTCTCTGGTCTTCTTTCATCCCTTCCCTTTAATAAGTCAGTACACCAATGCTCTAAGCTGTACATGTTTGGAAGCATTGCCTTGTTCTGGAAACGGTTTAATGACCATTTTAAACCATAAATCAGCTGAACATCCCATAGCAACTGCAACCAAAACAAAATATACGCTAACAAAAATTTATACAAAGTTTATACAAAGAGGGAAAAAAACCCTTCAAAAAACTCATCAAAATAATAAGGCAATTCTGGCTGTTGCTCTGCATTTCTGACTCTCACCTGAGTGCTGAGCTCACCTGAGTGCTCCCATATTGCCATAGTAACGTTCGTTGTGACTTGCAGCACATCTGCTGGACACTCGAGCTCCTTCCACCTCACCATCTCCAATGCACACCTTGCACAGGCTTCCATCTGCTCCTGGCATGCAGCCCTTCCAAAAGTAATTCTGATAAGCTGAGTAAAGAAAACTGAGATGAGATTAAGGCAAGGTATCCCCAATCCTCTTCAGATATGGAAAAAGACAGGAAAGGAATTTCATCCTAACAACTAGCAAGAAGAGGGCTAAACAGTGTGACACATAGTCAAATATGAGGAAAAGCTGCTTCAACACCCTCTGAAACTGTAGTCATCAGTTGCTGGTTGGATCCTCATGGCCCCTTTTCTATTTTACTCACAAATTTAAGCTTCACATTTTCATGGTCTAGTTAAGAGAGAACCCAGAGCAGCCCTTACCAGAGGCAATATCACAGTTCTCAGTATCATTCTGCTGAGCTCCCACTGTGTGTCTGGACAGAAGTAGCCATCCTCCAGGACTGTACAGGTGACTGTGGCAGGATCGCCTTCCCCTAAGGTTATGGATGTGAATCTGTTTGGCACTTTTCTTAGCTAGGGCAACAGCATAAACCGGTGGTAGTGCTGTGAAACAATGACAACAACCAGTTATACCAAGGCAATTAAGTATTCCAGAAGGGTACAGCCCCCTTTCCCTCCCTCATCTTGTCACATTATCTTCAGTTACAGTACAGGACCTACACTCTTTGCTTAGCCACAAAGCTCTTGTCCTTGCACTGAAAATTCTATTCTAAACCAACACGGAAATAAATTCCTGTATAAACCCTAGAAAGTTTCTGTTACCTTTGTGCTTAAGATGAATTCGTTTCCCTGTTTTCTCCATGGTCTCAGCTGCTGGAGCACAATCTCCCCCTGGAAGGAGAGATAAACATTAAGGATCTTGCAACTGCTGTTATTCCTTTTACATGGCAGCATTCCTTCAAAACCCTTGTGATCCTCTTCAGCCATGTCAGCACCTTTGTCCCTTTAACAGAAAGGATAAAATAAACAGACCAAATGCCAGAGCCAGTTAGTGGAAGAGCTGGGAAAGGTATTTGGACATTTATACTGACTCCTGCTTCCATCACAAAACATCACAAGCTGTGGAAATTTAACTATATTCTTAACAGTACTTTTTTGATTCCCTCTTTTCTTGATAAGGTCACATGAGAACTCACCATAGCATTCTGCAGCTACAGGCACCAGTCCACATCTCCCTGCAATGTACACATGTGTTGCGTCCAGGGTGACCGCATCAGCCTCACTACTCTGCCAGCAGCATTAGAGAAAATAACAAAAACAGGATTTGCATGAATTGAGTATCCGAGCAGCAGGACTTCTCCACTGGCTGGAAATCCCCCGGCATAAATTCCCTCTCATTCCCACTTATTCCTCAAGCTAGTTTTCCTCTCTTTAGTTCAGACAAGACATACATACCCTGTGCAGTCTTACACCCTGAGCAGAAGGAGTCTCCTACCTTGATCATTTCAATGCATTTGGTCATGGAAGTGGCTTGGACACAGACTAACGGGTCAGATTTGATGTTCAGTGCCCACTCCTCACATTTGCGGAGCTCAGCATCACTGATGCAGCACCAGCGCACAACGCTGTTGTCCAAAGAGCTCCCTGAAATGGATGCAGATAATGTCACCAGTGCACCAATCTGTGATATGTTAAGGGGATTTTCAGGTAAATGCATTTGTGTCTGGAGGGAGGAATAATGTGAAAGGAGAACTTTCTCTTCCCTTTCCTTAGCTACAGTCCTCTGGAATAGTTCTCACCTTCATGGCCGAGTCCCTTAAGGAGAGCTACATAATCCAGACCAAGGACATAGGCAATCTCCAGCTGCTCCTCGAGAAGCTGCAGGTGCTGAGTGGCATCTCGGAACAGCAGGTTCTTTCCCCCAAATGGTGCTGAACTGAAGAGTTCAAATCTGGCTCTTTCCTTTCCTTTATGCCCAAAGAGGCGCTAGAACAAGAACAACACTTTTAAATGGCAACAAGTCTGGTCATTGTCCCAGCAACAGGCAGCCTCAGTCTTCCTTCCCTTTGTATCAGTGGTCAAGATATCAAATACTATTTATAAATTGAGAAAAAGAGATGAAGAAAAGCGAGCCCTGCCTGAACCTATGAGTCTCCTTCGGCTACATAAAAATTGATTCAAGTTCCATGGCAGGATGAACATCATTAGCCATTTTCCAGTTTGTGTTATGGCATCTTCCCCTTCTTTACTGATTTATTCTCAGCCTCCTACAGAAGAACACTTTAGAAAAAAGCAAAACCTTACACAAGCCAATGCAAGATCCTTCCCCAGAACAAACAATTTTTAGCACTTTATTCACACTTTATTAATTATAGATTTCTCAAGAAAAAAGGCTACCTGGTCATTATTGCCACACAAAGATGGAAGAAAAAACTGTGTCTGGACATAGAAGGCTTATAATATTCACTCACTTGGATCATGCTAAGAAATTTGTTGGTGATCTTCTGGAAGTTGTTGCGGGTGACGATACCGCGGCCAGGCCCCTTGCCCAGGTTACAGGTGCTGTATTCAGTCAGCTCAGCTGTGGACCCATCAGGACACAAGAGTTCATATTCCTGTTGTTCTGACTCTGAAACAAGGAGACAGTCATGAATCTGTGACTGGAGCCATGACTTTGCAGCAGGCACAGAGATGAAATATAAAATATTTTTCAGTGCAGATTGCTAAAGGTTATGCAGGCAGCATGGTGTGAACCAAGCACACTTGGGAAAGTTGTCTTTGGTAAGTACTTCTTATAACAAAGAGAGGGACCTCAGCCAGAGCTGCTCCAAAATACTCTTTAAGCTGTACCACTGTAAATACATTTATTTAAAAATATTTACCTGCAAATACTACTGACCACCTTTGGTATAGAGCTCATCTGAGTTTAAAAGTACAAGGCAGGTGTACAGGAACTTCACAGTTATGCAGCTCAATATGCTGAATTTTAAAAGGAATCTTGTAACTCGGGCAAAGCAAATACTGACAGCTATGTCAGAGACACATCTAATGAAATCACCTGTCTGCTCCCACTTTAAGACTCTCCTATGAGCAATCATTGCTCACTCACACTTTCCTATTCTGCTTCTTTCTGAGTTGTGTGGAGAGCCAAGAAATACCCCTGAACTGCTTGCAGGGATTGAATTTTCCCTGGAAACAACAAAAATATAGGCATATCCCTCAAACACCTGTGCAGGAAAGAGCACAGCCAGAGATTAAAAGAAAACTGCATTTTTAAGATTACCTGTGGCACTCATAATTCTTAGATGATCTAAAAAGGCAACATCTGCCACTCCATCCTTCAAGCACCTGCAGGAAGACAAATGCCATCCTATTAACATTTCACCTGGCTTTCCTACCTTAATAGTTCTTTTTCCCCCAAAAGTGAATTCAGGCCCAGTTTCCCAGAGCTCACCTGAAGGCTCCCTCAGAGTCATAGAAGGGTTCATTGCTGCTTGTCTCACAGAAGTGATTCCTGTCTCGGACATAGGACTTTTGTCCTTGGCAGAGAACACACAACTGGGGAGCAGCAACACCAACCCCAGGGATGCAGCTTGCATTGAAATACTCACTAATTGCTGCAGGTGTAGGGGGAAAAAAAACAAAACAAAAGAAAGAAAAATGTCAAATGGGAAAAAAAATCAGAAGAGGAAAAGGGGCCAAACATATCACGGCCATAACTAGTTCATGCTACATCTGCTGGCATTTCAGTTACATTCACTGTGGCCAGAGGTAGCCCTATGGCTCCTGTCACCTACCTTGGCTCAGAGGTTGGGCCTCATCCCAGGAAAGATAATTTCTTGCAAGGAGAAAGCCAAGTGGAATATTCCAGCCCGATGTCCACCTGGCTCCATTGTGACAGCTGCGCACACCTCGTAGACTCTGGATATCCAGAGTTCCTCGTTTGGCAATGGCCACTGCAAACACACAGTTTCCTGCAATAGCACAAAATGAATAACAGGAAAAAAAAAATCAATTCTGCAGCTTCCATCTCTGAAGAGGAGCTGAACTACTTCAGTGAACATGGCTAAAGAGGAAATTATCTTAGGCCTATTCAATGTAGGTGCCAGGAACTTAACCATACACTGACTACATGGCACCCTGTCAAACAAACAATGGAAGTTTGTCAGTACCACAGAGAAAGGCTACTGGGTACAAAGTACCACTGGTATTTTGTTCATCATCATTAAGTATTTTAGAAACAATTATTAGCCACCTCCATATTCCTACAAAGCTAACAAAAAACATATTGACTTTATTTTTTTCAAGAAGTCTAGAGCCATTTCTTAGCTACATCAGAAGTACAGTTTATTCTTCAGCTTTACCAGCCTACCTTGATCGTAGATCTCTTTTGCCACCACTGTCAAACCATACAGCTTTACAGCAGAGTAAACATCTCCAGCATCCAAGGAGGCAGCATCTGCTTTATTTGCCTTTAAAACAACAGAAAAACCCTCAAAACAAATGTGTTTACAAGGAAACAAACAGAAGTTTCAAGAACACAGTTTCTGCTTGAACAAATTTTAATTTAGTAGTTTGCTTTTGTCTATTTATTTCCAAGCAGCTTTCACTATTTATTGGAGACTGCAAAGTCATTAGCTGGGGTAAAACAGTATATCTGGTAGAATGCTCACAGGATTTAATTCTTGCCTCTCAAGTGACTATGTAATGTAAGCATATATGCTGTCATATAAGCAGTTCAATCATTTCAGTATCATTTTATTTTCCCATAGTTTCTGTTTACCAGTTACTTTTCCAAGAAGATTTGGATACAAAATCAGTTTTTAAAGTCTCTGTGAACTCACCCTGATTTTATCAATGCAGTCGTATGTATTGTGGGCTCTGATGCAAGAAATCCTAGTAAAGGAACCAGCAGTAGTGAGGGGCAGCACAGCTGTAAGTGCTTTGGAGAGCTCAGCACACTTTCTTTGTTCCAGGTCAGAAAGGGTGCACCATCGGAATTTCTTTCCTGTAGGGTCAAAAAAGAAGTCAAGATTTATAGGATTTCATGACAAACCCTCAGTTTAACACCTTATGGAAGAGAGAGGTTATTCTTTTTTATTTAACTTCCCAATAGCTTGATTGTCCTTACTCACTCACATACCCACACACTTAGAGGCACCCAAGAGATGTGCCCACATGTGACCAAGGTCACTTTTGCCCAACATGAGGACAAGATTTGATGCTGAATCTTTAATATGTCTCTTTGCTTCCTTTTGACTGAAAGCAACCAAATAGTTTTAGGCAGATTTCTCAAGAATCAGCAATTATTATGGCAAAATCTTTTGCCACAGAATCTTCCTTGCTTCAACCTTAGTGAATTTTAGGTAAGACTGCCACCCAAAATTAGGAGGAACCAAATGGCTATGAACTGTTTTCCTGTTGGCATTGCAAGAGAAGGAATGGCACTTACAATGTAGGGTAACCATCTTCCTGTTACCAGAGTGCAGATTTTCTCCTAACAAGTCAACTGGGATGCAGCTCTATTGGAGCACAGACCTTCCAACCTTGATGTGAACATGCATTCCCTGGGGTTTATCAGCTTTACTGCTGTCCTTGGTTATCAATACAGGCCACGCTTTTAACCTTTGCTGCTTCCTCTGTTGCTTTCACACACCAAAAAGATGCATTTAAGGGTGGAGGTGAAAGTGAAACTTCCTTTTTCAGAAGGACTTGGAGGTTTGGTGGTTTTAAACCAACAATAAAGCTACATCTTAAAGGAATCCAGACATGCCAACAAAATTTCCTCTTTTGCTTTAGGCTGCAATTATTCCATCTTGTATTATTCCTCTGAAATACATTCTACTTTGAAATATATCATCATATCCATCTCCAAGAAGACACTAGACATTTAAAGAGGGGAAAAAAGTGATTGTTGTACACAAAAATAGCATGCAGTTATGTAACTCAAGAGAATCTTAAGCCGTGTAATGAAAACCAGGACTGAACGCACAGAAAATGCCACAACATCTCTAACATGGTCATTTCCAGATGTTTAAGCATTTGACTCTCTGGAGAGCTACTAATACTAGCAATGTGTACAATTAAATCATTGAGGTTTTTATTTCTTTGAGCATAGCATCAGCCATTAGTCCTCCACTTGTTTTGGTGTTAATTCAGCACAATTCCAAGAAGAACCCGTAGTGGTTTTAGAAGGGAGCAGCTTGAGGTCCACTGCTTCATTCTGACACCGCTAACGAGTACACAGATCTCAGCTATTCAAAGGAAACAAACCCTCACTGAATTACTAAGGAAGTTGTGTATCAAGCTGCTTCAAAACTAACAGGTCACCATCTGCCAATGATCAAACAGAAAAAATACAGGCACAGCTTTAACTGCAACTTCTTCCTTTGCACAGAGGAAAACAAAACCAAAGCATATATTAGTTCGAATGTCACCCACCCAGAGGCAACCTTTCTCTCTCCCTCTCTGCATCAGCCTTACCTGAAGCCAGGAAAGAGAAGGTGATAAGGACAATTAAAATCACAGTCTTCATCATTACAGCAGTTCGGCAAGGATCTTCTCTCTACCCTGACGCTCTGCCTTCTCATACCAGGAATTCCACAGTGATGACCAAAGCTTCTGGAAGATAACAAGGGGGGTTTAGACATCAACGAGGATAAACCAAGATTTAAGAAAACAATCAGAGGATGGTATGCAAAGGAGAAAGGGTTGTCCCTTTCCTACCCACAGACAGAAAATACCCATGCATTTTCTGCTCTGTTCTTATCAGACACAGAAAGAAATGTAAACCTCAGCTTTAAAAAGAAATAGTACTTCTGCTGTTTCAAAAGGCACCCAAATGCCTTTGGGAGACCGGCAAGACTTACACCTAACTTACAAAAAAGATACCTAAAGCTAAGTGAATTATCCAAACTACTGATCATGTATCTCTACAAAATACAGAAGGGTCCTTCTTATCTTTTTTTTTTTTTTTTTTCACCTGATAATGGCTTATCTACTGAGTAATTTTAAACAAAAAGTAATCCTATGCCTCCCTAAGAATTCAGAATAGAGCTGGGACACTGTTGACTGTCTTGATTCTCTTCATTCCATTCCAGCCCAGCAATCTCATCCAAACTACTTTATTCCCCTATTCTCTAATCTTAACCTGAAGGATTACTACTTCTTAATTACTCTACAGCAGTTATTAACAGCATTAATTCTGTAGCAGAGAAAAAATACATTTATTTATATATTATATATGACAGAAAAAATACATTTATTTATGTATTATATATAAGCAGAAGTGTCTGATGATATATAAAATATTGTTAATATGGTTTCATCTTTTCTGTTCAGGAAAGAATTAACTGTTCCAAAACTTCTGGAGGAACAGAGTCTTTATCCTACTTTTCTTTTCCTTCTTCATCTTACAGATTTCCCTGGTGCTTTGTCTACTTCATGTATTTTTGCAGATGCATTTACCAGATTTCTTTTGTTGCCTTATGTACCCTTCCCTAGTGATTCAGTCATCATTCCCCACCTGCTTCTTTCACACTCACGTATTGCACATCCCTTGAGTTTCACAAGTTCCCTCTCTAGATCTGCAACATTTGTTGAGGTGTTGTTTCCCACTGATCTGATCACAGAAGGAGTTACACAGAACCACAGGATGGTTTGGGTTGGAAGGGACCTTAAAGCTCATCCTGTTCCACCCCTTCCACTAAATCAGGTTGCTCCAAGCCCCATCCAGCCTGAGGCATTCCTCATTTCTTCCTGCACTACCTGGAACTGAGGCTAGACAGAGTTAAAGGAATAAAGCAGGTATTTATTAAAGGCCTTCAAAGGATACACCTTGGGCAGTACAAGAGCCCGGCCGTGGCTCTACCGAAGACAGACCCAAGATGGACAACCAGTCATGAGTTTTCATAGTCCATTTCCATGTTGGGGTTAATTGTCCAATTACAATTTCAGCAATCCTCCCAGATTGCTCTCCTCAATTCGCTGTTGTTTACACATTTTGGGCCCAAAGTTGCAATGGTGTCCTTGGTTCTCAGGCTGGAAAAGGATTGTTTTGTCTAACTAAACTGTGAAGAGAAGTTGCTAACACTTTATATGACGTTCAGAGTTACACTCTAAGGCAGTACAGAATCTGGAAATTATGAAAGCTAAAACTTAAAGCATCACCTGACCAAACGTTCTCAAGCCCCAAGACCTCCATTCTTTCATTTTCTTGGAGGAGCTGTGGTACTAATCCCCTCTTTGACTTAGCCCAGCTGCACAGGCCTAGCACAGCTCAGTACCCCTAGGAAGTAAGTTTTATCCCTCCCTGAGTGCATCTTACCAGATGTTAAAAAACACATAAATGTAATAACAAGACACATGATAATTAATTTTAAAATAGTTACATGTCCACATATTTACTTTTAATTCCAAGGAGAAAGATTAGATCAGGACAGGTTATTAATGAGTTTAGCCCTGTGACAATTATTTTATGCTATAAACAAGCATGTTACATTTAACTGCACCTTAACCTCTGAATCACTTCTCAGTCAGTTCTGGGGAAACTTGTCTGTCAGGCCCACCAGTTACACATCAAAGCTAATGGTTCTTGCAAGGTTTGTACCAAAGCACCTAACAGCATCAAATCCCATCTTCTTTGAGGTTTTACTTCCTGCCAATCGTACCATTATGTACAGGATATGTACAGTCAGCTAATAATATTACTGTTTCATGAGGTCTGTATCTGGATTTGCCCTCAAATTTTACATATTTAACAATGAAAGGCTTTCCTGTACACGTTTAAGATATTTATACAGATACTACTACCTATGGTGATGTGAAAAAAGGCAGAATCACATGAAGGTATTGTAAACTTCATTTAGGCCTGGCCAGGAAAATAAACAAACATAAATCAGGAATTTAAATTAAATTAGTCAGCTTGCCTGAGGACCATGTCTTAAAGCATTAAGGATGTGGAAACACAGCCAGGACTCTTGAATTCTTTTCCTACTGATTCACCATATGAAACTACCCCTCTGCCACCATCAGAGAAAGGTAATTAGCTACTTCCCAGCAGTGTAGCATTTATTCATCTAGGGATGCATCTAAGAGAGTGGAAAACCAAATAACCTCTATAAAATTCACTCTGGGCAACAAGCAGCCAGGCAACATCCAGGCAAAGGACACCAGAGGAGGAATAGGTGTTACTGCACTACCCCGCCAGACACCTCACTTGGAGGAACAGCATCGTGTCCATCCCATGTCGTGTGTCCTCTCCCTAAAATCCCCGCCTTAATATTCCTGGTGGTCCCACACCTGGGGCAAACAACTTACCTGTCAATCGCATTGCTGAAAAGCAGCTGAACCCCACCTGCCTCATCCTGAACTCCCAGCAGCAGCGCCCTCCTCCCGCTGGGCACAGCCCACAGCCCCTTCGCGGAGCAGCTCCATCCCCATAGCACAAACCCTCAGGAACCACCACCCTGTCCCAGCTCTACATCCCCTGGGGAATGTCCCCACATCCCGTCTTCTCAGGGCCAGCCCTATCCCCACTCCACATCGCCTCAGCGACGGCCCCTTTTTCCCCTGCACCAAGAGAACAGTCCTCCTCACAGATAAACCCCGCCTCTGAAGAACAGCCTCGCACCCGTACCCCCATTCCGGGTCTCCCTCAGGAATGAACCCCTCCCTACACAGCGTATTCCCTCAGGAAAAGCGCCCCCTCACACACGCCACGCCCGCGAGCGCCCGCTCCCCTCACGGGCGCGGCCCCGCCCCTGGCCCCGCCCCCCGTGCTGTTCCCGCCCTCGCGCGCGGGCCGCGGCAGAGGACGCGGCGGCGGCGGCGGCGGCGTGGGAAGATGGCGGCGGCCGCGGCGCGGAGCAGGTACGGACACGGCGGGGCTGGGCCTGGGGCTGTCACTGTCATTGTCACTGTCATTGTCACTGTCTGGCCCCGGCAGCACTGTCTGACAGCCGGCACCCCGCGGGGGAGGAGGAGCCGGGCTGGGGGCCACAGCCTTCCCCTTCTCGCCCCCCTCGTTCGCTGACGTTTCCCTGCCGGGGTGAGTGCGCTTGTCTCTGCAGCCTTGGCCCTGCCCTTGGCATGTGTGAGGAACCTTGCCCTCCTTCTCCAAGCTGGAAAGGAAGATAAGGGGTTTAAGTATTTTAAGAACGAGAAGCGTTTGGCCTTGTGTAGTTCTGACTCGGTTTTGCAGTCTATAGCTGTCAGTTTGTAAGTGCTGAGTAGCAGTCGGTAGATGGAGAGCAGCTACAGCCCCTCGGGTTATGCAATCCGGGGGGATGGCTGTGAGGAGAAGCACCTGGCCGGGCACTGATACTCCTCTACAGGAGATATCCTCTTACAGGTTGTGCTTTTCATAGCAACCAAACAGCTTAAGCAATGCTGTTTCTCGGCCACAGTTCTCTGTTCTTGACTAGAACACATAGTTCCCTTATTCCCCTTTCTCTCTCAAAACCTGGAGAAAACACCATGTGCACAGAGCATTCTGTTATCTCCGGCCTCAGTGCTGGCAGCAGAGTGTTGTCCCTTGTCCAGAGATGGCTGAAGACATAGAGGGGCTGCAGTTAACGTGGAATTCCTTGGCAGTTCCTTTTCCATCAGCCTCCAGTCAGATTGGAGAGGCAGGAGGTCAGTACTCCAATGTGCATTTGTACCCATCAAGGTCAGGCTGTCAGGAGCAGGGAAAGTGAGACTGTTTAGTTTTGTTGTCCTTGCCTGTTTTTAGGCAGGTTTCAGAGGAAGATAGAAACTTTTTCCAGTGTTGGACACCAAAACCAATTTTGGTAAGAGCTTAGGGTTAGGTGTTGTGTCCTTCCACTGTCTGAGGAAGTACCACGTCCCATGGGCACTGCCCCAGCAGTGAGAACAGCTCTCGGATGCCAGCACAACTCGTTCTGTTCTGACTGCATTTTTGTATAGACTATTATGTAGGAAGGCTAATAAATGTCTCAAATACTAATGCTTTAGGCTGCAGTTAAGTTTTAATAATGTTTTCCATTACTTTTTAGGATTTGAAAACTCTTCTGCTAAATTTAAGTCTAATGCTAATTCTATTAGTTCTTTATTTTTTTGAGCCCCTTAGAAGTAGCCCACAGGCTCCCAGCTTACTGATGAGCAAGTGCTCCTTTTATCCCAAGTGTTTTAATATGCTGTAAAACAGGCCTTGTAAGTCCACAAATTAGTGTAGGTCTGGTATGACCCAAGAGCATGAGGTGACCTCGTTGTTCATGACAAATTAGAACGTGTTGCTCTGTAGAACATACAGGTTCTGCAGCAGTGGGAACACTTTTTCTGGCTTGCTAAGGAAATAACATCCTGGGAGATGATGCAGCAGTGGGGCGTGTTTAGCACGTGGTTACAGGAATCTGGGGCTTGGGGAGGGTCTGTCCTGTCACGTTTGGGTTAGTACAGGGATTTTAACAGAGACCATGAAGCTGAAGGGCAAAGTGAGATATTCTGACACTCTTGCTGTAGGGATAAGAGAAAACTTTAGCTCTTGGTCCTTGGCTAATGTTAAAGCATAGTTATCAAGTGTGCTGGCTTAATGATGTAACTTCTAGACAAGAAATCTGTACATTCTTCTTTGAAATAAAGGGATCATGCCTACATGTAACTCAGTAGACACCTGAAATTAAGTCTTTAAATTCTTAATAATCACTTCCTGAGATTGAATGGCCCCAAATGATGCAATAGCTTGTAAGCTACTAAAGTAATTGTGTCTTCCACGTATCTGATCAAGAGCAGATGAAGGGCCAGAGGGCAGATGAAGACATCCCAGCTGTGGCACTGCCTCCTGAGAATGAGCAGGTTGCACAAAGATCTGGTTCTTCCTAAGGGTCTGAGCCTGTTGGGGTGAGAACACTGTCCCTCTCCTCCCTGTGATCCTGTCTGACAGCAGGGTGTTGCCAGGCTACAGTCAAATACTTGCTTAAACATGCTTATTTACAGACTTGGAACAGTTCTTGTACAACTGGATGTCTTCTTGTCAGATTTATTAGGAACATGAAATTAAACATTATATATTAAACACACAAAAAGTCCTGGGTGAACCCTTTCTCTATATTGGCCAGTTCCAAGTCTATTTTATATATTTTCAGAGGGCAGGACCACTCTCACTGCACACCAGTGGTAAGGTAAATTCTAAAGAAGAGCTGCTGTGCCTGGCAGCCTTTTTACTTTTTCAGCTACACCACTTGGTCTAATAAATGCCATTACTTCTTCATGGAATCCAAAACTTCTCGATGTACTCCTCCTCCTTCCCACCAGGATGGTAAAGTAAAAGCTACATGAACCAAATCATAAGTGTCTATCTAGACAGTTGCTGTTGTAGGAGGTTCTTAAATGACACAGTAGTAGCAGCCCAGTGGAAGTGGAATAATCCCAAGTACTAAACAATAAATATAAAATTTACCACTCCATTTGCATTTTAGAGCTCCAAACAGGCCAAGACATGCTAATAGCATGAGTAGTTACCTGTAAAGGGCTGTTGGCAAGATCAGCATTTACAATACTCAGAAAAGTATCACTGTTACAACAGCCCAGGAGGAACATTTCAATATTTGCTAAGAAAAAATAAAGATGCATCATTGAATAAGTACCTGCAGGAGCAGTTGGATTGTCAGGTTTTTCAGTTTATTTTTAGGAAAGGAGTCGACCACAAGGGACTAGGCTCAGTGGAAATTTTATGATAATTTGAGTAGACTTTTCCCTCTGTTACTCAGCTGCTAAATATTAGATGGTCACTACACTGAACTGCTGACATTTGCATTATTAAATATTTGTACTTAAGCAGCCACTCTTGTTTGTTGCATTTGCAGCTTGCTGTGCAGCTGTAACTTGCTGGTGCACAAGAACCTGTGTGTTAGAGCTGGAGTCCTGTGGAAGCAGCCTCCTTCAAGGACATTTTTCAGTGGTAAGTGATGGGTTGTAGCTACAAGTGGTTTTAAATTCAGGGTCACTCACAGTTAGGCAAATTGTGGTCTCATATTGGGGAAGGTGAATTTTTTTAAATGAAAGGAGTGGGAGTCCAGCATCAAAGACCAATTAATGGCATATCCTTAGACACAAGCTTCCAAATTATGTTTTCCGCATAGCAAAAGAAGTTTCCATAAGATTTTTTTCCATAAGATTCCATAAGATCTTTCCATAAAATCTTTTCCATAAGATTCATTACGAGCTTTTGTTGTTTGTTGTTTTCAAACTTTACAAAGCATCTGAAACTTTTTCTAGTGAAGGTGATTCCTGTATAGCAAATTAAAACCCATAGGTTTATTTTTCTTAATTATTTTTTGCACTTTAGTTAGTTGTCTCAGGAGTCTAGAGTTCAAAAATTATTTTTTAAAAAACACAGTATAATTTACCAGAAAGATTCATGTTAGGACAGTGGTTTTACATTTTAAAAAACCCACTTAAATGAACTTGATGAGCAATAATTTGTGTACTTTCCACGCCTACTGAAGTGACTAACTGGGAAGGACAACATCAAACTTACACGTATTTAGAATATTCAACTGTATTACCTGCTTTGTAGTGCTGCTCTTATCAGGTGTTCACCTTGAAAAGTCTGAGATATTCAGATTTCAGCAGTTTAACAGCCCTATAAGAAAGAAAAGGTATAAATATCCTTTTTTATTCAATCTGTATTTATAATTTTAATAGATCAGGAAATCAGAGTAGGTTTACATGAAATGTTGGTTAAAATGGTATGTGCACTTGATGTTTCTGTAGCTGGGTAATGCTTTGAAGATCAAATATTAATGTTTGCTTTTAAAGAATATTTGTAAACTTGTATGTACATTGCCATATATTAATATCACAAATAATAGTTTTCAATTTTTGTTTCCTTGCCAGCTGAGCTATTGGTCCCATTTTCCAAGACCATTTCTTTGGGTTAACTTGCCTGTCCAAGTGCTTTGTCTGGTGTATCATATATATTTCATCATTGAAAAATATGCCTACACAGATGAATAGAAACAGCAGCTCTTTGTTGTCTATAAATCAGTCATTACAGAAAAAAAAAATCTTGGAAGCTGAGACACAATGCAAAGTTGTTGATCACAAGGAAGAAAAGGTCATTTTAGTTAAAATTAGCTTTGAGTTTTGAGCAAGTCAATTTTTAACCTTACATTTTCTAATTCATTGATATTTTAATTCTGATTTGGATTTAAAGGAAAGATAACTCTTCTCTAATTTTGTCTCTATCCCTTATAATGGTCTCCTCTAAGTGTTTGTGTCATGTCCTGGAAGAAATTCTTAATTTGGTCAGAGCAGTGAAGCAGCATTTATGCATCTAACTGCATAAACTAGATAATTCCTGCCATTATTAAGTTTCCTTTCTCATCCTGAATTTTCCAGCATTTCTGAGGGAATGTGTATTTTTCACCTGTTCCAGAGAAGGAAACTGTTACTAATTTTTATTCTCCTTTGCTGAATATACTCAGTGTTTAAGAGAATTCTGGAAGAGGTTGGCTTTATCTGTGAGGGCTTCAGATTTAGGGTAGTATCTAAAAATATTAGTACACTGACAGTCCTGCATCTTTTTCCTCTTGCCCTGGACTTGTTTCTGGTGGCTCTTGTGCCAAGGTATGAGCTCTCCACACACTCTCATGCTGCTTTCCAGGGAGCAGCAGTAGCATCACTAGAGAGCACGATGTTCAGCTGAAGTCTAAGCAGTGCCAGCTGCCTAAACCTGGTTCTGTTGCCAAAATTAGTAATTAGTGTTCTTGTCTTAGAATTTGTACACTTGTGTGAATTCCACTTTTGTGGGAAAGGTGTGGAATTTTGTTTTGTCAGAGCAAAAAAGCTTGACAGTGGCATGTTGGATGCCTTTGCAATGATAATGTTTTGGAGACCAGTTACGGAAGTGCTGTTTCATTAATGCTGGAGATGGTGAAAAGTCAACTTTTCATTTCTCAACAACTTAAATTGTGTTTGCTGTGGCTTGTGGAACACCACATGGTTTGGTCACTGGTACAGGAAGAGAAACGTTCACATGGGTGTAATCAATGCTTTTGAAGCAGAAACTGCCTCTCTCTGGATCCAAACCAGAAAAAGCTGTTCCCACTGAGGGGTTTTGGTTTGGGAATTTGTGAAATTGCTGAAATAGCTGGGCAGCTCTGCTAACTTAGAACCTAAGATGTGGTGGAAGGGAGTTAAAGGCTTTAGGGCTAAAGAGTATCATTGGTCTGTGTACAGACATTTCTGTTGAAATAGTGATGCAAAGTTGAAAGGTTGAGACTTTGTAAATTCAAGTAAGTCTGTGTTTTTAAACATTCAGCTGTTCTAAATGATCCCTCTCCTTCCCTGAGCATTGTTCTTTAGGAACGAATAATTTTTAGAATCTGAACTGTAACTGTAGTTGCTGCCTTGTTTGTTTACTGAGTTTGGTTTTCTCCCCAAGAAAATAATTTTTTTTAAAGGAGTAACAAAGCTGGTTTTGTTTTATGATGCATTTAGGATATATAGCAATATTTTAAATCACAAGTGTAGGAAAGAAATTATTAAGAAATATTTTTTTGATAAAACTAAATGCGGACAATAATTATTTTATTATTTTTGTTTGGCATCTTTTTGCAGCATCATGGCTGAATGCTTCTAATCAACTTAATTCCTTAGAGCTAAAGCTTTCCAGACTTCAAAACAATTGTGCTTTGTCTCTATGTGTGCCTAGAAATGGAGTTGGTGTTGATTGAATTCTTTTGGTTGCTAATGCACCCACCCATTCACAGTCAAGCCCTAAGAAGCCTGGCTTTGATGGAGCAAGATAAAGTTCATTTGGTTTCATTCTGGTGCATCCAAGTTAATGATTGCTGTGGAAATGACAGCAGTCAGTATCAACAATTGGTTCTGGGCATTTTCTGTCAGGCAGTGACTTGTACTCATTGCTGAGAACTTCTCACTGACTGGCAGATAGACATGAGCAGCACAGTCTAATACTGACTTAGCCCTGGACAGATTTGTTTTCGCTGAAGATTTTGGGATTTTGAAATTTGGCAGGCCCAGCTGTTGGAGTATTTTATATAAAATACTCCAACAGCTGGGCCTGCCCCACGCTTGGTCTCTTGCCTAGTGACCACACCACGTCCTTGTATCTCACAGTGACTGCAAGGCTGGACTTAGGCAGGAGGAGCTTGGTAGTTACTCAGTAAAAACCAGATGTAGTACTACACATCTCTTTGTTTCACGTGGTGACTTGTATTACAGCAGAAATGGGCCTGTTTTCCTGTTACCACACCTGCTCTGAAACAGGTCATCATTTCCTTCCCTCTTCCAGTTAGCTGTAGAGTCTGGGGATTCCCAAACTGTAGTGAAAGCTTTAATGACTGAGAAGCACAAAGCTTCACAGTAGTACAGATTGTTCCCCAGCAAATGATTATTCTACATAGTACCAACATTCTCACAGCTGGAAACTATGATAGTGCTGTCAGACACTAATTTTATGTATTTCTCCACGGGGCTTTCAGGGAGCACACTTTATACATATTTTGGGGAGAAGAATGTTGGAAGCATGTGGGGTGGCAGGGACAGGGATGAGGTTAAAACCACAGATGACCAATTAGTGTTGGTCAGTTTACAGTAACTTGGTAAACTGCAATAACTGGAGTACTCAGGAGCATCTGTACATACCTTCTGTGTCAGATTTATTTTCTAATCACATTTTCATCACCTAAGCTCATATCCCTTGTGGCAGGCACATTCTTCTCTCTCTCAGGATTTTTTTCATAGAGGAGCACAGAGAGAAGAAAGAGAAAACAATTTCTATTTCTGCTCCCTGTTTTTCCCATGTGGAATGTGTTTGGAGAATTGTTTACCTGGGGTGATTGCTTGGTTGGATTCTGTTGAGGATTGTTTGAGCCTGATGATCAATCCACCTGTGTCTGGACTCAAGAGAGAGGGTCACGAGTTGTGAGTTAGATATGGTAGTTAGAAAAGTAGGTATGTAGTTTTGTATCTCCTTAAAATGGTATATTAATGTATTTTAGTATAGTTATAATAAAGAAATCGTTCAGCCTTCTGAACTGGAGTCAGACATCAGCATTTCTTCCCACTGGGTTCATCTGCATTTACAATAATCCCTCACTGCACAGAATTGCTTTCTCTTTACTGTGTAGCTGTTCTCTTTCCTGAAGATTTTTTCTGTTACAGACAGGAAGAAGTTTCACACTGCTCCGGTGGGACAAGTCTTCCGCCTGCGGCCCTTCCATGTTCTGGTAGCTACAGGTGGAGGATATGCAGGATACAGAAAATATGAGGATTACAAGTTGGAACAGCTGGAGAAGAGGGGCATAGAGGTGCCTGTGAAGCTTGCAAGTGAATGGGAGGTAAGAAAATTGGGGCAATTTTACTTCTGCCACGTTTGATGCAAAGCTCCTTTGCTTCCATTTCAACACAGCAGTCTTTAATTTGCCTCTACTGACAACATGGTCTTGACAACTCATGGAACTGAAGTTTTCTGTCACTTCAGTAACTCATTTGGCTGAAGTCATGATACATTAGGAACTGCCAGCAAAATCTTTTAGTGTGGCTAGCCCATATGTGCTTTACAAGAAAGCTGAGATAGAATAAATGCCTGGTTAATAAAAATTCACCTGTTTCTTGAATGAATTTACAGCAAGACCTTTTTTCTTAGTTTTTTTTTTTTTTTTCACTTAGGTCTGTAATTCCTCTTGATCCTGAGGGATTTTTTTCCTTTTCCTTTTGGATTCCAAGGAGTTGAGAAATTATTGTGGAATTGCAGATGGTGTGTATCATATTCATGGTCAAACACCCATTGCAGCATTGAAGTAAATACTTCATGACTTCCTGTAACTACTGTATTGCCTTGGAAGTATTAAGCAGATTGTTCAACTTCCCGTTGGACAGTTTAAAATATATGTGGTATTCTTCCAAACAGCCAGTTGAGTGCCTGCTTCAGTGCCACTTCTGAAGGCAAGGAGTTAAAGATTCTAGGATTGTAAGGTTGTGTAGGAGATGCTTTAGTGTGACCTCTGGCACTCCAGTTTCTTTGCATTCCTGAGCATGCTGCCAGTGTGTGAGTGATTTGGCCACATGCCTGTGGGAGACTAGGCTGGAATCCCTAAATTTCAGTAGTGACCAAAGCCAGATACGATCCAGACAGTCCAGATGCTAACAGCTTAGCCTATGATAACTCCTGAGGAATCTGTCTTTTCTTTTCTTGCTGAAGTTTGTTTCAAATGGTTTCTGAATAAAAAAAGAAGTGGTAAGTGTCCACAGAGTATTTATTTAACAAGGCAATGTTAATTCAGTTTTGATGCTTGAAAACAAATATTCTTTTGTTATTTATACTTTTTGGTATGAAATTGGGTAATTCTCTTATTGGATTTGCCTTTTTTCATTATACTGATATGCTGGTTTGTTATTATTTGGTGAAGCTAAGAGTGTTGCTTTTGATGAAACACCTTTAAAGGATTTGGTTTTTACAGTGGGGAAACGCACAGAGAATTTCAAACTGATAAGCAGGGCCCCAAATGCAGCAGACCATAGTAGGAGAGGCTAACAAGACATCCCAGTCCTTCCTGATGTGTTTGAGTTCTGTTGAATGCTTCTGTGGGAGGGAAAGGAAGCTCAATAGTTATGAGGAAAAAGAGAAACTGTGGTCACACATTGCAAGAAATATTCCAAACAATGAAGGATTCAAGAAAAAATAAGAGCTGCATTGTTCCTTTTTACTGTAGAGTGAAGTGGGATTTTTTGCTGACCTGTCATTTTCCATTGTTTTGGTTTTTTGCATCACTGGGCTCAAGCTGAGGGGTGTGGAAGGGGGGGGTGTTGTCTTGTATTTAGGGCAGAATAAGCCTTTGCATAGGCAAAGAGAGACCAAGAGTGATTGAATGGGCTTTGAAAGAGTAATACAGAACAAGGAACTGGTGCATGTGCCCTCACTGCTGAGCCTGCTGCTCTGAAGTGCTGATTCCATGGTACCAGCCTCTTGTTCCTGTGGGATTGTGGACCATCTTCCACCTGCCAGCTCTGTGTGTAAGGCAGATTGCCCTGCTTCTGAGAAGAAGACATGGTATTAACCCTGCTGAGCTGGCAGGGAAGCTCTCCCTGTAGCAGAGGTACATGCAGGGATCCTCATTGAGGTGTGCCTCATTTTTGACTGAATTACAGAGTCGGTACACTTCTGTGTGGTTTTGTTTTGCTTGAGCTTCAAAAAAAAATGGGGAGGTGGGAAATGAATCTGGTGCAAGTCAAGTGTCCCTTAAGTTTCTCCACAGGGAAAGACAGAACTACTGTTTCTTTAGCACAGACCTTTTCTTTGTGTAATTTTCTTAGAGACATTCTGTCGCTAATAGCTTGAGCTGATTAACGCCTTAGTGTCTCCTACTGTGAATACCAGTGGGGATCAGCTTTCATTTAATTAGATGAGGTAAAGCAGAGCGCTTGGAGGGAGACAGGTAGATGTTTATCAGATAGATGGAAGCTTATTGTTCCAAGTTTTTGCTGTCACAGAACATTTCCTGGCTGGGATCTGCAAGCATGGCATGCCATTCATATGCTAACTAGAGGCATTTTGCTGCTTCTTACCTGGGCACCAGGGCACTGTTGATACAGGATCAAAGAATTACTGTGGGAAAGCTTGGCCAGAGGGGGAGTTTGGAGGAACAGAGAGTCCAGATGAACCAGAGTTTTGAGAGTGGAACTTGTAGGCGTCCTTTGCTCCTGTAGTTTGCTCTGTTCTGTGTAAAAAAAAAAGCAGTGTATATTGGAGTGACATGTGCCAGGAAAGCACAGTAAACGTCTCTGGAAGTGAGCTGAAGTGTTCAAACTGCAGCTTATTGTCACGGGCCAGTTTTTAAAAACAACTTAATTCACCAGGAGAGTGTTTGAGCATAGGTTTAGGATCTGGATTCTCAGAGGTAAGAACAACAGTCTTTCCTACTGATGTCAGGAAGTGCTTGTATTTATTGTAACAGAGGATGCTGGAGCTCATATGGCAGTACAGTACAGAAGGTGCTTTTCTTGGCCCAGAGGAGACATTCACTATTATGGTAAGAGGTGTGTTTCAAGTTCAGGAAAGAGCTAATAATGGAAGAATATGTGATATTTTTTTTTAATTCGACTTCAGAAGAAATATAATCTCCAGTTGGTCTGTTATTCCTCATTCTTGCTCCCAGATTCTGATGCTTGGAGTTTTATTGGCACATCTATGCAATTATAAAAAAAATCCTTGTAAAGTGGTTCAAAGTACACAAGAAAGATGGTCAGAAAATGTTAAAACCAGTGACATTTCAACAGCATCAGATTGTGTAAAGGTGGCAATGGTGTAAATGTTTTTCTCGGTTGTCCTGGAAAATGGAACCAAATAAAACCAGTTTGGGTTTATGGGGTTTTTAAAACCTAAACAGTGGGAAGGCCTTTTGACTAGATGAGTCTGTTCTGTCTCGTGCAACTTACTGTGCATCTTCCTGAGCGTCTTGCTGGGCTTATGGAGCAATTTATCTGAGCGTTTCGGAAGCAGTTTGTGAGACTGGAGCACACTTTCCTGCTTTGGCAGCCAGTGCCTGTGTGGGATTGTGTTCCCGCACCCGGACACGCGGTGGGAAGCTGTGCAGCGCACAGAATCCGCATCGGTGCCTTGCTCCCCGACAAGTCTCTTTCCCCGTTGTCCGGGCCAGCGGCTCTTTGGGAAGCTGAGCGCTGATCCCAGGAGTGCCCGACCCTCCCGGCGCAGCCCCTTATCCCGCGGGCCGCCGTGTTCCGGAGCCCTCCGGTCTCTCCGTTTGCGTTCGTGCTGCCCTGGCCCCTCCTCCGAAGGGGCCGGGGCCCTGCGGGAAGGAGCCGCCGAGCAGCGCCAGTGGCTGGAGGCGAGGCGGGGCAGGGCCGCCGGCCCGCGCCGCTTCCTTAAGGCTGGGACGGGCCGGCTCCGCCCGGCGCGGCGGGCCGGGAGCGGCGGGAGGTAGGAGCGGAGCTGCCGGGGCCGGGGGTGCGGCTGTGGCCGCCATCCGCTCCCCTGCCCGGAGAAGGGGGCGGGATGGCTGCGGCGCGATTGGGGGGGGGGGGGGGGGTTCGCAGTCCGCTGAACTTTGTTCACGTGTCTGAAAACTGCTTTGAAAGGAAGGGTCGGTGTCGTATTTTGGCGATTGAATGCGGAAAGCCGGGACGGAGGAGACTTTCCTGAGCATCAGGTAAGGGCTACCGGACCGCAGGGCAGATGTGCGAAGGCTGGCGGTCAAGGGGTGATTCAGTCTGGCTTGCTGGAAGTTTCAGTGATGTTCCAAAGTCGACTCATGAGTAATCTCTGAGTAGATTAGAACAGAATGAGTCTGCTGGACCAGCCTTATCGCAGTCCAGAGTCCCGCGGGGAGGGCAGGGGGCCGAGGAGCCGCCGGAGCTCTTGCGCAGCTTCCGCCGGGTGCTGCTCTGTGGGGAGGATGTAACGCGGTTTATGCTTCCTTTAGAGATCCTTTATGGTGCTGAGAGTTTGCTTTACCGGTATCTTAAGCTAAAATAATGGGGGCGGTAGTAGGAGGTGGTACTGGAGTGTTGTTTTAAACCATTACTTGGAAATTACTACTACAAAGTATTAAAAGGGTGCCATCAAATTTCATGTCAGTTTGTTAAATAAATAAAGCTGTATCTCCTTGCTTCACAGAAGATCTCTGAGACTGTATAACAGGCTTTTTGGACAGAATTCAGAACCCAGTCGTCCAGTTAGGTTATCCTAAAATATTTCTTTTTTTCCCTGCTCTATTTATACAAAGTAACTGAAACAGCATTGTAAAGTTAGGGGAAAGCAATAAAAAGGTTTTTTTCCTAATACACGAAGTGAAAATGTATAGAAAGGCTTTTTCAAATGAGAAGTAAAGAATTTCAGACAGTACGGGTAGACGCAGCCGAGCAGGGTACGGTTCATTAGCCAGCGCTGGTCAGTCCGCGGAGAGCGGTCCCGTTGGAAAACTCCCGGTGGAGCCGGGCCGCCGGCGCTGCCCAGCAATCCCGTGGCCTCGGCAGACGCTCAGGTTTCCCAGCAGCATCGGGGCGACTCAGCTGTGCTCTCGGAGTTCGGGAGCTCCTGCCTGGGTGTGCAGTATCCAGTGTTTGTCCTGCCGGGCTGCCTGCGGAGAAGGTTGGGTGTGAGCAGGGATGACGTTTGTGATGTGGAACAGTTACTGCAGGGAAAGGAACGGGACCTTTAACTACGGTCACCGAGTACCTCGCCCCTGAGTGCAAGACCGTAGTTTTTGCTGGCACTTGAGTACAGCACTGCGATGCGTTCAGTGCATTTTTTAAACAGTAGTTCAGTGACCAAATGTAGAAAGTTTGACCAGAGGGCTTTGAGCACTGACCAGCACATTCCAAGCCTAACGAGTCATGCTTACGGTTTAAAACCGAGGCTGCAGGTTTGCAGTTCAATTGCATATTAGTCTTTCTTGCAACTGCCTTGCTGTGTCGTTTTTTAAAAGTTGAGAGAAGGACTTGAGTAGTTCACTTTTTGACAAGTAATTAAAAGAGGTCACTGGATTTGATGCTTATTTGAGCTGACAGAGTAGAAGCTGTTGTATAGCTGGCAGATTAGCAGTTGTCTATGAGATAATAATTCTCTATGGATTCATACCTGCTGGTAACTGTTGCTTTATTTGCCCAGCATGGATTCTGGCGAGCTCAGACAGGAGAGGGAGTTTGGTAATGGTGTGCAACCCCTACTAACCAAAAATTTTAAAGATTTTTATCTGAGCTGATGACACAGGCTGTGGGCACTGCCTGCATCCCAAGAGGTCCAGCTATTGAGATGCCATTATATAAGTTCCTCTGTCATGAGCTGTTTGATGAGCAGTTCTTGTTCCTTTCCCCATGGAAAGCAGGTAAATTCAGGGTGGATTTTTCATTTCAGCCTTCTTACACTGTAGGAACTGCATGGTACTTCTGGGGCAGCCACAGCAGGGATGTGGCCAGGCATGTCAGCACCTCATCAGGACTCAGGTGTTGGCATCTTGGTGAATAAAATGAGGGGAGTAGAACAGAACTTAAGAGAAACTTATTTGGCTGTGTGCAGTTTTTTTAAGAAGTGGAAGAAAAAAACTTGTAACCCCCATGTTTTTCCCTTCCTGGAGAGGAATCTTTCTTGCCCTGCGTTTTTCTTTTTGTTTTGAACTGAAGGGTGGTGCTACCCACTTCATCAGGCTGTAGAACATTTCCATGTCTGGGTTTTTTTAGGGAGCAGGTCAGCTGTTTCTCTGGGTACATGCTTCCTTCGAATCATGGTCACTCAGCTGAGAATATAATAATTCCTTAAAAGTGTTTTGAGGGATAAAATTGAATTTTACTGGAAGAGCTTGTGGGTTACCTCCCTTACCGTGAAGGGAAGAGCACTGAAGCAAATGTGATAAGACGTGTTTGCTCTCTGTCTGCGAGGGTGAAGGTTGCACAGGAGGAGATGGGATGGGGAGCAGGGTTCCACCCTGGCTGCAGCAGCTGCTGGGCTGGGTGCTCTGCTGCTCCTGCCCAGCTCCACCAGTGCCAGACGAACTCTCTCCCCACAGTTCTGTGAACACACGTGTTCAGTGTGAAAAATAATTTTGTCTTGGTCTGATGAAGTTTCTTTTGAAACAATGTTGTCGATTTAGCTTGTTGCTGTTTAAAATTAAGTATTTACTACTGGTAATTTCTAATGTTCCAAATGAATCAGGAAATAGCTCCCCTGTGCTCCTTGTTGCTTTTCTTTGAATTTTGATAGGATTTGGCTAACTGCTTTCAGCATTTTACTATACAGATGGTATAATTTTTGTTGTGTAGGAGTTTCTTGTGCCAGCCAGAGAAAGACTAAATGATATTTTAAATAGGAAAACAAAAAGAGTTGGCACAAGGCTCAGGGAGGAAGGAGTATGCTTTGAATGCTTTCACTGATCTTAAATTTCCCTTCTTTCAGTTAGCTGTTTTTTTTTTTTTAAATTTGAAGTTGTTAAAATTCAGCTTGAACAACATGCACACAGGTCTTGGAACTTCCTGACATACAGAATACCATATAGAAGTTTTCTTCCTGAGAAAAATACTCTAATGCAGGATCTTCAGAGGTGTTTCTAGGGAGTATCTGTAATATTTGGAGTTGAAGGCCAATCAAAATACACAATTACTGCTTGAATATTTTCCTTTTGAGGCCTGACTGGGATGCCATTAGCTAGTTAATTCTAGCTCTTCCTGCTGGGCCTCCCACTCCTCCTGCCTTATCCCTATTACAACACAAGCCTTTCCCTCAATCAGAGCAACAGTGCTCTTTTTGATCTATTCTGTTAGCCACAGTTTTCATGGTGCTTAGAAGCCTTTGGAAGCAAGGAGGGTTTTTTTTGTTAATTTTCAACCCAGATTTAGCAGAAAGCAGAAGTGAAATGGAACCACTAGAGAGTCAGCCCTGAAATAGTTCTGAGTATTTGGTTTAATCTTGAGGTGAGATGTAGCTATCTGACTTCCTCTTCTTGGAGCAGGGCTCCCTTAACAATCCAAACCCAGTCACTTATGTTTGAGGTGTGTTCTGTAAAGAGGGAAATTTCTCTGTATATTTAGAATGCTTAGATAGAAACAGTGCAGCCTTTGGTCTTTAAAAATCAAACCAGCTTCCTTTCCAACTGTTTTGTATTTTAGTTCTACTGAACATAAAAACTGTGACAGTACTAAAAGTCACATAATAGACACATAACACATTTTTATACCCATTTCTCAAGCTGGCCCTAAAACTGGCTTATTTTGTATGTATCTGGTTATGTGTAGAAGAATGTCCATTACCTGTTCCCTTAACTGAGTGTTTTGAGATGGAAGGAGGCTTCCACAGATGGATGCTTGTGTCTGGCAAGAGCTGTAAATTAGAAAGACATTCCTTTCTGTTCTGTTTTGTTCTTTACAAGCTGGACACTAAGAGCAGGAAAGGATTTTTGGTGCCCAACAGTCCAGAATTCTTAGCAGCAGCTGCTGCACTGCAGAATTGAAGCTGGGAGTTATCTCCTCCTCCTCCTCCTCCTCTCCGCCCTGCTCCTCCTCCCAGCCTTGCATTCAGGCTGGCGCTGGGATGAGCTGTGCAAGGCCAGCTGGCTGTTCCTCTCACTAGAGCATTGCTGCCCAGCAGCCTGGGACAGACGGCAGGGTGTTTTTTGGGGAGTTGGGTTTCAATGGCCACCCAGACTAGCAAGAAGCAAGGACTGCTCATATGGACAGCTCATTTTTATCGTGTGCAGAGTCGGCTTTGTAGTGGGATGTTGAAATGTGACACAATGCCTGTTTGTTTGCAATAGCTGCAACTCTCGTAGCAGAGATTCAAGTGGGAAACAGAGAGGGAATCCAGAGACAAACCAGCGGGGGATTTAGGAACTGTGACGCCGAGTCCTCTCTCCTATGCCGGAGCAAGCAAAGGAAAGAGAGGTAGAGGAAAAAAGACTGAGCCTTGCAACAGCCGTCACCCTGACGATGTGTCAGTCAAACACCCTGCAGGGACCAGAGCTCCACACAGGGAAATGGTGAGATGCTACAAAGCTTTATCTAACCCTCCACCCTCTTGCTACAACCTCCGCAAAGTTAAAATTCATGTCCGGAGGCTGCGCTCAGGGAACGGCGGCAGCAGCAGCTGTGCCGGGGACCAGCACCCACAGCTGGAGAGTCCAGGCCCAGCTGGCTCTGCCGGTGGGACACCAAATAGGAGAACTCGTTTCAGGTACTGTTCAGTATTTTCTGCTTTGCAGGAATGGTGACTGAAGCGGGAGGGAGGCTGGGAGGCTTTCTGGGCAGAAGGAGCGGGAGCCATCTGCGAAGCTTTTGTTTGGCCTAATTACTATAAAGCTCCTTATACATTGTATTGGCAGAGAAGGGCATGCTGTTCCATGACAAGGGGAATGGGGAAGCTTTAATTCCTTTCCCTTCTACTCTTTTATCACTACGAGAATGGAAAAATTAGTTGAGGGGCTGCTCTGAAACCAGGCCAAGGCAGTGAGAAGCCAGAGGGCTCCAACGTGATGCAGCTCTGCAGGGATTGGTCCAGGAGCGACTGCAGTGAAGGGGGGGAGAGCAGCGGGAGGGGGAGAATGGGACCCAACCCGGCTCCTGGCCTGCCAGCCCTTGCAGGCTGCTGGGGGGTAGGGGTGGGAGGGAGAATGTGAAGTGTCCCTTCCTATTCCCATGTTGAGTCAGTCCTACCTCCTGCTGAGAAGCCTGCATTAACTCTGCTAAGACAGCACTTCTGCTCAGGGTTCTTTTTCCCTGTTGCATTAAGATGCACAGATCATTCTCTATGTATTAGTTCTTCAGGGGAAAGAAGTTGTGTTCACTGCAGAAAAAACATCTCTCTGAGCCCAAAGCACCATCTTGCATCCCAGAGTGGTGACAGTTATACCTGTCTGCCTGATATTTTAATTCTGATCCAAGTTTTGAAAAGAACAAGTTGGCAAGAAAATTTCTTTTTAAATTCTCAGCTTTTCTCCATCTTGGAAAGACATACGCAGTATTTTGTAGTTCCTCTTTCATGTCACAGGATCCCTTGAGAGAGTGAGCTGTTGGGAGCAGCCAGACTGTGCCACTTCAGTTTGTGTGTGCACGTCGCTGCGTCCTGGGTGCAGAACAGTCTCCTAGCCAGGAGTTCAGTCAGTCATTTGAATAGTTTGCCCTCAGGTAGACAGATTTCCGTTTGATAATGTGACCTTGGAAATGCCAGTGGTTTTTTCATGAGTAGAAGCCAAAGAATAAATGGGGACCTGAAGGGTTTTGCATCCAGACCTCCTGCAAGGGTCTGAACTGAGGTCCTTGATGTCTGTCCTCTGCTAAGAAGCTGAGTAGCTTTTCTCTGTGAGAATTAGAAGGTCAACTTCTCCCCATGGCCATTTGTGCAAAATGAGGTCTCTCTCAGTCAGGACATCCATGTAACAAAAAAAGTCAGAGATGCAGCTGGTTATGAGGCAGGGGAGTTGATTATTGGGCTATGGAGACTAGATTATTGTGCAGTAGTAGAAATATTGGCTTTGTCCACATGTTCCCTATTCGGAACCAGGATACTCAGTGAAGGATTTCAGACCTGGAAACTGGTCTTACCTGTAACTTTTGAGGGTGTCATTCATAAAACGTTACCTATGAGGGTGAACACCATTATTTGAATGGAAGACTTATTTTTCAGATAAACTGTTCTTCTATTTTGGGAAGGGGAAGAACTGATCAAAATAAAGGAGTAAAGACTTGTAGTATTAAAGATTAAGAAACATTTAGCAGGAATAACTCACCCCAGCTGTCGGTAGCTGGTGGCTCTGCAGCTGAGATGCCTGACCCTCTGATGTTGTGTATGTAATCTTTCAGGTTGCAATTCCCCCAGCTGGCCCTGAGGCGAAGGTTGGGCCAGCTGAGCTGTATGTCTAGGCCTGCTCTGAAACTCCGTTCTTGGCCTCTGACTATTCTCTATTACCTTCTGCCTTTTGGTGCTCTTAAACCCTTGACCAGAGTGGGATGGAGGCCTATGAGCAGGGTAAGTGTGAGCAGGTCTCTCGCGCGCCGCGTCTGGGAGCTGTGTCCTGGAGGAGCTGGCAGCAGCTGGGGGGAAGAGTTGCTGCATGCAGGACAGCCTGGTGATCACTGGTGTGAAAGTTTTTACTGTCTGTAATTGTGTTGATTAATTGCTTCACAGACAAGTGACTTTTTCAGGAGCAGAGAATTACTTTGTCCTTTAACAGTCAGGGAAAGTTAACAGAAACTTCTGAAGGAATTCAGTCACCTCACAGTATCAGGGCTAGGACAAGGAAGACCAAACCTTTTGGCAAGTTTCTTTTCCTGGTCCTAATGAAATGGTCTCTTTTTTTTTTTTGTTATTTTCGCACCAAGAGGGTTTGTTCCTTGAGTTCATTGAGCATTTGTAGTCCAGCATGTCCAAATGATACACAAATCTCTCCTCAGACACTGTTGAGAGCAGGGTATGGGATGCCTTGCACATAGTAATTCTCCCCACAAATTGTGCAGTTTCAGAATCCAACAACCAAGTAAGTGTTTTGATTGCAAACATGAACAAAATTGCCATTCTTAAGCCTATTTTATTGAACATCTGTTCTGTTTGATCCCATCAACTTGAAAACCAGGTTCCTTTGAAGAGAAGGGGCTGATAGGAAATACTGCTTTTGACAACTGGTGTGATTTTATAGCTGTATGTACATTTTTGGTGTTGGTGGAAAACAGCAAAGTTAATTTTTAGAAATTAATACAGTGTAGGGCATGTCAAATAAAATGGCAACATTTTTTTCTTCAGTACTTCAGCTTATATAACCTAAAGTACTGTTCATTTAGAAGGTTTTATCTGACGTAAGATTAGGTTGGTACTTCCTTTCTGAAATATCCCTGTATGTACACAGGATGGTGTTTTGTAAGTGAATCTTAATTTGCTGTATTTGGTATGATGGAGCCAGTGCATACTTCTGTTTGTGTTTATGGCTGTGCTTTTCAAGACTTAATCATGAAGGATATGATTGAGAACAAATGACTCTCACTAAGAAAAAATCCCAAGTTTTTAGCTGCAAGTTGAATGTAGCTGTTCACCAGTCAGCAGATCACCACTTCCTTTGCAAAACTGGTTTCAGAGTGTTCAGTTCCCTTGGTCCATATTCCCCAGCTTCCCCCAGTTACATCATAGCCATGTGAGCTTCCTGGCTGACAGCAAGTACCACAAACCCCAGAAGAGTTGTCTGCTGGAATTACCAACAGAAAGATGTTGTCATCTCTTCACTTCCATCAACAGCACATACCTCTTGCCAACTTTTTTCATTTGTTTTCCTTGCTAAAACTTGGGTTTTGGTGAAAGTCTAAAGGTGTATTTCTACAGAAATAAAGGCAGTTTATATTCTTGTAATTAGCAGCTCCCATTGTTGTGAGAGAAGGAGTAAGGCTGGTGTAAGTTTATACCTGTGTAGCTTCATCCAGTGGGTACATTTCTTTGATGGTACTTGTGTCATTAGAGCATACAACACACAGTACTGGGTGTGGGGAAAAACCCTCAGTAGCAGCTGCATCTGAGGAGCATGTCATCCAACACTGAGAAGTTATTTTCCAGTCGATTTTCATTTAGTTATTCACAAAAATTTATACATTGGTAATATTAAACCTTTCTGATTCTACTAGAATATGTGCGACGTCTCTTTTTTTCTGTAAGCCTCACATTGGGCAGTTTCCAGTAACTTCAATGTGGAGCTTCAGCCTGCAAAGGAGTGGAAATTCTGGCTTCACTTTAAAGTTATATTAAGTTTCATCTTGTCTCTTGTCTGTTCTTGCCAGAATGGAGGGAATGAGGATGAAGTGCAGTGTAAATTTTTTGCTGTCTTAAAGCTACTTGTAACCCATGAATTCAAGGGAGGGGTTTGCAGGAACAGTCTGATCCTTCCTGTGTTACGGGGAGAAGCAAGGAAGCCATCAGTGGGGAGAACACTGACCTGCTGCAATTCTCCCTTCAGGTCGCCCTGTACAAGTCGGTCCCAACGCGGCTGCTCTCACGAGCCTGGGGTCGCCTGAACCAGGTGGAGCTGCCCACGTGGCTGCGGAAGCCGGTGTACAGCCTGTACATCTGGACCTTCGGGGTGAACATGAAGGAGGCAGCTGTGGAGGACCTGCATCACTACAGGAACCTGAGCGAGTTCTTCCGCAGGAAGCTGAAACCACAGGCACGGCCGGTCTGCTGTGTGCACAGCGTGGTGAGTGAAAGGACGGGAGGGCTTCACCCAGCACTGCCACTTCCCTCAGCCCCCATGCTTCATGAGGAATTAATGAACTGCTAACTGTTTCCATTTTTTCTCTTTGCTGTAGATTAGTCCCTCTGATGGAAAGATCCTTAATTTCGGACAGGTAAAAAATTGTGAAGTGGAGCAAGTAAAAGGGGTCACTTATTCTCTGGAATCTTTCTTGGGACCTCGCATCTCCACAGAGGAAATGCATTTTAGCCAGGGTGAGTTCTGTGTCAGTTCTGCATTTATTCTGCTGTGCCCTTTCAGTGTTCTCAGAAATCATAAGACTAAGAGAGATGAAAAAAAGTAACATTTTCTTGCATTGTCAGGAACAAAAGCAGGTCTGATTTTTGGTTCGTTTTATTTGTGCGTAACCATGTCACTGTTCCAGTTCTTCTCATTCTCACCAGTGGCTTTATACAGTCATGCCTGGCTCATTCTGATTATCTGAACTGAGCTGCTTGGTTCCTACACTTGACTCCAAGATCTGTTGCTGTACCATGGCTGCAGCACTCCTGCTGTCACACTGAAACGGGCCCAAGCACTGGCTAGCAAAAACTAGATAAGCTACTCCTTAACAAGATCCATGCTCAAGCACTACCTCTCTAATGACTTAGAGGACTCTTCACAAATTCTGTTCGTAAAGAGTAGCTTTAATAAAAATTCTGTTGTAAAGGATTTCAGTTTCTGCTGTTTTGCTTAGGGAAGGGCAAACTCCAAAAGAAAAATTTTCACTGTGATTGAAACAATCCAGCATCTGATTTTCTTGTAAAGGGAAAGGAACATTTGGAAATACTGGATTTCTGCATGAAACCTGTGTTTCTGTAGTCCCACCAATCCATGTGGGCTGCATTTAATCCTCTACTATTGCACTGGCTCTAACATAGACTGCCCGGCTTTGGCAGATGACTTCAGGAGGAATATCTTTAACCCCTTCCTTTCCCTGCTTTTTCTGCAGCCCCACATGGTAACTCTTTTCAGCAACAACTGGTCACAAAGGAGGGGAATGAGCTCTACCACTGTGTAATTTACCTTGCACCAGGGGATTATCACTGCTTCCACTCGCCCACAGACTGGACAGTGTCACACCGACGGCATTTCCCAGGTTGGTTTCTGTTCCTAGGAAACAACTGCAGAGCAGCTATGGAGGGAAGCACTGCTATGGGCCTCTGCAGAATGAGACACACCAGTGCAGAAGTTGTACAGTAACATGATAGACAGTGTTAGAAAAGTAATTGTCTCAAACAGTAATGACTTTTGCAGCTGTATATTTACCAGAAAATGGTGAAAACAGTAATATTGTATTCAAACTGTTTGAGTTCTTTGAAGTACCCCTTGATTCACGGTGACCTGATTTGTTCCCAAACACTGTTGATTCAGTTTGCACCTGAAATATAGACAGTTCTGCAGATGACACCAAACAGTATCCCGAAGTATGATCTCTTCTTGTGCTTGGCAAAAAAAAAATGCAACTGAACAGTCACACTACTGGAGCTGGGATCGGATGTTCTTGCAGATAAAAATATTTTACTTTTTGGTATCTAGTAATACTCTAGTATTTGGATTTGGTTTCAAACACCCTGAGAGATAGATTGACAGACCACACACATCCTTCTGTGACATCCTTTGTTTTCAGTACAGACTTGTCTTTCATTTGCTCTGCCTGGCACTTGCCTCTCTTCTTGAAAATAACTGACAGAGTTGTTTACTGGATCAGCTCCAGTTACACTGAAAACATCATCTGAGTGGCATTACAATATTGCTACAAACCAGACAACCTAACCTGAATATTTTCTCACTCCTTCAGGCTCTCTGATGTCTGTCAATCCCGGAGTTGCTCGCTGGATCAAGGAACTGTTCTGCCACAATGAACGGGTTGTCCTTACAGGTGACTGGAAACATGGCTTCTTCTCATTAACAGCTGTAGGAGCAACAAACGTGGGCTCCATCCGCATCTACTTTGACCAGGTGAGCAGGATCATAGCAGGCACCTTTCTGGTGTTAATGGTTGAGGTTGGTACAGCATAACAAAACTAAAAAAAAAAGATCTTATTACCCTGAAATTAGGGTGTTTCACAGTACTGATATTCTAAGACTGATCTAAACAGTGCTGTCTCTAATATAGACAATTTAAAAAATATTCCTATTGCACATTTGAACTGTGAGTTTGTGCATGGAAAATGCGTGAGTGTGTACAGTCCACAGCTGTGGTGATGAATGAATACAGAGCACTGAAATCCTCCAGTAAATCCTTCTCTTCTTCCTTCTCTGTACAGGACTTGCACACGAACAGTCCAAGTTACTCTAAAGGTTCCTACAATGACTTCAGCTTCATATCCAACAACAACAAGGAGGGAATCCCCATGAGGAAAGGGGAACATTTAGGGGAATTTAACTTAGGCTCTACGATCGTGCTAATCTTTGAGGCACCCAAGGACTTCAGATTCAACCTCAAAGCTGGACAGAAAATCCGCTTTGGAGAAGCACTGGGCTCTCTATAGGAACTGTCTCAGCAAGAAGATTTTCTATAAAAAGGGACACTCTTCACACCACTGAGTGTTTCACTTATCAAGTTTGTATCACTCAGCAGGACCTGGGTGAGGAGGAAAAAAAGATGTCACTGCTGCATTAAACTTGAAAGTATTTGGTCTACATTTACCTGCTGCTGAATGTAGAAACTGAATTGAATGATCATGGATGTATTGGGTACAACTGCCTTTAAAGATGTTGCCCATGGTGGTTTCAGGCCCACCCTGTGCCTGTAGTCTTTCATGTTCTCCCCTGAATGTGCCACAGGATAATTATGTTCTTAGAGCCTCTAAGTCCCTTTTAAGCCTTCCTAGGCAGGTGCAGTGGGAAAGGGTGGAGGTAGAGATTACCTGTATTAAAGGGACACTGACAGGCTGAGTCAGACCTTGTACCTTGTATCTACAGTATCTGTTTTTCAGACCTTGAGTAAAGAATATATTCTCATATTTATTTTATTCTACGAAACTCCACCCAAATTCCTAGACAAAAGCAGTCTCTGAATGCACAGATGGCCAAACAGTGAAATTTGCTGGTGTGGCTTCATGGCCCAAACAAAGCAAAATGTACAACAGTCAGTCAGTACAATGAGGGACACTCATCCTGAGTTTTGTACTGTTAGACAACTTTAGTTCTTTTGTCAGACATTGTCCCTTCAAAAATGGACTTTGCACTGTATTTTAAACCTGAAAACAGTGTCTACATTCCAGACAACGGAACTTGTCATCTTGCAATTTTCTTTTTTTTAAAGATAGACAATGCTCTGTGTCCTCTTCCTAATCCATTGTTTTATTTTGCTATTCCAGGCCTTAAAGTTTTTGTCTTGATGAAAGACAGTTAACTTCACCTCTTGGATTAAGGAGTTAGAAGACACAGGGCATATTTTTGCTGGGTGATGTGATGACAACTAAAGTAAGCCTTTTCTTTCTGCTAGGTATCTTGTTACTTTGTCACTAAATTCTTGAAGAATTAGTTCCTCTGTTAAAGGACAGCTTCAGCTACTTCAGGACCAATTTTTATTGTACAGAGTGAAATGCCCTATGCACTGACTGTGTTTAAAGTATTTATGGCTCTTTAAAGAAATCCCCTGTTGCTTCCCAGGTGCCAGTCTGGCCCTCCCTTGACTGGGCAACAACTTCATCTTATTCAAAATACAAAACAAAAAACCACACTGGCTCTGACTTGTACCCTCATACTTAATGCTAGGAATGTGCTGGGGCTGAAATCTTTGTGCTGAAGCTTAATCCACTGTAAAATTTTAAAGCCTCTTTGTGACTTCACATCAAGAAGAGTTAAAATCTAACACCTTGGATCTACTGCATGTGGCACTGACAAAAACCACTGCCAAAGTGAAGAGGAATTGAGTTTTAAAGCAATGTACAAATTGGTTTTTGAGAATAAACTGTTTCAAGTCCCAGCACTCAAACATTTAGAACTGATTTTGCTATCCAGAGCTTGTTGGAGTGGACATGCTTATGAAACCTACCTTTGTGCTTTCTGAAAGATTTCTCATACTACTTCCTTGCTTGAGCTACTTTTCTGCTACTTCAAGGAGATGACAGGCTTTGATGAGCTCTGATCTCCTAAAGAAACCCTTCTTTGTATGCACTGCAGAAAATAGAATATAATTTTGTTGTACAAATGTCCAGTTTGCCAAGTCCTGTATGCTTAGCTTGTCATCAGGAAGGAAGGGATGATGAACTGCCTCTAAGTGATGTAGCCCAGGCATGAGTCAGACGAGGGTGGCTGTTTGGGTGACAAGCAGGAGAAAATTCATTTGGCTCCAGGAGTCAGTGTTTCCTCACACAGGGAGGAGTTTGAAAGCTTGAAGTGGCTCTCAGCCACCTATCTTGTTAAAATTCTTGGTATTAGCAAGTTTACTCCTGCAGCAGTATAGTACCACATACAAGTCTTTTTAAACCTTTGAGAGTGAGAAAAGAGTAAGGCAAATATCAGCCCCAAGAGGATAAAGTTAGGGTGAGCTTTTTGATTGAATTTCAGTGTCATGTTAACAAAAGAATGCAAATTTGTTCCAGTGGATAAGAGAAAAAGACAACTGAATCTTTTCCTTTTTTTCCACTGGGGTCTATGACATCCAGATAAAGCCAAAGGAAGTTAAAGCTTTAATTTCTTCCTACGTAGCAGCATCATCCATAGTATCTGAAGGTAAATATTAGCCTAGTGATGGAGGATGGGTTGCTTGATGTTTGCTTTATTAGAAATCTCAGAAGGAAGAGAGGATTCAGCATGCAAGTGGCTGTTGTTATGATGGTTTAAATACTGTGCAGAGCGAGCTAATAAACCAGCATTGCTTGTGATGCAGGGGCAGCAATGCACCCCAGGAGTGAAAAAGTTCCTCGAGGGTACTGATAATGCTGTGAATTTCTCCTGCATGGAGAATCCATTTAATTCAACTGTATCAGTAGCACGGTATTTTTGTATGTCAAAGTGTATGACTTACTGACATGAACTCATTTAATTGCAAACATTTTGAAATAAAGAGTCTTATCTGTGTTGCTTATCTCTGTGGCATGACAGGTAACCTAAACTAGGTATTGCAAGTACAGCATGAGGTAGATCTAGCTCCAGTTCGGTTTTGATCAGCTAGAGTAACAAAAAAGCAAAATTATTTTCATTTAATTTATCAAAATATAAATGCCATACATAGAACTGTGAATGGATACATCTTTTCCATTGTCCCCTCCTATGAAAGGGGCAAAAAGTCCTACCACTGAGCTGGGAAGTTGGAAGGTGCACTACAGATCCAGGGCAAGCTGGATATCTCGCAGGCGGGCAAGCAGGGCCTGCACATGGTGTCTCTCAGCCAGCTGTGCTTTGGTGAGAGTGTTGATCCTCACCTGCAACTGAAAGGGAACACGAGTGCATCAGCATGGGTTTGTACAGTGAGACAATATTTAGTCTTTTTGACAGCAAGAGTTGCTCCAGCAGCTTTTGTATTATCTCACTTGAGGGCCAGTACATGGCAGATTGTGTCACTCAGGAACAGCTCAGGACTGGCTGGAGTCAGAGGTACCAGAACCCACACCTGGCTGTGTGAACCTGGGGCCTGAAAGCAGTGCAGGTCCAGTCTGCACACAGGGAATTGTCTCGAGAAATTGCAGAAAAATTTTGAGACTGAGTCTATGAAAGCTTGATCCATAGCTTAGAAATAGCCTCATAAAGGTCTACTGGAGCAGGAGTTACATTTCTGAACAAACAGGAAGAGGCATCCACACAGCCTGCTCTGCTCCTCAGCCTATTTCTGACTACAAATTTCCCTTGGCATTTTCCTAACAGCTTGCTACACAATTCCTCACAGCTACCATCAGCCTTTAGGTTAAGTGCATAGCACAGTGATAATCAGTAGCTTCAATTTAAATGCTGTATACGCACCTGACCCAATTCTTCCTGAACTCCTTGCACACCATCTTGGGCTCCTCGTTGCATGCTCATTTCCAGCCACTGCTGCAGAATCTCTGCCTGCTGCTGACAGCACCTGATAAAATGGATTAGAAGGATTCTTATCCCAATTAAGAGCTCAACAGTCTAAGCCAACTTAGACTTGCAATTGATACTTGCAATAAGACCCATTTTTTTGTCTCAAACTAGTCAATGGTTAAAATCTTTTTGAAAAGGTTAAAAAAAAACCCCAAAATCCAAAAGATGCTGGAAAGCAGAGGAATCTGAAAATTGTCATCTCCACTTCCTGCTTCTAGTCCCTGACTTCTTCCTTTCCTGACAGCTAAATCCCCCCCAAGCCCCATTTCTTTTGAGCATTTTTGTTTTCTTGTTCTAGTAGAGTGGTTACCAAATACCAGCCATATTTAATTTTTAATTGAAAGCTGGAAAAGCTCAGTCCTCACTCCTCTTGATAAAATAACTAAAAGCTAAATTACTAAACTAAAGCTCTGCCCAATTCATTTGTACTGTCTCCTGATTACACCCAGTGATACCTCTGACATGCTTCTGCAAGAGCTGCCAAAGGTATAATTAAACCACTTGGCTGACTACAGAAGTAGTTATGCACATACTCTCCTTCACCTGGAGTGAACTTGAAAGGAGAAAATAGAAATCTCTAGAACTTTTCTCTGTTTCATTCACAGTTCTACTGTGAACAGACTGATTATTTCTAGGGTAGAAATAACAGAAAAAGTGCAACAGAGTGGACAACATGAAGAAAGGCTGGCTAAAGGTGCATTACTTGAGTTCCTGCTTCCTGCTGTAGTAATACTGCATCTGCTGCTGGATATGCTGGAGTTCAACTTCCACCTTTCTCTCCAACATCATTTCTTCTCTGGAACTGTGTTCCTTTTCCCCTTCATCTGAATGGAAGATATAGGGCACAAGCAATGGAGGTAGAACAGACATCCACTCTTTTTTCTTATCAAAAAAACAGAAAATATTTTTAATGGCAGGAAAAAAGGAACCATCCCAACTGCTTTTCATGTGTCTGGTTACCCTGTGACATGTACCTGTTCACCCCAAAGATCAGGTACAGTGAGAGGGCAGGAGTTCTGACAACAGAACAAGCTCTTGAAGACTCAGTCTGAACACATAAAAGATACAAAATGCTCTGGTGGATGGTTGAGTACTACAGATACTGTTTTGGCCTGTTCAGGATTTAGTCTTTCACATTTAGTCCAGAAATAATTAAGTACAGTAGTCCTGCAGAACAAATGTCATGCTCTGATGTCATTTAAAACAGCACAATGGGAGGTGCTTAGACACCATCTGTCCCCTTTACAGCCATACTGTAAGTACAGGGAAATCTCAGAGAGCTCACTGGATGAACTTCCCTCCTGAAGCAAGTTCTGTTGTACATGTCAACACCCCAGCACCTGAGCACATTCTTACTAAAAGAATGTTCAAGCAGTTCCCATCCTTCAATGCCTAGAGCAGGGCTTTAGCCCCTAGACTCAGCAGAATCCATACAACTGCAGTTACCTTCCCAGAAAGGAGTACTGCTACCCTTAACCTCCTGATGCTGGCACACAAGATTGCCCTGTCTCACATACTTTTTGTGGCAGTGACTTACAGTCTCATACAGATTAGAGAGGAGGATGAGCAACTGCTGCAGTTTGGATCTGAGGATGTACCTGCAGTCTGGTGACTCCCTTTTCCCACCAACTCTTCAGGTGACAGCAAATGTGGCTGCAAATTTGGTGGCAACTTCTCCACAGAATTCTGTTGAGAGTCTTGGGAATGGGCTCCTTTGTGACCATTCACAGGCTGACTTCGTCTCTAGAAGGTCAGAATGATATTGGGGTTTTTCTCAAAGGGTTTTCTTAACTAAGCCCTACAAGTAGATGTGCTTGACCTATTTAGTCCTACTCCCACTCAGACAACTCCTTTAGGTGCTGAGCCCCTCTCATAAAATCCCACAGAAGCAGCACAGCTTAAAAGATGGGCTCTTTGATTTCTAGCATGGAGATATTTCACCAAGATTAAAACTTCCCATTCTGTGTGGAATAAGGAGCTCAAAAAGCAAGCACCTACTTGCAGGTTAACTGAATTTCAACTTTTTGAAGCTCTCAGACACACCCGCTGCTCCTGAGTTTCTCTTAAATCCCTGCAATCTGGACAGCAAACTGTAACTGCTCTGAACTCCAAAGAGGCAGCACCCTCACGTCACTTGCTAGGAAAAGATCTGGCTAAGAAGACAACCAGGAAAAAGGCATGAAATACAGAACACCACATGTGGATTTCTTCAGACTAGAGGTAAACAGTTCTTGGGCATTCAGAGGCAGTTCACTTGGTGAGCTTTAAAGATGACAACTAGAACAAGTAAAAACCAGCTAAACCAGGGCAGTTCAGAAGAACCACAAGAAAACATAGCAGTAAGCAACAGGCCTGCTGGCAGCAGCCCAGTACACACACTAACTGTTCCTTCAGCAATACACTCACCTCTTCTGAGCCAGCTTTCATGTGGGACATGAAAGATGCAGGACACCACAGCTCTGGCCCCTGCCCAGCTCGGTGCATGTCCTGTGTCCACGGTGGGAGAGAAGCACAAGTGAGAGAAGGATGGGGATGAGCAGCATTGTCCATCTGAGATAGACATTTACAGGCACTTTCTTCCACATGAGGTGTCAGCATTAAATTCCCAGTCTGTGCAGGACATTTATTCACAGATGTTTGCTGAAAGGGCACCTCTGACCTGTACAGGAAGAAGGATAAGGTCACTATACATTGCCACCTGTTGGCCTTGTCCTTTGAAGTCAGTGCAAAAAAGGGGAGACTCCTGTCATTCCCTTGGATACAGCTCTCTAATTAGCTGCTCTACTATGCCCACTGTAAGTCACCCTCTTTTCTTTACTTCTAAAATTAGATTTTCTACCTAGTAAAAGGAGGTCCCAGCAGTTCCTTGCTTTCTAGAGATTCCAGAGGGAAGTCAGGCTTCCATGGTGGTAACCTGGCTCGTTGAATGGCATTTCTGGAAAGAAAAACAGAACAAAGAATGCCCTAAGACATGATTATTGTAAATTGGCATCAGCTGGCATTGCAGCTAAAGAAACAGTCCTGTTTCATCATTCATCCCTGCTCTGCAACATTCTCCTTGCATGCAATCCTAATTCTTAAAAGATTAAATGTCAACCTGTATTAATGTGAGAATCTAGTTCACCATGTAAATGGTGGTACCAACACAAAGAATGGTGGAATTAATACAGCTGAACAGGACAGAAACTCTTCTTTTGGCAGCATATACTTGCTTAAAGCAATGTGAAGTTACAATCTTATTTCCCTGTAGGGTTCCTGTCCTGCACTGAGAAGATTCATAGACAATTCTTCCTTGCAACTGCCCCATGATCAATAGGATTTTTTTAAGGAATAGGGAAAAGGGAAAAGAAAGGGGCAAGAAGAAACTTCAGCTTCTGTACACCAGGATCTTGATGATTATCATTTTATCACATGACTTCAGTGCAAAAAAGACAAGAGCTCCAGTGACACTGAGTCACTTGGGCAAGATAAGCTCTCCCAATGGCCCAATCCCATCAAAGCTATCTTTCAATGTTTCTCTGTATAACTGTTCCTATGACAAGTGGCCAATGCTCCACAAATTCAGTTCTGCCTTGAGAAACACAAAGTGGAAGGTCTATAGCTGAGCTGGTTCTACCTGTCACTGGCAAGTACAGTCACAAATACCTTCACTGTGTGTGGGCTGATGCTTGAATTACACAGCAGCTCTTGTATAACTGTACCACCAGCCACATGATGCAGAGTCAGAGTTAAGGACGGAACTAAGTCATCAATGAGAAAACTTGGAAACACAAAAATGAGACAGATAGATTACATATGTGCAAAGTTACTTATATGCCAGAAAAATGGGGGAGAGACTGGAAATTTACACTCACAGGCCACGCAGAACTGAGCCCCCCTCAGCAGGGTGAAGTGGTAGATGTCTGCATTTTGAAGGCCACGGCTCTTCCTCTGATGAATGTCCTCTTGTCTCAGGACTAACATCAGGCTTTTTAAATGTCACTTGCTTCTTCAGAGATGGCAAAAAAGAAAAAGACTTATTTAATTTCTGGAAGAGAGCCTCTGCTTCCACAGCATGGCACAACAATACACTGACTGGTGAAGACTGCAAGCTGCCTGCCAACACAAAGAATAGCAGAGCATCTGATGGCCGAGAGCAGGAAGCACCATGGAGAAGGAACCAAGAAGTCTGATGCCTCCAAACCATACCAGCTCTCTAAACTAAATCAAGAGGTCCACCGTGGTAACATTTGGGTGAGGATAATTAACTGGGTACTTCTGCACTAAGGCAAGCTGCACATTAGCAAATGGAACAACTGGTATCCTGAAAACCTGGAAAAGAGCTGGGAATGCTGCCCAGAAGCAGGAAGAGAGCAGTCAATACAGGCATCCTTTTCACACACAGGGCTGGGTTGATACTCAAAGGCAGAGGTGACACAAGCCCACATATGAAGGTATAAGCAGTGCTAAAGCTAAGACAAGATCAGATGTAGTCTCTAATGCTTCATTCTAGCACAGAATTTAGAGACCTAACCCACATGCAAAGGTTTCAATCAGGAGTATTGTCTATGGCAGAAATTGGCCAGTTTTAAAATAGTTTCATTAAGAAAGGTTCCCAATGAGTCTGAGGCCCTCTAGTTTCAGCTGAATGAAATGCTTTGAACCAGAGATAGAAGTGTATGTAGGATCTAAACAATAGCTGGGATGTGGAGCTCCATGATACATACATGCACATACACACAAACACACATCCCACACACAGAGCAGAGACCAGAGCAGCCCAGTTCTGGATATATATCTGAGCAATCTCTCTTTCACCTCCAGCTGGGGCTGGGTATGGAGCTGTCCCTGCAGCTGTTTGATGCCAGCAGTGTTTCTCAAGGCACGGGTTACACCCTCTCTCAAAGGAGTTGTGTGATGAACTCCTGTGACCTTTTCAATGCCATTTTTCTTCTTCTGCTGCCCCTTGGCAAAACTGAGCCAAGCATCAAATACCTACAAGAGGAACAATGAGAGCTGTGAGTATTACACAGACAGGTTCCAGGCCAGGAACTCAGGAACTCCCCCTGCAGACAGCAACACTCTCCCTCCCTTCCACTGGATAGGAATAGGCAGAGCTACAGCAACAGCAGGACACTGCCACAGTGACAAAGGGACAGAGATTTAAGTCAGCTGAGGCCAGATGGGGAAAAATGTGCATATTTTTAAATTAGCTAAGAAATTTTAGGAAGTTTTCCAGCATCCCAAAATAACATACAGCACCCCAAAGAAGAAAGGAAACAGACATTCAGTGTGCACTCTGCTGACTGCAGTCAAATCTGCATAGGATCTGCACATCAAACTCACTTGCCTGCCCCTGCCCTGCACAGCCCCTTACCTTTCTCTGCACTGAAAGGGACCAGTGCCACAATGCTTGCACTGTCTTCTGCTTTTCCCATTGCTGATGCAACAGCTATTAGGGAAAAAAAATGCACAGCAACCAGGTTAGGAGTTCACATACTCAATACCAGGAACACCAGCCAAAGCACCAAGCAAAGAGGAAGTGATGGTAGAGCCAGAGCAGAAACACCCTCAGTTCACCCAGTCTTTAGAAAGGTGTCTCTTGTGCTAGCTGAACAAAAAAGTCCTGAAAATGTTTAAATAAGGTTTTCTTGGTCCTTGTGTAAACAGAACATGAAGGAGAAGGGAGAATGACTAGCAAGAAGCTAGGTGTCTACCCAGGGAAAAATTCCTTACCCGAGTTTTCCAGCAAGAGAAGGAAGCAGAGCAAAGTCTACGAGTCATTAGTTCATCTCCCCTTCTCTGCAGCAGCTGCAAGGCAACCAAAACAGTGAGTCACTTACAGACAAACCCCATTTATCTAGCCAAATGCTACTGGAACAGCTAGCAAACAGCCTTTATCACCCTCCCTTTGCTCTGGTGAGGCCACCCTCAATACCCAAGTGCCCTACAGTGTAACCCCATGTGCAGACATCTACGAGCCCAGCAGGGATTTCATTTGCAGTAAGCTCAGGTTGTTTTGTTAAGTCTGTTACTTCTATCAGTTTCTTCAGGCAGGACACAGCCATGCTCCTTCCTCCTCAATACACAAAGCTGTCATGCTCCTTCTCAGCCCAGACTGCCATTCCCTCCACCAGGGAGCACAGTGTGTTCTTCCACACCTGTAACTTCCCACAGACTGGGAAGTTTGCTGATCCTTCTCACCTTTTTCCCAAGACACTGCTGATGATAATTTTTCCATTTCACCAGGTACTTCTGGAGCAGGTGCTGCTGGTGGTGCTGTGCTGCCCTGTGGTGCTGAGCCTTCAGCATCAGAGACTCCCTCATTAATTCCTTCCAGTGCAAAAACAGGCTCTGTAAATGCACTGTTAGGGGAAAAGGGAGACTGTTAATCTCAGAGTATCAAGTGATCAGCTACTCTTCCCAACTGTTTCAGCAATACTCAACTTGGACAACACTCAGCACTGACGGTATTCAGTACAGGAAGAACTGTGAAACACTTCATGTAACACACAGGGAGCTGTGACTTGCAAGTCTCCCCTGCTGCCACTGGCATTCTTTACAACCTTTAGGAAAGCCCTCTGTGTTTCAGAGTCCTCGTGTCAAGAATCTACCATGGTATCATGAAAATGCTTGCAGAATTTGAGGGTCTTTCAGTAAGAATTACTAGAGAAAGACTGAAGCAGTAATTGATAACACTGCTTGCATTGCCCTCAAAACAGATGTCTGAGGTTCTCAAAATCAGTAATGGAAAATTCCTTTGAGGAAGGAAGCGTTACCATCCATTATATGGTAAAAAAGAACAAACAGAGAAACAAAAGTAACACAAGCAGCATTCAGCAGATCACTGGAGTCCCAATTCACTCTCCATTCTGTGGGGACATCCTTTGTAAGCCAAGAGACCATCCAGTCACTTCATCTGTACAGATGACACAGCACACTGCTTGTGGTTCATTCACAGACAATGAGGACTTTTGAGAGTTCAACATCTACACCAGCTCACCTAAATCCAAATGTTTTCTGGCCTCCACCACAGCTGTCACCTTCAGATGGCGGTGACAGGCTTGTAGCCAGGCAGTGTCTCTCCACTGCAGCAGCACCTAAGGATGCAATGCAAACAGGAGATGGGACACAGACTGGCACTGCAATGGAAGGGGACACAATGTACTCCCCCATCGCTGGTAACATAACCATTTCCACCTCATTTTTCACATAAGGCTCAGCAGACAGAATTTCCTACAAATTAAATGCAGAAGTATTTCAGAGGGTCCCCTTGGCATTTTTCAAGGCATTCTTCTCTTTCATCCATCCCCTCCCCGCCCCACCTCTCCAATACTACTGTGTCATGCTACTGGCATTTTATTCCTTCTAAGGAATGAGAAAAAGGAAAAGAAAAAGCCATGAGCTCACAGAGACACCTGTAAAAATAGAATGAGACTCCCACTTTGCAGATCTCTCTTAGTAGTGGCTCTTAGATTTAAGTTTTTGGTCCTTCTAATTGTATTATCTGACCCCTGCCTGAACCAGCACCTGTACTCAGACCTTGGCACCTGCTGTACAGATCCTACCTTTGACAGGATTGCTCTCCTGTAGTGCTCATCTGCCCGTGTAGTTGCCTCAGATTCATGTATAAGAGCAAGAGCATTTTCTCTCCACGTACACAGCACCTGTCTGAAGGCAAAAATACACGCAAAAGTTAAAACCAAACCCATTAAGAATGATTCTCACTTGTTCATTTAGCACTTTCCTACTCACAAGGGAACCAAAACCAGCTGCATCTATAAACTCAGTCATGCAAATCAACTTCTGCCCCTTCAGGTCTCTGCTGAAGAGAAGGCAGTGCAAAACAGAACAGTCTGAAATCCAGCAGCTTCAGCTGAGCCAATCGGGCTCTCCAAGTGATTCAGGCTGTATAGCATTAAAATAAATAAGGTAACTAAATAACTACAAACAGTGCAATGTGATAATATCTTTAATCACTCTCCTCACTGTAATGCAAGAGAGGCTCTGCATCTTCCAGGCTGCTTTAATATCACAAAAGATGTAGTTAATACCATAATGATGCAGTTTGATGTCTGATGACTCTTGCAGGACTAAACAGAGATTTAAAAAATAATCAAGAAAAACAAATAGCAAACAGGAAGAGGTTGATTTCTTTTACCTAGATGATCTGCATGCAAAGAAACAGCAATGCATGGCAGAGTCCACTCCCAGCACCAAACATTCAGAAAGTTACAAAAGAAGTTCATGGCAGTGAAAGAAAGTAATGAATTTGACTGCAGTGCAGTCACTTCTCTCATGCTCCTAGGAAGAGGCTCACCGCAGCAGCAGTTGAGTGTGCTGTTTCTCCTTCTCAGCTACTTGATACAGAATGCACTGTATATTTTGTTGGTAAATCTGGGAAAAAAAATAGTATTGAGAGGTAAATTTACCTCAACTGTTAACACCTGTGAGGAGAGGAAACCTCTAGAAACTCTTACTAGCATCTAACTCTTACTAACTTATAAGTAGCCCTGGCAGTAAAATACAGGGGGAAAAATAAAGCCACTGAAATAAAATGCTGCTTTGCTGTAGCAAGCAGTCACTACACAATAGTTAATGCTAGCTGTGATATACCATTCACCAGTGCTACAAGATTACCTTGGTTCTTCTGCTCCAAAAAGCAATGCCAGAGCTCATACAGCCCTACATACAAGAGCCTCCATTCTAGCTTGCACATGTGATGTGTATGTGCCTCCAGTGAAGCAGCGTGAGAGCTCTTCAGCTCTCACTGAAACACTACAGCACATACAGACAAGTGCCTCAAAAAGGCTGTTCCATCCTACCTTCCAAGCTGCCAAGGTCTTGCCCAGCAACACATGTTGATAGTGCAGATCTGCTTGCACCAGCTTCCTCCATTTCTCACGCTGATGTCCCACATACTAGAAGGAGAAAATGGAAAAAAAAACCAAAAATACATACACATGAAGAAGGGAAAATAAGTAATGGCAGAGACAGGAGGGAAAAGGAGCATTTCCATTCTCTGGAGAATCAGTCCTTCACCTTGCTGTAACAGCTTTTCATTCAAACTGATGCTGCACTCTGCTCTGTCCCCAAAATGCCTAGTTGAGGTGCTTTTTTCCCCTGCCCTTTGCAGGAATTCTCTTGAAGACTGATGTAAACCACTCAGGTTAACAGGTCTGCATCAACACAGCAGCTCCAACTATAAAATTCTCAGCGATTTTTAAGACATGAGGCAAGGCACATCTGGTCCTTCATATCATGGTAAGGAAAAGGGACTCACCATGAAAGTATTCTGTGACAGTGTTTATGACAACCTGTAACACAAATACAGGTCATACACAAAGGCCTGGCTGCAAACTTCTAACTTGAATTTTGAGAAAGAAACACCCAGTAGTGGGTAGGGACAATTTCATCACACTAACTCTGATTACATTCCCAGGTACATCTAAACCATATTCCTATTCTTACCATATCTAGATACATGAACAAAAAGAATTCCCCCTTCTCCCTACACAGTTCCTGTTCCACCCACACCAAACTGGTTTTATCCACATGAAAAGGGAGGAGAGCTTAGGAATGATTAGTGTTTAAAATAAACAATTTCACTTCTAGCCATATGGGTACAAGCAATTCAAACACAACAGGAAGACTTCACGCTCTTCCCCATTTGCTAACTCTCTCACCTCTCTCCACTTGTTCCAAGTCTGCTGTAGACACTTTGAACAGTGAAATTTTAATGCTTCTGTCTCCTTGAGCCTCCTATAAGAAAAATAATTATTTGTCCTACAATGCAATCCATGTTACTGGGCACTTCTAGCACAGACATGAGTCCACATTTGTTATTTTCAGTAATTCATTTACTGAAGACAACTTAGTAGACTCCAAAGCACTAAAAGGAGCGATCACCATTGTGAATTAAATGCTGTTTGTCCAAAGCAGGCTGCCACAGGGCCAATCCACATCATTCTCTGTTTCAAAATAAATCTTACTCTGTTTCTCTCTCCTGAGTCTTTTGTTTCCACAGACAGAAGGCCTTTAGCAGCAGCTGCTTTCTGTAGTGATCTCCTGCACGAACCAAGCCCTCCTGCTCCTCCAAACGTGCAGCTGCTCTTCTGCGCCAGCAGGACCAGCAGCAGCGCAAGAGCTGCCTTTCAAAATGGAGGACAGCCTGAGATGAGGGAAGGTGGCAGTGAATGCACAGCACAGGCAGCTACAAACAACAGGAAACATCTTAAAGATGACATGCACAGAACTGTCCAATGTTTGTTTTTCTGAGGCTGAACAGCAAAGCCCCTTTGTGGTGAGGCTATGTAACCTGCTCTGCAGGTACCTATGTGCATGTGGGTGGAGGAGCTGTTACCAAAAAACAGCAAGCCAAAGAGAGGAAAAACACAAGCTGATAAATAGCACGTGAAGGACTCCTAAGAACTGATAAGTTCCAGAAACCAGTCCTGTTGAATGTACAAGAACTGATAATCTCCCTCCACCAAGGGTGAGCCATATCTGCACAAAGACACCCACATGTGCTACTGTCAACTTGGAGTTCTGTAAGAGACCACATAAAGGCCATAGTGGCTGCTACATGTAAAGACTCCAGGACTACATATATATATATATATATATATATATATATATATATATATATGCACAACACCCCCCCCCCTTAAAAAATGAAGGGCCCTGTAAAGAACTTTACAGACACCTACCTAGAAGCAGCTAATTTCTCAGTACAACCATGCACTTCTTAAATGACTGGGGTTGGCCATTTAGTATTATTATTATTTCAACAAAGTAACTATGAGACTGTGTGAGAGAGAGAGAGCACACACACATTTACAGGGTGAGGGAATAAGTGAATGAACTATGTAAATGGAAATCCTCTAATATTAACTTGTTTCTATTATTAACAAACTACTTAACTTAAAAAAGGTGATCAGTAAATACTGGTTGTAATCCCTTTCCCCTGACTTGATCCCTCACCAGGGAAAAGAGAATTTACAGCAACCAAGTCCACCTCATGCTAACTCATATTCACAGACAGTGACTATTTCCTAAGCAAGGTACAAGAGTTACATTTACCCTCTTCTCTCCCATTCGATATCCTTGCAGCTTGCAGACCTTCCGCAGCCATGTGTCAAATACCTGTCTCATCAACACCCTCCTGTCAAGCAAAAAGGGAGAATGTCAGCACACAGGAGACAATTCCTTCAGAAAACATACCGGTCTTATGAATGTCAGCAGACTAAATGAACCTCAATCTCCCTCTTACATTCCAGAGAGATGCAGGAGATATAAATTGTTCATTACTCACAGAAAATGTCAGAGCAGTTGCCATCAAGTCATGCCCCCAAAGGTATTACCATACTTAAGAAGAGAACCAAAAGCCCACAGATTCCGCATTTATACAAGTCTGTATTAGTATTTCTCTGCATACCTGTAATGGGCATGAGCCACTGATGTTAAGGCCTGATGCTGTTCTTCCTCCTTCTCTTCCAAACAGGACTTCCAACGGTTCCAGTACTTCTGCAGCACCTGAAATAATATAAGAAAGACACAAAACCCCCCAAAGATATCCAGTGAGGAGAAGAAAGCAAAGAAATAAATTATTAAAGTCCTAACGAAACTGCATACTGCAATGGCTGTCTCCTGCACTGCTTCATATACCAAACTTTATAGAACTCCTACAAGTTTTTCTGATTTAAAAAAAAATCCACCATAAACACAGGGAAACGAATCACTAAACATATATAAGAGCGGCAGTTGACTCACACAGATTTTCTGTGGCTATTGGTATTTAAGAACAAAGTCACTGCTGTAATAAAAAAGTACTTTGTAGGTGACAGTGGAAGTCAAGCTCAAGACAAACTGACACAAGAACCAAAGTCAAACTCACTGTAACTTGATGCTGACAGGATGACACATCTGTTCTCATTCGCTGAAGACGAGTGTCCAGGACATTCTGCCGAAGACCCTTAAGGCCAAGTTCCTGTAACCACAAGAAATAAGCACAACTTTCATTTGTAATCCAAATCAGGCAATTTAGAACTGATCTACTATCCTAGAATCCCTTGAGTGGGGGCAGAACATGGTAAATAGCAATATGAGAGCATCCTACTTCAAATCACTAATCATCCTGCTCTTATAATCACAAATGTTTTCACTTCATGATCCAAACCAGTTTATTGGTATTCTTTTAATGACCAGTACTGATCCAACCTTGAAAATAGTTCACTTCCAAAAAGCTGGAGGCTTGCTTGTGCTCACCTTTCAGATAGCCTTCAGGGATTTATTTTTTCTTTAAAAAAACCCTAAAACCTAAACAAAACCCCAAAACACTCAACTACTTGCACATGCAGCAAATCATCTTTGGCCTCATGTGAAAAGTAGCATGCACACATTACTGCAGGGAAAAAAAAATAATTCTTGTAGTAAACAGCATAAGAAAAAAAAAAATCAAGGGGAAAAGGCAATCCCATGGTGGAATACCAGCAAGCAGGTAACACAACACCCTCAAGATGAATCTACTTCACCAGTTTCCCAAATGGATGAATAGCTGTTCTGGAGATCAGCAGTTTCCCCATTTGGATTCAGCTGACAGATTCCAGAATAGTTGAAATTTAGAAACCTGGTGTATCTCCCACTTAACACCTGCTCACCACTGTCAGTGTTAGAGGGACACTCCACAGCCCCTCCCACCCGGCACATAACAGTGCTCTTACCAACAGGTGACACTTGTAGTGCTTTTCAGCCAGCTCACACTGCTGAGCCTCTTCCACACACAGCACAACATCTGTCACTGAGTTAAAGTATGTTTTACACAGAACAACCTTCTCCCACAGAGGGGCACTACATCTCCATCTGAATTTGCTTCAACGTTTCAATGTCCAGCACTGTTATCTACAGAAGTTTTGACTACAGACAAACTTTTAGATTTTGTTGGCTTATCATGTTTCTGATTCACTCTAAGTGAATCCATAAATTATCTTAACAACCATAAATTACCTTCTGCAGGCTCTAATATACTCTTATACAGCTGCCAACATACTGTAATGACAACAGTTTAATGAATTGTTAGTATGGCATTACACACACATAATGACAACACGTTCGTTGTGACTCGTGCTACTGCACAACGTTCCTGCTTATTAACTGGATCTTCCCCCTGCAGGAATGCTTCTAAGGTGTCTTTGCAAGGGACTAAACACAGATTGGATACAATGCTTCCAGTGTGCAAAGACTCTCCATAAAGCAATCCTCGTTGCTTGTTTTTCCAGGTCACTTCTGTGATCACGCATTCTTCTCCTGCACTTCCATGACAGCTGCCAATCGGAGAAGCACCTCCGGAGCGTCCTGCTTCGGTGAAACTCTTGGGCCAGCTCTGGAAGACAAACACAAATCACTTATGGCTTGTTCTGTCCTAGGCTCATTCATATCAGATGAGATCCTGGCATCTGAGCCACTGGCTCACAAGTGACAGGAGCTCTAACACTGAAAAATGGTTACAAGAATTCACATTAACGCTCAGCTACAGATCATATTCTTCCTACTGATCACAAAAGCAGTTTTAAAGCAGTAACCTACTGTACTGACTTAAAAGAGGGAAGTTAGGACAATGTATTACTTGTGCAACATACTCAAACTTGCTTACATTTCAGCACACTCGTATTACTAGTTCCTACACATCCAAGCTAGATTCTTTTCCACTGCAACCAATCAAAAAGCAATTCATACAAATATCTGAACTCATTCCCATTCAAGGGAAGAAACAAAGGAACTGGTGTAATAATCTTTACCATCCTACAGGAGTTGTGATTTGACTGATTATGAAGAAAGCCCACAGACTGACTGATCAAAGTCTTCAATACATCCTTCTCATAGATATCTCAGTCAAAATCCAAGAGACAATATGCAAGTTTTCATCAAGGGAATTGTAAAGCATTTTCTTTTAAATCCCGTGGAAAGAAGGAGATCTTCCTGACAGTTCAGCATATGACCTAAGCCAGCCAGGTCTGTCAGTGCACAGCCCAAGCTGCATCTCATGACCTGGGTGGGCAGAGACATTGTAGTGTCTCCTAGAACAGAAAAAACCATCACCACGCCCTCAGCAAAGAGGCTGAGCCCTGTTCTGTCCCAACTCACCATTTTCACTCACCATTCTGGCGTTTCTTTACTCTGTGGAGGTTCAGGTATCCCAGCCATGCTCCCATGCATCTCCTCAATTCCCAGTGCTGATGGTGAGTTACTGCCCTGGTGTCCTTTTGCTTCTCATTCTGGGTGTGTAAATACAGCTCCCGCCACTGCAACCAAGCCTGAAGGAACAATTAAGGGGCAAGGGCAGTAAGGGGAAAAAACAGACAAGATTAGGGAAGTAGAACAAAGAGAAGGAGAAGAAGAACACACACACAATAAGAAATTCCATGTAAGTTCTAAAGGTGAAAGCCATGGGCAATGAGGTTCCCGCCCAAAAAAAGGGGAAAAAACCAAACAACACCCAAACAAACACCAAAAGAATGTCAGCATAGAAAACGTCAAATATTTTTTCACTCTTTTAAATACTTTCCCACTTCTTCCCATTAAAAATACTTTTCTTTTGCCAACAGGCTTTCTTTCAGATTATTTTCATATAAAAGGGAATCACATCATGAGACACTATAAGACTTCCCAAGCCACAAGTTTCTTTCCTTAGCAGAATACTGCTCTAAACCAGTATTGTTGCATCTTACAGTGCAGGTCAAATTAAATACCATCCCTTCTTTTTAATGAAATGGACAAAAAGCCACAGTTTCAGTGAAAGAAAAAAAGAAACCCATGCTGTTTTCACTTCAGCTAAGATCAACCATCTGGACAACACTCTCAGTCATCAGATTTAGTTTTAAGTAGTCCTCCAAGAAGAAAGAAGTTGGACTTGATGCACCTTGAACTCTGAGAGGTTTGGTGCTGTAACCACTTCCCTGGGGAGCCTGTTCTAGGGACTGACCACCCTCTCAGGAAGATCCTTTTCCTAATGTCCAGTCTGAACTTGCCCTGACACAGCTTCATTCCGTTTCCCCATGTCCTGATAAGATATTCCATCATAAGTACTGCAATTTTCAAAGTAAATTAGTACAAGGCCTAATTTTTATTCATCTCCAACATTTTCACATGTGTGCAACTTAAACATTACAAATTGCAGTAGCTGAAGCTCCTGAGACTTACTCGAAATTGCAGGCTCTGGGCCCAGTGCTGCAAAGCCAAAATATTCATTTTATGTCCAGAGCATTTCTGGTAGTATTGTCTTCTCCACACTGCCCATGAAATGCTGCCAAAACAATGTTACAGACAAGTTCAAACACAGGTGCCATATTTTGGTGCAAGAAATCACTTTCATCTGACTGGAAAAAGGTATGAACAACAATCTTTTCAAAGAATCATCAAATGGTTTGGGTTGGAAGGGACTTTAAAGATCATCTTGTTTCAATCCCCTGCCATGTGCAGAGACATTTTCCATTTCCCACATTGCTCCAAGTCCCATGCAAACTGACCTTGAACACTTCCAGGGATGAGGCATCAACATCATCTCTGGGTAATCTCCAGGTTTCAGTGCCTCCCCACCCTCAGAGTAAAGAATTTCTTCCTAATATTCAACCTAAATCTACCCTCTTTCAACTTAAAGCCATTCCCCTTTGTACTCTCACTGCATGCCCTTGCAAAGGCAAGCCTTCCTGCAGGCTCCCATTAGGCATTGGCAAGCTGCTATATAACATCTTAAATTCACAGTCTGTGGATGTGCCAGAAGAACTCACACATCCCAGAAAGCAACAGATTTCTTAAAAAAAAACCAAAACAAAACAAAAATAAAAACCAAAAAACCAAACACTGAACAAAGTCATGGTGTGACTTTTTATCTTCTATCTTTTAGGAAAAGATAACATAACACAGATAACAGCCATGGCCTTATGGCCAGCACCTCTCTGCCTGTTTGTGTTCCATCCTTACCGCAAACAGCTTCTTCTCCTGAACGCCAGTGCCACAGACTGCATCCCATGTTTTGTCCTTTGAACGTCAACATAGACCAGCCAGTGCTGCCAGGTCCTGAGCAGAGTTTGCCTCTTTGCTGTGCATGACAAAGAACGGCAGCATCTTAAGTTCTGGAATCTGGCACATCTTAACCACTCCATCACAGCTCGCCCCCGACTCCTGTGTCCTCAACCTGCAGGGACACCTTGTGGAAAAGCCTGAAATGACAGCGACCCTCCCTCTGCTCGAGGGCGTCACAGTGAGAAGTCTCGGAATCGCTGACAGCACCGTCCATGCCGCTTGTTCAGAGCAGCGTGAATTATCGGACAATGGCCGATAATCGCTTTGTCTTCAGTGCTTACAGGGGAAATAACTGTAGAACATTAATTAGTCAGCGAAACGACTGTACTGGGTAAGAATTAGAGGATTCTCTTTGGTTTGTTAAAAAAAAAAAATGTGTATCAGGTTCATCAGTTACTTTTCAAGAGTTATTCTCTCCTACAACCAGAGAAATGAACCAGAAACAAATCAACTTTATTTAGCAGGCTGGTCATACAGCTAAAAACAGAAGTGGTGTCACAAATTCCAGTTTACCACTTAGTGCAGTACACTGCATATTCTCCTCACAGCAGGTTGGCCTGTCAGAACTGACACTACTAAATAAAAACTGTCATTGATTCTATGCCACTTTATACACACACATAAAGGAACCCCAGACTTTTCCTTTTTAGGATTTCCTTGTGAATCAAGCATTAACCTACCTTGAAACAGGTCACCTTTTTCTATTTTTGACCAAGTAACACACAGCTTCTGCTGTAAATACTCTGGCCTCACTCAGTAAGAAAGAAGTCTGGACAGCCTGTCAGTTTGTGTCCAAACGTGCCAGTCTCTAGGACATTCTGAGGCTACGTTCATGTGCAAAGAGAGCAGTTAACTTATTCTGCAAATCAGCAGAGAACAAAACCTCAGTATCATCCTTAAACAAGATGATACTGAAATGATGACACTGATGATACTGAAATGAAAGGTTTCATAAACCTCCCTTCAGTAAAACATATTCCCTGAACCCAAGAAAATTGCTACCAGTACAGACAGCTCCAAGTCAAATCCCTTGCAGAGCAAAGAACCTACACAGTAAGACAAAGGGCACTTCAAAAGTTTGGGCTTCTTTCAATTGCAAGACACAAGCTAGAAGGAACAGCCAATAGATATAAAATAAGTGCTGTTAAAAGCACAGGGAATTATTATCTAATGTCTATAGCAACAGCTGACAGAGAATTCCAGCAAAACATTAGATCAAAAAAACATCTACTTGAAAACATATTCTAATTAAGTAAAAAAAAAAACAAACAAAAACCAACCAAACAAAAAACCAACCAAAAGTCAAGTTACCCACTCAAAAACAACCAGAGCAGATGGAGAGGCTCTTAAGCTTATCCACTGGCACCCCTAAATAACTATATAGGAACACCCTATAACAGAACCCCCCTGCCATCTGCTCCTGCAAGCACTGCACTACCATGGGGTGGGGGAGCTCAGGGTACAAACATGCACAGGGGACACAGATTTTGGTTAAAAATTCCCACTGGAAAAACTCCCATCTCAGTATGTCCCCAAATACTGGTAATTAGCATCACTTCACTTACCATGAGACTCTGCAACATAGTATTTGCTCCTCTTTCCTTGCTGTTGGCATACATAGGCTCTCCAAGCCTTGAATATCAAATTAAGAAGTAAATTCCTGAAGAATGAAAGTGCCATTCAGTAAAATATTAAAATAAGCAATGAAAAGATTGTTCTTGGCCTAGATGTCCCATGGATGGAACTTGCTCACTGGTACTAAAAGCTCCTTCAGAAAATTTCTCATGCACACCCTAAAGGGAAGTAATTTCACTAACCTGTAATGGTTATCTGCTCTGAGGCTGAGCTTCCTTTCTCTGCAAAGTGTCCACTGCTCCTTCCACTCTCCAAAAGTTTTCTGAAGAATCTTCTGATCATAAAAACATCTAAACAGTTGAAAGATTTGGACAGAAGAAATGTCATACAGATTTCCAGAGTGACCACAAATCAGTTTTAATTAATATTACACCACTTCTTCTCCAGGCTTGCCTGATTAGCCTAACATCTAATTGCATTTAAAACCACTACCCTAGTGTGACATTTATTCGAAGACTCTGTGAAGTACTGCAAGAAGGAATCACTCTACTGACTGTAAATATTTCACATAAAGACAAGGAATAAAAGACAGATGTTGTTAACTTGTCAAACATCAGAGTATCAGCTGACTTTAGACCTACTCACATCTTTTGTCCTCAGTTCTGTGTTTTACTCTAACAATCAGAACAGTAGATAACAATATATGTATTTTCCTTTCTAATCTTGTTCTTTGCTATTTTAACACAAAATATTTTTAATATATAAATAAATACAAAAGCTACAACAGATTTTATAATGATTTGATGTTTTTATCATGTAATAACAGCAGAATTAGGCCCAGAATACCTAGAGGTCTCTCAGTGAAACATATCAATCCTCCCACAAGCTGCAATTCACAGCCACCTACCCCAAGCCAAGCTGCTAAGTCATTCCAAGCACTCATGCAGAAAAGGAAAAAAGAAAAGAGCTATATGTTATCTTTTTGGATTTGATGCATTAACAGTATTGCACATGCATTAACAGGTATTAGAAATTAAAACTACAGAGAATTGGGGACTTTTAATTCTAGAAAGGCAATTCATTATTGCTTGTGCTCCTTGCTGGTCTTTATAAAATCTGTTTCCCCTAAAAAATAAATTCATCATTGTGCTGAATTGACAGACAGCCAAAGTAGTGCCAACTCAGTAGATGGGACAAGAGGAATGCTGAGGTTCACAGGACAACTTCCGTTTACCGACAAAGCCAGGAACAGAAGATATTTGATACAGAAAAGCGAAACTGAATGAGTAAGGACCTGATCTTACTCCAAATGCAAGTCTTCCCACTGGAAACTGCTTCGGTTCCCAAGGGTGTGGTCAAGCAAGAATGAACATGCAAATTAATGCAAAACAAGAAATGAATATCAAAGCATGGGGTTTCAGTAGCTCACAGAACACTGACAGCAGAAAGGAATTACCTGCCACAGGTATTTCCAAGTCAGACAGATAACAAACACACACATACATACATTAAGAACAACAGTGCAAACACTAATATATTAACTGAATTTCATATTAAGAGTTGGACTCAATGATTCATGTGGGTCCTTTCCAACTCAGAATAGTCTGTGAAATCTCTGTCATCATAACTTTGGGAAATAGTTACATTTAAAGCAGATATCCCAATCACAGCCCATCATTTATGTGCACATACTGGTCAACTTTATCAAAACACGATTCCTATTAATTTGGTTAATAGAAGTTTAACCATGATTATTAAAAACAAACAAAAAAGCAAGAGCAAGAAAGGTACCTAAAGAAAATGTTCAAGTGATCTCAAAATACATCAAAATATTTTCTTGGCAGCCAGTACTCTCTTAGCCCAGTGGTTTACCATTAAACCATATTAAAAAAAAAAAACAAAACACAACCAAAACAAAACAAAGAAAACCCCTAAAACAAAACAAACAAACAAAACCCCCCAACAAACAAACAACAAACAAAAAACCCTCCACCTCCGAGTTCTGTAATTTTATCTACCTGGCTTTGGAAGGGAGAACTTGTCCAAATGTCATTTTTGCCCACAGATAGAAAAACTTCCTTGCTAGGTATCTGGAATACAAGGAAAGATTAGTTGCCTTTGTACTCCTCTTCTCTACTCCTGCAAACTCACAAGCAGTAGTGAAAATAGGAATTTTTATTCTAGTTTCAGTAATAAAAGTAAGGGTCTGGTTTTCAGAGATCATTGCATATATGAAATATTTAGACCCTGAAATTAGTACCTGCAACAGAGCAATTCATAAAGCATAAAGAGGCCCAAGCATCATTGCAAAACTTGAATTGGGATGTACTTCTTTAGGAATGCTGGGTAGCCAAAATGCCTTCCAAGCAGCCCTCTTGCACCCAGTGATACTACTGAGCAGGGTGCTGGCTGGCTGGGAGCCCTTTCTGAGGCTTCAATGTGGTAACATCACTGTTTCCCCCAAGTCAACCAGCTGAGTCCAGAATACTTGAGCCAATCTATTGTCTGGCCCTTCCTGAAGCCAGCAAATCTTCCTTCTTCCCACCTCCCCTCAGCAGTTCCACATCTCCACAAGCTTTTCCCAACACCAGCTCAGCTCACTAATGTGTTACTGTGACACTATCACCCTTCCCCTCTTTTTTCCCAATGGATTTCAGAGTTAGCTGGCACATGGAGGGCCCAATAAGCACCAAAGGCTTCACAAGGTGATGAGTTAAAGCACACAGCCAGGAAGGGGGGCCTCACTCTTTCAGTAGGTCTGAGCTGCTCCATCATCTCCAGCTGCTCAAAAAATGATGGGCTTTTAATCTGTACGCAATTACAGCCCACCTTTGTCAAGATTCTTTCAACAAACAAAAGAAGCAAATAAAAAACACTGGAGGAGGGCAAGAAGAAATCATTACACCTGGCAGTATATCAAATAATGTTGTTAAATAGCCATTTTTAAATTTACCTTTGAAAGTAAAAAATATGTGAAATCTGACTGTCAATCCTCATCCTCAAGTTACCATAAGGCATCTTCAGAACTGTCTGCCACGGCCATGAACTAAAACTTGTGCTGTAACTTGCACTGGTATAATTAAACCCAGACATTTTCAGGTCTGAACCCCTGCTCCATTTAGTGAAAAATATGTTTTGTACTTATCACCTGCTTTGGAATTCTTTTAACATTCTTCTTTGACTCTGGGCATATCCATCTTGACCTGGCTTGTCAGGACCTCTGTCCTGAAATTCATGTGTTGCAGACTGGGGAGCAACAGATTGTTCAGCTGCATGGACTTGATGCTCAGGTGGTGGCTGGCTTTCATGCATCATCAGGGATTTTGAACTCAAAAGGAAAGCAGAAATATTTTGTGGAAAACTGTATTACCTGCAAAGAAGTGGCTTTATTTCAATAGCTTGGTCAGTAACAAAGGTATCTAATCAAACACAGAACATGACAGCTACAAAATGCTAAAACATTTCTTGTTTCTTTATCAGGTGTTTTTCAGTATCAGGAATTTTAAACTTTCCCCAACATAACCAGGAAGATACATTTCAGTGCAATCATGGCACAGACAACTCTTTCCTCCTCTAAAGTTGAAATGAGAAATCACTGAAATGCATTTGTGTGCACACAGGGTGTCTTGACTGACAAGCTCTGACTGTGGTTTTCTGCCTTTTAGTCTCAAACATATCAAAGTATTCTGCCTACTGCTGATAAATTCTCTTGAGCTCTAGTGAACTGAAGTGAGATTCCCATTTTAACATAAAATGCTCTTTTACAAGCTCTTTCCTAGTGTTGTTCATATTTTAACTGTTTCTCCTTAAAACAAAACAACTGAAAATCTCTTCCTGTTTTTACATATTCATCATTGAAAAACAAAATTAGACATATTTTTCTATCACACAGTTTACTTTCACGTGTAGTTCTAATCTGAAAAATAACAAGTGTGTTTTTATGAATTCTAAATATTTTTTCTTGGTAATTTTCTGAAAACAAGGATAAAAAAAACCCTATGCAGATAAAACTTGCTGCACCGGTTCCATTGAAGCTTCTTTCCCAAAACAAATGCTGCCACCACCCTGAAAATTTGCACATTGGAAACACAAACACATTCTTGAGTTCCAGAAGAGGATAATCTGAAATCTTACCCTAATGATCTCCTGAACTGAATTAGAGAAAACATGGCTGCAGCCAGAAAAAAAAAAGTTGTTTTCACAAAGTGACTGGAACAATGCAAGTTTCAAAAGTTCAACTGAATAACCACTGTTAACAAATCACTGGGAGGAAATACAGTATTTTTGGCTTGTTCCAGCAAGCTGCAAAGAGTTAAAAATAAAAGTTAATGGAAAAAAACAAGACCTGTACTTTGTGTGAGAAATTCTTGTTATATAACATATTATCTGAATGTTTTCTGAAAGTGGTAGGCCTTGTCCAGCAGACAAAAGAATTCTGTTCACATAAAGATGTGCAGTTAAGGCAACTCTAAGCACGTTTGAAGAGGAGTTTCAGGCACTTTAAAACTGGTGCAAAACAGTTTTCAGCACAAGTTTTTGCACACACCTATCAGGCCCAACTCCCTTTGAAACTATTTCATCTGCCCCAAAGATAAACCTGGCCTGACTATATGCAATGACCTTACACAAAGGAACTGAAAAAGCAAACCTGGGTAAAACATGCAGAAGTTTTGTATGAAAGTCTAAGGTGTAAGAGCATCTAATAATTTTCCAATATATGTACTTTTATTCCTCTATTTGGAACACTGTTATGTGCTGCATATATTTAATGATTACAGCCTATGTCCACCAAAATTTATGGCAAGTGACCATGAAAAATAAGAGTCAAATGATCATTTCTCCCTTTTAAAGTCAGAAAACAAAAGAATGGGAAGAATAAGAGAACTAACATGGAGTAAATCTGTGGCTGGACCGACAGCTGTGTCCAAATACCTTAGGTTCCAGTGTCTCAAGCTCAAGAACATCAGTTTTATAAGTAAATGTTATGATAATGTAAACCCACATAAAAGTTGTGTTTCACGATCAGTTTGGGGGTTAGGTGTTCATAGTTTTTTTACTGTGTTTTTAAGAAGAACATTTTCTGGCTAACAAAGTTCCACAGAGACTAATAAGCCTTTCTGTGAGAATAAGTCAACTTTCTTCTGTCCCATGGAAATCTTAAGATGTCATAAAATAAATTACAGCTGAGGTCTTTAAATAGCAGCTTCTTATTACTGCTTACCTGCTCCTGAATTTCTCCATTTCACTGTGGTTCCAAGCCTACAGAGAGTACAAATGCACTCTCTGCTCTGCAACGTTGTTTATTATCTTTGGACAAAGCATAAATGGGTGCCTGTTACTTGTGATGAATCCATCACATGGATCTATGCTAAATGCAGTCTGTATCATAAAAATGACATGACTTCCACTCAGATTTATGCTGCACTCAAACAGCATAATACAACTCCAGATATTTAACATGAAAATCCTCTGCGTGTCTCACTTAGCAACCTGTGCTGGCTTAATGTAATGGTAATAAAGTGATAACCATTTGAATCCTACGGCAGCAATTCTGCCCACCTAAACAAAAGGGTGCTAGAAAGGTGCTGTAAAAAGTAAACTACTCCAAGTTACGTGCCTCTACTTAAAAATAAATTAATAACTAAGGGTGACACCATCAGCAGCTGATTCATTTTCATTGCTGGCTGGGTTTTTTTTTTTTCAAACAGTATGTTCCTCTCCTTCACAAGCACTTAGAAATGAAGAAAACAATGAGTTCCATCTAGCTCCAGTGAGAACTTCTCCATGCATGGAACCCTGTGACTTCCAAAGGTCTTGGGAAGAGTCCGATTCTGTGGAAACATCTGGAATTATGGCCAGGCATCTCCTTTTAAGTGTGAGATCCAAAATGGATTTTTCTATAAGCATTAGTTATCGTGTGATAGAACCCCCCCCCCAAAAAAAAAAAAAGCCAACAAAACCCACCCCCTCCCCCCTCCCAAAAAACCAACCAACCAACCAACCAAAAAAAAATCTAACAAACACTGAAACCAAACAAAAGCAGCTTAAAAACCAAACAAAACCCTACAAGATTCTTCTGGAGTTTTACTGCACGAGATTCCTTTCAGCAGCTCTCTGTACCCTGAACGCTTTCTGTGTTTGTGGACAAACACTGGAGACCCGCACGACGCTGCTCCACAACCCCGCCGTGAGGGACTGCGGCAGCCGCCCCCGCCCCGCCGAGGGCCGCCACGGACCCCGGGACCGGCGGATACGGCACCGGCAAACGAGACGGGCGGAAAGCAGCGGGGAAATCCACAGCAAACGGGAGAGAAGCGGAGCGAAGGGCCAGCAGCGCCTGAGGCGGCCCTGCCATGAGGGGCGCGCGCTCCCCGCCCCGCCCAGACCCTGAGCGGGGCGCCCCCGTGCGGCGGGGCGGGCGGGCGGACAGCGCCCCCGTGCGGCGGGGCGGGGCGGGCGGACAGCGCCCCCGTGCGGCGGGGCGGGGCGGGCGGACAGCGCCCCCGTGCGGCGGGGCGTGCGGGCGGACAGCGCCCCCGTGCGGCGGGGCGGGGCCGAGCCCCGCTGTGACCGGGATTTACCGAGCACAGGCACGGACCGCGCAGGGAGAGGGAACGGCCGTGGCAGGGAGCTGTTGCTGCACTTGGGAAAAAACTGCGTTCTGCCACTTCTGTGCCTCTGGACATTTCTGCTGTGAGCATCAAGTTACAGGCACCTGTGGCAGATGTGCCTTTGGGAGCCAAAAAAAACTGTTTTAGCTCAAAACAGCGACGTGCACAAAGGTGACAGTGAAACACAACGTAGTTCAGGCCTTCTCAAAGCCTACAGCATCTCATAATAACCACTCGGCTCGAGGCTGGTGGCCCACTGGTTGCTATGGAGTCTCCCTGTGTATTTGTTTGGAAAGCGCTTGTTGGCTTCAGAAGACTTGGCAATAGTTACACTGCTGTCTCATTAATGCAGCACTTTGTCACGAAAAAAACAAGAAATTTATTTCTCATATATTTCTCTCGTTCCACAGGTAACCAGACTTTAATTCTAGTATTCAACTTCATTAGAGATCAGGGAAGAGAATACCTTATTTACCAGATCCTACACGAAATTCGTTGTTCCTACACAGACCTCGCTGCCCAAGGTGTTTGGAAACTCTGTGGCCCCGCTGGGTTCCTGTGGCAGAATGAATGCAAGTGCCGGGGACAGAGCTGTGGACAAACGGAGCAGGCCATCTGGCTCAGTAAATTCCTCAAACTGATGTTGAAAACAATGTCTGCTCCTTATTAGCAAAAACTGAAAGACTCTTCCGGTGCCTCCGAACAAGCTGCTCCGCTCACTGCACCAACCCAGTCCTGCTATCCCACGGGAATGCCAGACTCCAACCTGACAGGAGCCCGGGGCGGGTTGAGAACACCGGGACGCTGCGCTCACACTGCGGGGCTGGGCAGCGGCGCGGGCTCGGCCGGACCGGCCCTGCCACCCGCGGGAGCCGGGCCGCGCACGGCGGGACGCGAAGGCGCTGCCGGGCAGCCCCCCGAGCCCGCCAGTGAGCACGGCGAACGCGCGGGGCGAGGGGAGCGCCCGCCGAGCGCCCTCCCAGCCCATCTCAGCCGCGATCGCCCCGCCGCTTCCCGCCCTTCTCTGACCCCGCGCTGCCCCCGAGGCAAGCCGGGGACGCGGACACGGCGTCAGTCGCGGGACGGGGACGGGCCGATCCCGCCGCCACCCCGCATATGGCGCGCACCGCGTCCCGCCGGCGGCCGCCTCCCCCGCAGGGCTGCCCGCCCAGACTGCCTGCAGGCCCTCGCCGAGCCCCGCGCCTCTCCTCACCCACCGCACCGTTCGCAGGGTGAGACGCCGGCTCCGCGGGCGGCCGGCGGCGGGGACACAGGGCGGGAGCGCGGCCCGGCCGCCGTCAGCGCCTCCCGCCGCCCATTCGCGGGCAGGCGGCAGGCGGGGGAGCCCCCGGCGCGCGCGCCCCACGCGCCTGCGCGCGGGGCGTTAAATGGGTGCGGAGCGGGCGGCGCGAGGCCCCGGCTACGGCGGCTGAGCGGAGGCGGCGCCGGGCGGAGCGGGAGCGGCGGCGGCGCGCGGGGCTGCGCGGGGCGGCCGGGGCTGGGGGGGGTGGCGGCGGCGGCGCCGGCCCGGGGCGCGTGCGGCCCCTCAGTGGGGGCGGGCGGGGGAGAAGTGGGGCCGGCGGCCGGAGCAGGAAACGCCGCGGGCGGCGGTGAGGCCTTGAGCGGAGCGGAGCGGCGCGGGACACCCGCCGGTGAGTGCGGGCGGGCGCGGATCCGCTGAGTCACCTGCCCCACTGCCGCCGTTCCCCCCCCGCGGCTCCGGCGCCTCGGGACGGCGCCTGGGCCGCGCTGCCCCCGCGCCGTGGGGCGAGCGGCGCCCGACCCCTCAGGGCCCCGCGGGGTGTGCGGGGGTGCGGGTCCCGGCGGCCACGCGCCCCGGCCGTGCCCGCAGACCGATATTCCTTGTGCCGAAGCCGCTGGAGCGCGGGGTAGGGCCGGCCGCGCTGCCGGAGCGGCTCGGACCCTTCAGCGGAGCCGCCTGGCCGGGGCTGGGGGAAGGGGCAGGGTTGGGAGGGGACAGGCGCTGCTGCGGAGCGCGGCTCTACTTTCCTGTGCCTAAGTGCTAAACTGACTTAGGCTGGAAAGAAAATGCACCCTCTAGAAAAGTACGTCTTGAAATCTGACGGGTTGGTTTTGTTTTAATTAGCTCCGCGGTCAAAGGCTTTGAAGTAACCATGGATAAAAGAGGAGGTGCAACAGAAACTGAAAATGGCGATGCTTTCCTGGAGCTGAACAGAATTACAACTAAATACCCACATCGTTACACAAAGGTCAGCTCACTCTCCTTTCGTCTCTGAGTTGTGTGTGGAAGTCTCGGTCCCAGGAGTCGAGTGGGAGGTGGAGGCTCCTGTGAGAGGGAAACAGTGAGGTGAAAGCTGAAAATTAGGATTTGCAGGGTGGTATCAAATGAGCAGCTTGTTAAATGCGATGCAGTTGTGCAATCTTGTCCTCGATATGCTTTTGATTCCCACCACCTTATCTTAATATCTGAGCACCCCACAGCATGTGCTGAGGGATTATTGTAGAGACTGAAGTATGTTGTTCTACCAGCTTTCTCAAGCACTTCGTAGTTCTGTTTTCAGCAGTGTTCTTTTGAGACGTTGACCAAAAATGTTTCCTTGCAGTAGATGCCATTTCATAGGAAGGTAGCACACTAGATCTTACCAGGACCTCTCATATGTTTACTGGGTGCCTTTTGTAACCTTAGAGTTGGTCATATTTGATTGCTGGAAGCTTAAACAGTTGTGACTCTAATCAAAGCTTAGTGTTCAAACGTTAACACAGGTGCTTTTGTTTAACTGTGATGCCTAAATATATGTATGAGTGGAAGAAGAAGAGCCAAATAACTTGCAAATAAAGAAAGATTGTTCTAGTACTAAGTGAGTTTGATATGCTGTAGGGTTTAGGATTCAAATCTGGTTTTGGTACCACTGCTGAAAAATGCCTTTGGGAAGAGCCTGAAATGGTGGGTGATTTTTCCCATGGCTACAAGCTGTGGGAACAGGTGGTCATTGCTTTGTGAAAAGCTGTTAAGATACTTTGCAGCAAATGGCTTGAAGTATGGAACAGGGTGAGATAGTTTACTGTTGCTGATTGTGTTATCTTTCTTGAGGAATTCGGAGCTGTGGGCTTTTTAGTAGGTTGTTTTTTAAAGAAAAAAAATTATCATTGTGGCTCTGTTCTGTTGAGATAGTAGAGCTCTGGCTTATTTTAAGTAGACATCAACAATAAACCACGTACTTCAGAATTGGCAAACCTTTTTAAATCTCTCTAATTTCCTAGAAAAGATGTGCCCTTAACTTTTGAGGATGCAAAGTGTACTGTTATTCAGACCTAGTTAGTCAGTTAACTGGTAAGTGAAAGAGAGGAGCTGTTTTTAAAGCTCCCCCGCTGAAAAAGCGGCCTCTATTCTCTTTCAGTCTTGCCTAAGTCCTCTTGTGTAGTAACTGAATTCAGCTTAAATTTCTGCTCTGCTTTTTAAGGCACTGTTCAGCCCATGCTGGTGGTGGCTGTTTACTGAAAGCAATGCCTTTGTAGCTTCAGCTTTGTTAATTCACTACCTATATTTTCTGACCAGGATAAAGTTGCAGAACTAGTGCCAGAAGGTGCCTAGTCTTGTTTATCAGTTGGTTTCCAAGGAGCCTAAATCAAGAAATACCAGCAATCAGTCTGTGTTAAAATACTTTGCATCATGTAGTTTCTCTACCTGTTACATCTCAAGTATTTTAAGGTGGTGAGGTAATGAACATTTTAGGGCATTTTCATGTGTTCCAGTTTCCTACTTTCCTAATTTCCTAATTAGGGATTGAGGGAACACTGTTTTGGGGTATGTGCTGCTGATTTGGAAAGGGGGGTGATTTCCTTTAATGGTTTATATTCACTTACTACCACTAGGAAAACGTCTGGCTCATTCTCTGAGTACTTCTAAGCTGTTTGCTTAAAACTGTATGATAACAGCTAAGCACACTTCCCCCCCAGCCTGCTTAGAATGTATGTGAATTAAACATAAAGCTCCACATGTGGAAGTGCCAGCATTTATCTCCTCTCTTACAGGAGCGCTCTACAGCTTAAGCTGTGTCTTTTCTAGTTCTTGGGAAGCTGTTCCCCCAAGGGTGCACAGCTAATGAGTGAAAGGCAAGAAACAATTCAAATTTTCCTCACTTGGGTGGAAGAATTGTGATAGGATGTGAATGAGAGCCTGTGGACTCCCTCTCGTGGCCAGCAAAACAATCCATTCCCAATCTGGTGATGGACAGGGCTGTTAATGCTTGTAGTATCTGCATCAGGCTCTGATAGTATTACAGCACTGATGTTCCTCACAGATTGAGATTTATTTTGGGAAGCCGTGGGCAGGGAGGCCAGGCTCCCTTTAATGGCACTCTTTTTGCTGAGGTCTAATACAGGGTGATGTTAAGGTTTTGTCCAGCTACCAAATTGCCATCTAGAGCAAGTGTCAAACTCACATAGTTAATGAACTGATTTTAATCATGTAGGAAAAATTATATAAAAGTTCTGAAGGATGTTGTATTTTTGGGGGCAAAGGGTGAAGAGATTTCTTTCAGTTTGGCTGATGTATGGTGTCTGCTGTTAGGATTTCTTTATCCTTCCAGCTGCCCACTGATCCCTGCACAGTTCTGAATCAATTCAGTGCAGTTGGGAGTGAGGCAGGTTGAAGAAAGGGGATCTTGGGAGAATGAGTAAGTGTAACTAGAAATGTGCATCTTAACTGCAGCAGAGTTAATGCTGATTTAAAGCACTGGTGGTCACACCATTAGTAATGCTTTCTGAATGTAGCAAACTGCAGTGAGACTGCACTGGTTGTCAGTAAAGTGACTGACTGCTCAGGGTGTGCAGTGGTAAGCTAAGGTAAAGCTGGTAGAAAGTGGGACAATAAGATATCATTCAGCATTGATTTGATGTTGGGTGGAATGGCTAATTGTATAACACATATCTTAATATCTTGGAGTTGGTGATGGTCAGAAATGGCAAGCTTGTCTAGAATTCCCAGATCTACACCAGTGACTGAAATTGTGCTAATGCTTTTTTACCTGCTGAACTTTATATAGCATTAACCACAGGAATTTTGATTCCTTCTTGAGAACTCGCCAGCTCTGGTGTCCATTATGCCTGTGTTGCTTTTAAGCTGAACTGTCCAGGGAAGTGAATACATAAACATTTATGATGTGAGCAGCCTTGGAGTGTTCATGAGAAACTGAACCTGGCCTAGTAAGGCTTAGTGCTTCAAATAAGTGTTTGGTCAGTGGCCACTGGTAGAACAACTGAAATATAAACTTTCAGTGCTGTATTTCACAGGATAGGAAACAACATACTGGGAAACCTGGGCTGTCAAATTAAAACACTAAATTGAACAGGCAGTCTGGAATAGATGGTTTGAGTCACTTAAGTCTTATCTCAGTGTGAATTGAAACTCATGTCTTGATTTTAATTTTTTTTTTTCTAGGAGGAATTGCTGGATATTAAAGAACGTCCCTACTCTAAGAAAAGACCTTCTTGTCTTTCTGAAAAATATGACAGGTATTTTCTTGCTTATATAAAGGCTATATACATTTATTTCAAAATAAAACTTTAATTGTAAAAAACACTTAGCTAAGAAGTGCTTTTATGCTGATGGGAGGTATACATGCTACAAAGTTCAGACTGCTACAGAGTCCAGTTTTCAGAAGTACTAATCTACTAGGAAAGGCTCAATGCTCTGGCCAAGGATTTTGGTCTTTGAACAGAGATTATTTTCTGCTGGATCTCATAACTTCACACAACACAAGTCTTTACAGACTTGCAGGAAAATGTACCAAGGACGTGTGTAGCACAGACTGGGTCAGGCTGTAACAAGCTGCCTTGCTTAGTGGATTATTCTCCCATGTTATCACTGCACCTCACTAAAAATGGAGGTGAGCGTTCTTGGCTGGTGTTTGTAAGTTTAAGCAGCAGTTTCTTTACTATTCAAATGAATTTATTGTACAAGTGTGAGATTGAGGTAAAATTACCCAAATGCTTAAGAGCAGCACCATATGATGCACTTGAACTGTTTTTCAGTGTACCAGGCAAGCTTCACCAATAACTAGTCTTTTAAAATCTGATACTGGGTATTATACTTCCTTGCTGTTACAGAAGAGATCCAAATACTATGTGTGAAGTAATAAACCATAGTACAGCAGATTTAAAAGTAGGGTATGAAGCATAATTCACTTGTACAGGTCGCTAACCAGTGAACTCTAGGTTTCCAGCAGCAGCATTATGAAGTATTTATTAGACTACTAGGTAGCAAACAATCCTGCAATTTTATTTTCCTAGTGATGGTGTCTGGGATCCAGAGAAGTGGCATGCATCTTTATATCCAACTTCAGGAAGAACTTCACCAGTGGAAAGCTTTAAAAAAGATTTGGATTCAGATCGGACTTCTCTTATGCGCAGGATAGTTGGTGAGTGTGTTCTACAGCACATTGCTCAAAACTGAACCTGGGCTGTTGGCAAAACCTTTCTGTTCGGATAACACAAAGGAGACCAAACAAAGTCTCTGAAAATTGTTTGACTGCACAGGATAATTGTCAAAGAAGTCTTGGTTGTTCCAACTAGACTGTAGTGGGTTTTCTGGTAATTATTACTGAAGAAAAAACCTGTGCAACAGTTAGTTATATCCTCCTATTCTTGTCATGTATTAGTGAATGCATGTGTCAAGTACAAGTGGGACAATTTCCCTGCAGCTTGAGGCTGAGCTCTTAGAAGATCTATATTGGGAAAGCAGGTACTTCTAGGAGACCACAGTAGTTCCTCAATGCCCAGCTGTAAATTTTGTTTGCATTTCCTGTGGTCTCAGCTAGATCAGCTTCACAGAAATAAATCATGAGCATTTTCCTTTAGAAGCACTGGGATAGCAGCAAGGCTATGGAACAGAAGGCTGCTATACAGACAAGTCACTTGTCTTTACTAATAGATTAAGTGTAGTGCTCTTTGTGTGGTCTTTGACTTGCAGATCCAAGAGAGCGAGTGAAAGAAGATGACTTGGATGTAGTCCTGAGTCCCCAGAGGCGAAGCTTTGGGGGTGGCTGTCATGTAACTGCATCCGTCAGCTCCCGTCGGGCAGGGAGCCCCCTGGAAAAGGACAGTGACGGTGTCCGCGTGATCGGCGGCCGCAGGATTGGCAGTGGCAGGATCATCTCCTCGAGGAACTTCGACAAAGACCATCGGGGTGGTGACTCCAGGGATGCAAGGGACCGGGATCGTGACAGGGACTACAAAGATAAACGCTTCAGGGTTTGTTCCTTCTTTTCCTGACTGCATATTAAACCGGGGAGTTTGGACACCTGGGCACTAAAAGCACCAGGGGCAGGTGAGCTGCATACAGCAGCTGAGTGTTCTGTGCAAACACACCCTTTATTCTTAGGGTGTGAAGGATGAGCACTTAGTGTTTCAAAACTTACATTCCTTCAGAGAGCTCACAGGGATGTATGTAATGCTGTTTATCAGCCGAACCCTGCCTGTGGCTGACTTTTACTAGCAAGAGGTTCAAAAGTCTACTAGTTCATTTGTAGTTCTTGACCTGGCAGTTGTCAGCAAGCATTGTCTTTAACCTCAGCAAATGGGAGCTTTCCATGCTTTCAGGCTTTTTTAATACCTTTTTTTTTAAACTAAAAAAAAAAGGAACTGATAACTCACAGCCTGCAAAACTGATTTTATGGAAGCACTTGCAGATCAATAGCTTTTGGTGTAATGAAGCAGAAATTCAGCTGTGAAGCTTAAATGTGAAAGCTTACAGAACATACAGGGAGGTTGTATACATACTTTAAATATCCAGAACTGGTGAAAGTGGAAGTCGGGGAAGAATCTTAGGAAGCAGTATTTTATTAAGGCTAATATTTTTAATATCCCCCTTCAGAGGGAATTTGGTGACAGCAAACGTGTCTTTGGGGAGCGAAGAAGAAATGATTCCTACACTGAAGAGGAACCTGAGTGGTTCTCTGCTGGGCCTACAAGTCAGTCTGAAACCATTGAGCTCACAGGCTTTGATGATAAAATTCTGGAGGAAGATCACAAAGGAAGAAAACGTACGAGGCGACGCACAGCCTCGCTGAAAGAAGGTGAGTAAGGGCAAACCTCACGAAAGCTCTGCTCTTCTGCTCATGGGGCAGATTGCTGGGTGTGGAGGTGACTGTTACAGATCCAGACAAGTGTAAATGAAAACCTTTATCTTAAGCTTGCATAGCTTTTGGTCATCCTGAAGCACAATATGTAAAACTGATAATGGTATTAGTAATCTAAAAGATCAATTACATTTTTTTTCCAGATTGAGAGGCTGGAAAAAAAAAAAAACTTGTGTGGATGTTGAATGATATCAGAAGTTGATAGGTTATTCTAAAGGTCTTGTTCATGTCTATATCCTGCTGGGTGCTGAAGGCTCCATTTAAATTAAACTAATGCTCTGAGGTACTTGAAATATTTTTTTCTTATGGTAATACTAACATTAGGAACACTGATCTGGGATTACATCTTCCAGTAACACAGCTTTAAACTGAATTCGGAAACTTGAATTTGTAATTGGATGATTACAAAAATAAAAAAAGTTGCAGTATGGTGGGAGAGATGACTTTTTAATACTAGAAATTCTGCAGGTGGACAACATAACTGGATTGTAGTGCAGTTCCAAGCACAGGAGCTTGTAGCCAACTTTGTCACAACTTTATTGCAGTGCCCTGTGCAAGCTTGCTGAGAAGTCTTTAAAGTGAGAAGTGCCTTGCTCCTGGTGAAGGAGGAGAAGCAGTATTTGTCATATGTTGACTATTAAGAACCCATGTCTGGAAGGCAGGAGCTGCCAAAGGATTCTTGATGGAAAAACAGCAGCAGCTGTTGACTTTCTGCAACAGATGTATGTGCTTGGTGTGGTGTAACAGCCCAGGCTGATCAGGATGCAGTTGTTTGTGCACAGTTCAATGGCAATTTTTTTTTTTTTTTTTGAGCTAGATAGTCTTACCAGACTAGAAGCTGTGTGCTAGGAGTTGTAGTGGGTGCTGTTTTCTCTTGCAGGAACCAGTGGAGTGTAACTGATGAGGTATCAGCTGGGGGCTGGGTTCCTTTGGGCCTGTGCTTGTAATCCCTGGGCAAGTGCATTGGCTGTCAGGCACTGTTCCTACAGGAAATAGTCAAGTTCAGTGATTCAGCAGTTGCTTGGTTTTCTTTTTCAGGCATAGAATGCAATGGTGGAGTGGCAGAAGAGGATGAAGTGCAAGCTGTCCTTGCCAATGAAACTCCAGCAGATCAAGAAGTTCCTAGAGAAGCTGTTTTACAAGAACCAGCTCCAGGAGAGTTTGACTTCAATGAGTTCTTTAACTTGGATAAAAGCGTTCCTGGCCTGGCTTCAGTGAGTTTTCTGGGTTTTAAGACTGGGTATATTTGTGAGAAGCATTTTTGCTGCGGCTACATTTTGTGAAAGCTAAAACTTCTTGCACTGTGGAAGTTCCTTTATGAAGTGTGTAAGTTTAAGATGACTTTGCAGAGATTTAGCTTTGGAGTGTTGGGATGTTTCTGCCAAGGTGTTATCCCTGGGACTGGCTCCATCTCCAAAGTGTTTGAGGCAGACTAACTTGACTATTTTTCCCTTCTTTTGGTCATTCCTTGAAGGCTCAAAATTGATGTTCTGAATGGATCTTCTTTGGAATTATTAAAGATATGTTCAGAGAAGATTCACTCTACAAATTTAATCTAACTGAAGACAACCTTTTCTATCCAAGTCTGGGAAATGCAGCAAACAGATCTGTGCAGACTTCGTGGCAGGCAGTGAGCCTGGAGACACTAGTGCCTGAAAAGATATGTCTGAAAGGGTTTGAATCTTTATTACTTAAACCTTTAAGAGGTTAATTAATTTTTTTAGAATTATTACTCCTATGTTGGATAAACACAGCCTACCAATTCAGTCAGAAGTCAAAAATTGTGTTCTGACTGCAAACAAACAGACCTGACATGGTTTAGAAATGTTGAGGTTAAAAAAAAAAATGGACTTCTGACCTAATCTTTAATCTTTAATGTGGCCAAGCTGCTTGCATTAGAAAAGAGTCATCATATGGTGCCAGTGATTTGACAAATAAATGGAGGAGAGTTCATTCTCCCTATTGAAGTTGTCAATGGTTTCTTTAGACTTGATAATCTGCTTTCAGCATATGTGCAAGGTAGTGACTCCTTTTAAAAGCAGGGATTTCCCAAGTGAAAAGTCCTGCTGATGAAACAGATGGGCAGATGTTATAATTTGTCATAAGAGGGAGTTTCTTTGTACTGGTGATATGTCTGTGACAAGTGTTACCATAGGTTTGTACATTTCTTGTCTTAATTCTTCTAATATGTTAGAGTCAAACAATCAAAACCAAATGGAGCAATACTATTTTTTTCTCTGTTGTAAATAGTGTTGAGTGCTCCTTGTTTAAGAAAAAAACAGTTTCTCTGAGAGGAAGAAGCTTCTCTTCCTTTTGTTTAAAAGAAAGCATGCTGCCTGAAACTGCATCTGTGCCTATTGAGCCAGGCTTTAACTGGGTACTGTCTTGCAGGATAGGAGAAGCTTTAGTTTGAGTTACATTTTTACAATGCACTGTTTTTTAAATACTTGGGATTCTTTTGACACTTCCACTTTAAAATGGTGTAGTTAATGGTCTTTGGGTGCTCTGACTGTGCTTTTTCAGTTACAGTTTTACTGTGAGTAAATATTTGGTATCAGTTAGAGGTGTATGCTGGGTTATGTTAACTGTCTGCAGGAAAAAAGCACATCGAAGCTTTGAAACTCTGGGAACAGCATCTAGTTGTCTGTAGCAGAAGAATCTTGTTTGCACAGTAAAGCTTCTCAGATATTGCTGATCTTGCTTATGTTGAGATTTTTTTTTTTCCCTCCCTTAGATGATAGAAGATGTGCTGGGGGAAGGTTCAATGTCTGCCAGCAGGTTCAGCAGGTGGTTTTCTAATCCCAGTCGTTCTGGAAGTCGGTCAAGCAGCTTGAGATCTACCCCTCATGAGGAACTGGAGAGGCTAGCAGGTAAGGCTGCAGGACAATGCAGGGTCAGGTAGCCTCCTTCCACATTCTTTCTTACTCATTCAATAAGTAGATGGCAGATAAGGCTTTAGGACAGTGAATTCACCCACAGTTTAAGACCTGGCATTCTTTTGGAAGCTTTTAGAGTAAGCAGCTGTAAGTTCTTTTTTAATAAATGTTCTTGTCAGTGCTTCCTGATGACTTTCCAGCTGATCTTGGGCAAGGGGTGTGAGGCATAACTTTGCAGTGACATGCTGAAGTTGGTTGCCAGTGTATGTTCATCTTGAGCCATTGGGTTGGTAAACTGATGTCGCAGTGCTCCTGGTTTTGCTGTTTCAGGTCTAGAGCAAGCCATTCTCTCCCCTGGCCAGAACTCTGGAAACTACTTTGCTCCCATTCCATTGGAAGACCACTCTGAAAACAAAGTGGACATCCTAGAAATGCTACAGAAAGCCAAAGTGGACTTAAAACCTCTTCTCTCAAGTCTTTCAGCCAACAAGGAAAAGCTTAGAGAGAGCAGTAAGTGCCTCTTCAGCTATTGTCAAGTTCTTGTGATGCAGTATCTCCCAGCAAGAGGCTTGGTATTCTGGAAACCAACTGCCCAAATCCTGGAGTAGGCAGTGTTATAGATTTACTTACAGTACTGAAAACTCAGTATTCAGCAGCTCTCAATTGTGTCAATATCATCACTGACTCTTTTCATCCTAATCACAGGATGACATCCCTTTATCAGACTGCTTTAGTGGCCAGAAACAATTATAAGATGATGCAAGTCTTGATCTGAGTTTCCAGCTTTGTGTATGGCATTTGCAGTTTTTTCATACTGGTGACTGGTAATGTCAGCTCTGAAACTGGCATTTAAACTCTGGCTTTACCAAAAACTGACAGTGTCAGTCGTCCTTGACAGTGTCTGTAATGGATCACATTGATCCATTAAGTGTCAGTATCTAAGAAGTTGCACAGTGGCTTGAGAATGGGATTTTTTTTTCCAAGGGTGCCTCCATCTTAGGGATTTGCATGTCTGGGCCCATAGCATGCATGGAGTGTACAATGCATGTGAACTCTTGAGTTCTAATTCCAAACTGGTTTCTCTTTGGCAAACAGCATGTATTGCCACATAAACTGGACTGAAGAAAAAGTGATGCCCCTCTGATTAGTGTGAAGCAGCTAGGAAGGAAAGCATCTAAGCACTGCAAATATTCTTAAGCATCCAGTCTGGGAGTAGGGAGTGTTGGCTAACGTGGAGAACTTCCTTAATTTCACTTTAAAAAGACTTGTAGTTCTATTTCTGTTCTGCTTAGTCTGACTTTCCTACTAAAAACTTTTTCAACTCTGATCCTCACAAACCAAGGATGAAGGAAAAAAAAAATCTGTGGGGAAGCTTCCATTCACTCAAAAGTACCTGATGTGGGGCTCTGCATTCCCACAAAATGCTGTACAGCTCTTTAAGTGTTGTGGAGTTTTCAGGTCAATTCCTCTCCACCAGCATCATATTTACTCATGTTCTATGCTGCATGTCTGCATCATTGTTTCTTTTCTCCACCCCCTTGCCCAAATTTCCAGTAAACCTTATTTCTTTGGGCCAACATCTGCAACCCATGGCATGCTTCTATCTCTTCTTCCTTTTCTTTTAAGGTGTCATGCCTTGTCATGTGTGTTAGCTGGTCCATAAAGCATGTTTAACCTTGATGTCAGGCACTAGTAGTAGGTGTTTATATATGTGTGTATATATGCATATACAGAAAAAATACTGCTAAGAGCACTGTACCTTGTGCTGGTTATGCCAGTGAAATCTTTCTATAAGGGGCTTTAATTTCTGAGCAAAAAATCTACTTCAAACTTTATACACACTGAGCTTAAGTGTGTAACTGAGTCTCTAAAGTATCTAGATTTTCCAGGTATGTATTCTTTCTGCTTATGATAGCTTCAGAAATTTGACATGGCTTGCACTGTGGCTGTAAACCATCTGGTCTTCTGGAGTATAAGATAAATGCAACTTTCCTAATTGAGAAAAGAAACCAACTCAATTGTCACTCGAATATTCTCTGTTAAATGCCAGCAAAGCTGTAAAATGTAGTAACATTTCTTGCAGGAAAAATGAACGAGAGTGAGAATTTAGTAGCTGAAGCCTAAACACGTTCTTGTGGAATCTTACATGGCAGTAGTTGTGCATGTCAGTTCTCTGAATTTGGATATATTAAATGTCAGTCTAAACCCAGATCAGTCATGGTTTGACAGCTAGTATCAGTATCAAAAAATAAGTTTTTGGCTGTTCCTAGCTTTCAAACAACTTCTATTCAACTCCTAGCTCACTTGAGAACAGAAGTGTGGCTTACCAGTATTTCTCCTGTATTTCTCAGCACATTCAGGAGTTGTACTTTCAGTGGAGGAAGTTGAAGCTGGGCTAAAAGGTCTGAAAGTGGATCAGGAGGGGAAAATTGCCACTCCCTTTATGGCTGAGCAAATGGAAGAAGCCCTGAATGTCAGTGGCTCCAGACAGATGAAGAAGGATGGGGATATGACTGCCTTTAACAAACTCGTCAGCAGCATGAAGGCAAGCGGGACTCTGCCTTCACAGCCCAAAGTCAATGTAAGTGCAGCCAGTGCCTCTGGTGACCTGTGTTTACAGGGGTTAACAGCCAACCCTTACCTGAAGCCCAGATGTTTTTAGTGACCTTTGTTTAGTAGAGGTATGTCAGTGAATAATCTATTATTTTGCACTTGACTTTTAACAGCGCTTGTACTAAGATGAAACTGAAGTGAATACTTGTTAGCTGGAAGATTAATATTAAACAACAGATGATAGCAAGGTTTAGACTGCAAGGGATTGTAGGATGAAATTTCATCCTGTCACTAACTGCCTAAGCAGTATGCTTGACCCAGAAGTTGTCAGTAAATACTTCTGGCACCAGAAGATACTTCTAACAACCGAGTAGGTCTAAAGCATGTGGTTTTCCTGCCAAACTATGCCCAAGGACTTTTAGACTCATCCCACTTCACTAAAAGAGAGTGAAGAATGTAAATCTCCCCTGTGAAGAATTTGCAGATTGATCTCAGACTTAAATCAATACTTTAGCTTTTGGGTATCTCTTTACATTAACATGCAATTTTGATGCTCAGAAGAATATATTGAATAATTTCTTTAACATACAAACACTTTTTAGTTTTGTTATATATTTTCAGTTAACCAATGGCTCAATATTCCATCTCCACTTTACACAGTTACATAAATCATATATTTGACCCAAACTTGAATGAGGCACAGTGAAATACCTGTATGCAATCTAGCACAGGGCATTTTTCTCAGGGGAAGTCTGTGAGCCAGTTCAGCCCTTAATTTTACTGAAATTTTCTTTGGCTGTTGCATAAATTACTGTTCTAACACAACAGATGAAATTATTTCTGTCACTGAAGTGAATGTAGATAGTCTCTTCTTGAGCTTGGTTGTATTTATGTCTAATTTACAGTGTTTTCATTTTCTTAGCAGAGCCTTGAAAGCCACTTAATGTCACCTCCAGAGATGTCAGGCCAGCCTCTGTCAAAGAATATTCTGCAGGTATTATTACTGGGGGGAGGAAAGTACTTTAAAGCATATCCCCAATGGGAAAACAAAAATTATTTGAAAATAAGGCATTTAAGGCAATTATGGGATCAGTAGTCAGACAAGATACTATAAAGTGCTAGGGACTGGATCAGTTTACCTAAAAATTTATCTTGTCACGTTATTTCCTGTAATTATGGCTTGAAAATGAAAAGCTTGCTGAGTGCCTAATTCTGAGCAAACCAGGATTGGTGTATCTGGTTGCACAAGTCCCCTTGTCTCTAAGTTGCTATAAATAGGGCAGTCTGTAGTGTAGTAAAATGAGCTAGTTTGTGTAAATTTGCCACATTTTGAATGTTCTTTCTTTAATTATTCTTAGGAACTTCTTGGTCCACCCATTACCAGACCTGCTTCATCGAATGTCTTAAGTGGCCTGATAGGTGGTTTGGAGCCTGCAGCCTCTCTGCTGACACAGAGAGCCCCCTCTCCCCCCATCCCACCTGTGTTCCCAACACGAGCTGCTTCTGCAGATTACCTGCGCCACAGAATCTCTTCACCCATTGGTGAGACTGGTTGCAAAGTGGGTTCTTATTACTTGAGGTTTTTTAAAGACTGCTTTACAGAACTATAAAATCTCTCTGGCACTTGGTGCACAACTAGGGCAGTGTCTGCCTTTTGAGTGCTAAGTGCCCTTTCACTTACTGTCTCTAATGTTAAATTCATCACACAGACCTCACAGTGAGTTCTGGTGAGGAATAATGTGCTCAGCTATTGCGTAAGAATAACTCCCAAGGACTACTTGGCCATTTGTACTACAAAACACTACCAGGAGCCCTCTTTTGTAGCTCTCCCAGCTCTGTGACAAGGAAGAGATGTAGCTCTATGTAGATTTAAGGGGTGAGCTGAGAGTCTTCACAATGAATCCTTAATTCATGTAGCATTATTTTACTTTGGGATATGTATTCTATGTATTGAAAGAAACTGTTAATACCTTTAAATACAACAGTTTTATGTTCTTTAGGTTTTGGACAAGGTTCTCAGCAATTGCTTGGTGATCCATTTCCAGGTGTAAGGAAGCCCATGAGCCCAGTTGCTGCACAGGTTAGATGACCTGCTTTTTGTTTAATATATTTGCATGTCTTTGTCTTCTGTGGTCTAGAGCTAACTTGTGGGAACTCTTAGCTGTTGCACCCAGACGTTTGTGCTTTGTTAAGTTTACTCTGAGTGTGAGGATGCAAAGTCTAATTTAATACAGTCTCAAAACCTCATTGCAATTTGGCCCATCTTAGAGTACCTGAAGTACAAAATTTTTTTTAAACTTCTATTGCCTGTAAATAAAACAGAGACTGTTGATGGGCAGATGTTGGTGAAGGCATTAGTAGCTATAGCTGTCAATCTTCAGAATCTTAAAAAAAACCCAGCCAAATACAGGCTTTGACTTGTGTGGTTTTTATCCAACTCTACCTCAGATGAGTCCCCTGGAGATCCAGCAAGCTGCCTTAGAGGGACTGGCACTCCCACATGACTTGGCCATACATGCAGCAAATTTCTATCAGCATGGCTTTGGTAAACCACAAATGGACAAAAGCAGAGATGGCTACAGAAACAGGTGAGCACCTGACTGCAAAATGTAAGGGGTATGCTGTTAACTGATTTTTTAATGTGAGTATTGTCTTTCAGTAGATATTAGCACTAATCACTCAGGATTGCATTGGGTCTTGGCAGTGCTGCCTTTGATTCTGTGCCAAGAGCAGAGCTTGTTCTGACTCCTTGTCCTTTCACAGGCAGCAGCGAATGACTAAATCCCCTGCACCAGGACACAGAGGGAATGCATCTTCTCCAGCCCCTGCAGCATCCATTACAAGCATGGTCAGTACCTGATGTTCAGTGGTTGTAGGGAGAGCTGTCAAAGTGTCTGCAGTTACCAGATTACAGCAGTGGTAATCGATGGGAGAAGGGGAGGCCATTGAGTTAATCACATTCATGTTTTATCTGTGGCTGTGTGATACAGGAATAGGTTTTCCTTCATGCTTAACTGAATCTCTTCACCTTGGAAAAGGTCCTTTTCTGACCACTGTCTTACCTAAAACTGAAGAAATACCATTAGTGTTACCTTGACCTCGTGTTCTGAAACCAAATGAAGGTGATTATGAAAACTCAAGCCATCATATTTTGGTCTTTAAATTTTAAGAAGACAAGTGCTGAAAGCCACGAGATGCTTTAGAGAACACTGGTGTTCGGGTATGAAGTGTTTGACCTAAGTGTCTGTGGGTTAAAATAATGCCTAGGCGCTTCAGGATCACTTTGAAAATGAGTAAAATCTCAAAGCCAAAATCTCTGCCTTCAGTATTGTGTAGAATGCAGTTTTGATCTAAATTTTCCAATTAGTCAGTCAAGTACTTGCAGCTCAGGACTGACACAGACCATCATCTGCCAAATGAAACAAGTAATACAGGTTTATATTCCAAATGAGTAACTTCCACAGGTGCTATGGAACTCTGAATCGGGGAATACCCAAATGAGGCAATAGTTCTCTGCAGAACATCAGCCCTGAGTTAATGCAGATGAAGCAGCTCTATAGGAATTCCTATGGAGTTGCTCTTCTGAACCAACAGCCAAGAGGAAATAGCTGTAACTTACACTACAGCTCAGCTATTTTGTTTCAAGCATGTTAAGGTACATTTAACTGAGAACAGCTGCAGATTTTGATATTGGACTTGCAAAAAAGCTAAAGGGAAATGCTTAAATTATAGAATAAAGCTATTAAATGAGGTGAAGTAAAATCATGGGCACACAGCAGCTGATTCAAAATAAGAGCTTTAAATGGAAAGGATGTGCTAGAATTGGTGTCCTCCTACAGCTGAGATATTGTGGCCTGGATAATGAGCACTGGGTGAAGCACTGCTTCTTACTGTGTTCTCTGCAGCTGTCTCCTTCCTTCACACCTACCTCGGTGATTCGCAAGATGTATGAGAGCAAAGAGAAAAGCAAAGAGGATCCAGTTTCTGGGAAAATGAAAATCAGTGATGTTAAAGATGAAAATCAGAGACCAAATGAAGGTATTGTAATGGCTTTAAAATACCACCGACAAAAGGGATTTGGAATAGACTCAGATTGTCTCAGCACACAATACACCCAGGCTACCTTTAGACATTCCTGATCTGTGGAGATGAGGAGGAAGTGAGGGAGCCTATGGGAAGAGGGGCCAGAGCTATGGAGGGGATGCTCTTCCAGTAGTGCTGGGGCTTAATCTCTATTTCCTATCAATTTCTGAGCAACACTAAGAGGGCTGGACCATAATTGTTTGCAACTTTTCTTGATGAACAAGCACAGTGGCAATAATACTTCCACAGCTCTCTACACCAGTAATTGAAAACTTAGTTCTCTTGAGACAACTGAACAGTCAAAGCTGAGTCCAATTAAGCTCTTAAGTATAGCAGATCAGGGAAGCATTTTGTCACCCAAACTGATGTAAGAGGCTGTTAAAAGGAAACGCTCAACACCAGTTGCCTGACCCAGTCAGACTGGCATGGCCAATGGCCATGGCATTGTGCTTCAGCGCTGGTAGCTGTAGAGGCAGCTTGCAGTTTGTGGTAGCAGTCCAGCTGAAATACCTCCACTGTAGTAGTTGATGCCAGAGTATTTCAGGCCTTGTCTAACTCATCTGGATGGTCTGTGGGAGTAGCTTCTGGAGGTGCTTTAGTGTTCCAAATCTTGCTAAGCAGATGTCAGATGTAGAAGGCTGCTGTTAACCACCAAACACAGCTAAACTGAAAAACCTAGGGAGGATCTCTTGTACCTCCTATCACATTTGGCACTGACTCATCCATGCTGCCAGTTCAATATTCCTAAGAAGGAAAAATAAGAATTAAAAGTGGAGTTACTGCTGATTCTAAAGTAACTTAAATTTCCTGTACAGGGATTTTTGTGGAACATATTCCTTCTCTTAACTCTCTTTGAAATAATTTGGCCATAAGCATCCAGAAAAAAGATGCTTACTATTAAATATATATGACTACAGTTCAGCTAGTTCTGGAACCTATCAAATCCAATCATTAAGCTTTAATTTTCATTAGGTGCAATCTCTAGCTGTGGACTGTAATAGCTGTATTCGATTCTAGCTACAGATAACCTACTGTCTAGTTCTGTGGAGAATGCAGATCAAGGAACTTTGCCCACCTTAGGTACCAAACTACCTGCACTGCAGCGCTCTGCATGTTCCACACCTCTTACCCAAGCAAATCGTTGCACCAAAGAGCAAGACTACAGGCCCAAATCAGCTGGTAGGAAGACTCCTACAATGGCCTCCCCAGTACCAGGAGGCCCTTTTCTTCGTCCTGTTCATCAAGTACCCCTTGTTCCCCATGTACCACTTGTACGACCTGCTCATCAACTGCACCCAGGATTGGTCCAGAGAATGATGGCACAGGGGGTCCATCCGCAACATCTTCCTCTGCTGCAAGCAGGTAATCCATATGTTTTTTTCCTGTTTTTCCATGTTCTCTTTGAGACTATGTTAGGAGCAGCACAAACTGATACTACTGGTAGTCTTATATCAGAACTTAGCTTTAAAATCAGACAGTAAATTCCAGCCCTTCTAAATACGTATGTTTTGCTTTGCATTAAGTTCCTTTTGCTTATCAGGTAAGAAGTTTTCTTGCTCGTGTTCAACAGGTATGCTTCCTCCTGGAGTGGACCTGTCTCACTTGCAGGGAATATCTGCTCCCATCCTTGGCCAGCCTTTTTATCCATTACCAACAGCAAGCCATCACATCTTAAATCCACGCTCGGGGACACCTTTGCAGCTCGCCATGATGCAACAGCAGCTACAACGATCAGGTAGGCTAGAAAGACAGCAGGAGTGTGACTTCTAGAAGGCTGCTTTCCGGGGTGTTGAGTGCACTGTAGTAGCAGGAAGCTACTTCAAATTTAGTTATTCATGATCACTAACCTTGTGTGAGTCTCAAGTGGTTTGGGCCAGTGCAAGCTGTTATGCCAGAACAAAGTCCAAGTGAAATGTTTGGTTTCAGAACATGTGTTGCTACTGACAGATCTGACTCTTGCAGCATGTGTGCAGGCTTTCAGCCTTCTTGGGCCACAGGCTACCCACCTTCTCCAGGGAAATGCTATTTGATCCTGGTCTTCCCTTCAAACCCGTCCGTGTCCGGAACTGGCAGTGTCAGGCCATTTATGGGAGTACTAATGAAAATAAGCACCTGGTACCTGGACTTCCTGGGGCTCATAGAATGAATAAAAGCCACATTCGGCTCACATGCCTTATCAGGTGATAGCTCGAGGGCAAATCTGTGCTGGGTGTTACTCCACCTCTAATAGCTTTACATTTCACAGGCTCTGGAGCACAGGGATCACCTGCTGGTGCACAAACAACCCCTCAAAATGTGCTGCCTCGGACTGGATTATCTCATGGGCACACACAGCTTGACCATCGCCCCAGCCAGAGAAGTGGCTCTCCCATTGGCCTTGCAAAATGGTTTGGTTCAGATGTCTTGCAGCAGCCTCTTCCATCCATGCCATCCAAAGTCATCAGTGTAGATGAACTGGAATTCCGGCAGTGAACAGTGACCACTGGGTGGAACACTTGAGATTCTTTAGACTGGATGGGAATGTCCATAGTCAGGACTTCACCTCTGTTTGGTTTTTTGGGGCTTTTATTTTTAGCACTCCTGTGCAGAATTTCCTTTTGAGAGACTAAAGCACATGGCACCTGTCCTGGTCTCATGTCTGCATCAAGACTAAAGAATCCATTATGGCTTGGATAGTGAAGCCTGAAGAAATTTAGATGCACGACAAAGCCAGTTTAATCCTGGAAGTGTCTATTTTTTTTGTTTGTTTTTGTAAGATATGTGAATGAAGTGCTGATATTCTCTAGTGTAGAGGTAGCAGCTATGGATTCCTTCTGCAGAAAACTACATGTATAGACCCTTCTGTACAGACTTCTGTATAAACAATCTTTTGTACATACACACCTAGAATAGCCTTTTTGAATCTATACAGCTGTACATAAGAGTAGCTGATAACAGTTGAGCTTTAGTTGTGCCTATGGTTTGGACCTTTCTCCATTGTACGTGTGGGACTTTCTTTAAGATTAAAGTTGCATATCCTAAGTGTGAGTGAACAGGATGAAGTTGCTTTGCCTTTTCTTGCTGCTCATCTCCTCTAGGTCTCCCTCTCACATTTTTCTGTCACGTACTGTGCACTCAGTGTAGCTAAAGTGTCAAAGTAAAAGCCCACATCTTGCTGTCTATGTAACAAAGGTCTGATTCCCTGTGACTCTTGCCACCAAATGAGAGAATTGTTTAGTCTTCAAAAGCCTTGAGGATGGGACCTGGTGCAGTCATGATAAAGCCAGATCTTCAGTCTGTAGGTACCTACTGGTTGTTGCTCTTTCAAGAGGGCTGCTGCTGGTCCTTATTTAGCTGCAGTATTTTCCTTGTTTTAATCTTTCAAGCCAGTTACTAAAGGTCATCAAAATGGAGCCTTGGAATCCTCACCCTTCAACTCCTCAGTCATAGCTGTGGATATTCTGTACTGCCTTCAGTGCTGTTCATAGAAGGGAGTCCCGAGAACTGTCCTCAATCTAGTTTGCATCTGGTGATGCCATTACTGTGAAACTTGCCTTTGGAGTCTTGTTCTGTGGCTTGAAAGGGGGAGGATGGGGTAGTTTTGTGATCTTACTGTGTATATTTGGTTTTAAAATACTATGTTCCTTTTAAGCCTGTTTCACTTCCCTGAACAGTTAAATGTTCTCTTCCATTCTTGTGCATGGTTCCTCACTTCACTCCCTCACTTGTGTTGAGTCTAGTACTGCTGTCATGTCCTACCTAGCTTAGGCCATTGTGCTCTTTTAAGAGGTGAAAGTAAAACCAGAACTCCCACAGACTTGCTCTTTCTTAGGTCTCACTGAAAGCAAAACCAGCAGCAGGAAAAAAAAAAAATCACTTGTCTGTATTTTATAACTCTTGCCAGTGTGCTGTGGTGGGTTTGTTTCAGTCCAGCAGAGACAGTGTTGTATGGAAATAGCAAGCTGCAATCTCCAACGTGGAAGCTGTTGGAGGTCACCCATACTTCTAGTGGTTGTTCCAAAAACAATCCCTGTAAAACATGCAATCACCAGCTTGTCCTTGTAAGATTGTTTTCATACTTTTTTAACTTGACACTTTCCCAGTAACATTCTGTAAATAAAGTTGATTCTACCAGCTCTCTGTATCAATTGCTCTTGTACTAAATTATGTCATAATATTGATTAATTCTTAGCACTGTTCTTGTGTGTAAGATGGAACCTGGGTTTGAGTTGAGATGCAGAAAACTTCAACTAGTCCAGGGGTGGGGAGGATCAGTCTGCTTTGGTAAGAGTGACTGGCCTCACTGATGACCCAGGATGGAATTGCTGCATTTAAATGTCACAGCTAAGTGTGAGGAATGAGGCTCAGTGTATTAGAAGTTGGAAAACTTACCAGCTCTAAACAAAGTGTGAATGTGAGGAAACATCAGTGAAACTCAATCTGAGCAAGAGCTTCATCTTCTGCCCCTTGCACTCAGGCACATAAACCAAACACCCCTGTAGCAGTTCCCCTCACTCCACAGGGATTGAGGAAAAAGTACAGGCGGAAATGCTTGGAGTAGAACCAAGGCTTGGATGTTTCTTTACCAGGCTGAATAGCAAACACTGGTCCAAGGATTTAGTGCTTGAGTGGGTGTCTCTAATCACTTTGTCTTCTTGAATGTATAACAACATGAGGGGGAGTGTTTTTTATGCGTCTAAATAAACACCCCTACTTCCTTTTTGTAGGAGAGCAAATGCTAGAGGCTGATGCATTTGATAAGCACGCTTGATATGAGCTAAAAGCTTCTTTATTTATCTCTACTAAGCAAGAGAACCACTGTAAGAGCAATGTGCTTCTCTTGAGCACCTTACTTCTTTATCGAGGCAGGAAATTCTTTTAAGAAAACTTAGAAGCTTTCAGTGATACAGACACAAGCAGCTAGCTCACTTCTTCTAGTCTAAACAACTGAAAAAGCAACTGCTCCTGAGCAGAGCTGACCAGCTTTTCCACAACTGCAGGACTATTAATAGCCTTGATGTATTCCAACAGGAACACTTTGAGATAAAGGCAGCTGGAACTCTGTCCTCTAGCATTGTTTCATAAGATATGATTCTCTAGCCTCTGCTTTTTATGTTTTGTTCTTAGAACAAAGTAATTCCTGATGTGTGAACTTTCTTCTAATTTGGAAAGACATGCAGCAGAACCTTATCCCTGCAATCAAAGCTTCTTGTAAGATTTTGTCCTTGTGAAAGTCATTTAACCAGAGTTTTTCATCTGCAAGTTCTGCTGGAACAAGCCCCTGCAGTGTAAGTTGGCCAGAAACATCACTTTTACCATGCAGCAAGGTACTATAATAAAAGACCCATTTCTAAATCAAAACTGGGGGTGGGTGTTAATTACAATTAATGACAAAATTTCAGGCACAGCAACAAACCATGTAAGAATAACTTTATTTCTTCACAATCTGAATAACGTCCTCATCTTCAAGAGTATGGTCTTTACCAACTTTTTGAGGGTTGTGTTTAACCGATGAACCCCAGACCAGTGCACTGAAAGAAGAAAAATCAAATTAAAAAGGCTTAGAAGTATGACATGCAAGCAGAATAGCAGCTATTTCTGTCACACAGCTAATACAGAAAGCAATGCTTCAGAGCTATTTTTATTCTCTACAAGTACCTGGCTGAGTGGTTGCTTCTAACCAGGGTTAGAAGCAGCTCAAAACAAAGCCTGAAGTTGTCCTGAGTACTCAAGTGCATGGGACAATGGCTTGCAATGCTGTCCAGTGCTACTTTTAAATAGCAAAATAAATTTGTCTCCACAGAGGACATTTATGTAGGAAAGAGTATGAGAACATCAAATACGGCAACTGAAGTATTAAGTTTGAATATCATAGGTAGATTTATTCATTTTAACATTAAAAAAAAGTCCTGCTATTCCCTTCTAGTTTAGAAGAGGATGAAATCTCTGAAGGCAAGTTATTTTCTATTCTATATATTCTTTTACAATAATACTTACTATTTAAAGTCTTTTATGAGATTTTTGTGGATCTTCATGCAAAAATCCTCCACTGTGGTCTTGCAGTAAGGTAGTACCACAGGAGAGGTGTAGTCTGGGAGCTGCCCTTTAGGTTTTGTGTAGCTGTAACACAGATGGAACCATCAGTCAATACCAAAACTTTCTTTTTCAAACCCATCATGATGTTTCATCAGTGATTTGCACTGTCACTGCAAAACATTTGGTGGACCTAAGCTGAAAATGCATCTGCACAGCCAGTGGCTGCAGTGGGTTCTCCCTTGTAACTGCAAAGGTTTCTCACTTGTGAGCTTTATGAAGGTGCTTTAAAAAAAGCCAAATGGCAAGAGTTGTTGGAAAAGAACATCTTTAATATTATGGTTCCAACTTGCCTTTTTTTTTTTTGAAAACCTCAACATATATTAGAAAAGGCACCTGATGAAGTCTATAGCATAGATACCTAGACCACAGATACAAGGGATTGTGAAATGCCTTTTCACAATATATTCTATATTATTACAAGATGATAGATATAAATTTAAAAGACAACAATTACTGTATTATGAGTATTAGTAAATTCATTCATAAGTTAATCCAAAAATGCCTAAGAATTATGAGGTAAACCTGGAATAACTTGTGCTAAAAATATCTGAAATTCTAGATGAAGAACTAAATTCTGTCCAGAGAGCTGCATCCATGACAAACTGAAAAGATTATTACATCTGGAATCACAGTGTTACCACGAAGTTTGTCTAGAGTTCCATGTTTTCAGGAGTTTTTTAAAGATATGTTTTGGTCTTGGTTTCACAAGGTTCTCCTTTAATTCCTCTACAAATTCAAAACAGCACTTGTGGCTATCACAAAACAGCTAAGACGAGCACAAATTCTGGGTTACAAAGCAAACACCAGTTGGTAGAAAAGCAATGTAAAATATTCCTCATCCATTCCTGAGACCTTTTCAGTCTCAGCCATGCACGTAACTCCACAGAAAGCAGCAATTTTGACTTACATTCGGACTAGTTTCAAGTAGTCCCAGATTTTCTCCAGCAGATCATCAAAGTTCCAGCGATGATGAGCAGATATCGGCACACAGTGGGGTACTTTGTAAATGATATCTAGTTCTTCAATGGAAATTTGGTCAATTTTATTTAGGACATAAATGCATGGGATGTAAACCCTGCAAAGAGAAATTGTTAGAGCAACCTGACAGCAGCACGCTGCTACCTTCACTGCAAAAAAAAAAAAATTTTAAAAAGCTTATCTCTATGTTGATGCCACATTACTGCCTCAGCTTCTGTGGGAAGCAAACCCAAAAGAAAATTCTTTTCTTTGTAATACAGACTGCAGGGAGCCAACAGTACCTGTTTCCTTCCACAACGTCAATCAGGTCATCAGCAGTGGCGTCGCTGCGCAGAGTGACATCAGCATTGTGGATTTTATACTCTGCTAAGATGCTCTTCACTGTCTCAGTATCCAGCTCACTCTGAGGACACTGAACAGAGACAGACACAGTGTTAAGGAATGGCAGAGCTAACAGCCAAATCAAGTATTACAATTAACAGGGCTGTCACCTAGCAACCACTGCATATACATTACTAGAAAGAATAGCTGCATTTTAAGTTACTGGACATGACTCTGATTTCACCATAGCTGGCCTGAGGAGAGGGAAAAACAGACCTAAATCCTACCAGCTGCATTTATATTAATGCCCCACTGAGAGCTGCAATCCAACGTTTCAGAAGCAGTGCTTCCTTTCAGTTTGGGACCAGATGCAACACAAGCCCAAGTATCTTCTAGTTCAGAGCCCACACAACTACACTTTAGGTACTTAGAGTGCAGAGTTCTGCCTTTTGTATCTCTGGCTATTCCTATGCTTTTAAAGATTCAGGTAAATGGGTTGCAAGGCCTGAAACTGAGCAATCCTCACGGGAAGAACATTGTAACCACCAGATAAGAGGCAGTTTTTGCACACTCTCCTTTGGATATCAAACTTGTAATGTGTGGAAAGCAACCGAGGCTCTGTTTTGAAGGCAGGGAAGTGGTCAGGCTTCAGGAGAGGTGTGGATGGCCTCTAAGGAAAGTAACTGACTGCAGCACTGTACAGAGTTCAGCTCCTAAAGAAGTCAGCACAGCATGGTCCCATACATATCATCAACTACAAATGCCTTTTTCTTCAAGCAATTTGGTTTTTAATTTTGGTTAAAGAAAACTTCCAACTTACTGTGGCTGTAAGGTTAATGCCTCCTTTATCCTTTTTTTTAAAGCCAATATTGGGGGGCTTACTATTCAGACGAATTCCAAATCCCTCCAGTTCATTCTCAATGATTTTCTTGTGGCCAAGGGGTTTCAGCACATCCAGAACAATCAGAATGAGATTACAGGTTCGAGCAACTAAGAATCAGAAAAAGAAAGTCACCTCTCAAAAAGCGTGCTCACACAACCTGAGACAAAACAACCACAGTGTGGCTCGGTGGACTGAAGACACTACAAGACCCCTGAAGGCCAGCATATTGGTTATTTTTAAATACCAGTGTAGGACTGAAGTTTATTGTGTTGACCAAGTATCAGTGATAGATCTTTACATGCTGTAAGAATGACAGAGGCTGGAAAAAATCTTCCTGTCTCCATTCAGACACCAGACTGAGGACAATTAACTGGGTGAGGAAATAAAACCAGCAGCCTTGTTTAGGATGGGATCACATCTGCCTGCAAAACTGGCAATGTGCTTTCACTGAAGTGTCAATGCAGAGCACAAACCCAGCAAGTACACAAAGCCAGAACTGAAAACAACAATATGAAAGCAGCTACTGCTTCTCAGCAGACAGCTCAAGTCCAGTAAACAATCCAGCATTTTAAAGACATCAGAACAGTGAGTGAACCCTTCATTCTCCTGTACTGTGTTAAAGGAACCAGTGATAGGCTGCTGTCTCCAGCTCTAACATACTCACCTGCAATGACCTGTCGTCCTCTGCCTTTACCATCTTTGGCCCCTTCAATAATTCCTGGCAGATCAAGCAGCTGTTTGTTCACAGGAAGGAAAGTATCACATGAGAAAAGTATTCTTCATTAAATCAATCCTACTTTTACCCTTCTAAACCAGCTGACTCTACTGCAAATCTGAACAGAGTATGACAAGACTGTTTCCCATCCAATTGTTATATCTTGTATTACTCCATGTGCCCTACTGGTCCAGTGGAACAGATTATCTCATAGGGAAAAGTTAGAACTACCACTGGAACTTCTTCCCAGAGTAAAGTAAAAAGCAGGGAAAAATCCATACCTCATGGAAACATTTCCAAGGTATTCTCAAGCACTTTTACACATCATTTCTAACCTGCTAATGTCAGGCCAGACCATTCAACCCTAACAGCACAGCATCTGTATAGCCCATCCTACCCTCACAGACAAGATCTCACCTGGATCTTTGCTCCTTTGTACCTAATGACTCCAGGCACAGTAGTCAGTGTAGTGAATTCATAGGCTGCCACTTCAGAGTACACACCAGCAAGATTACTCAGAAGAGTGGATTTCCCCACTGATGGAAAACCCACAAACCCAATGCGGGCATCACCTGTCTTTGCAACATCAAAACCTGCAAATAAGGAGTAGAAAAATTTGTCTAATGATTGACATTTTCTATCTTCTAATGTTCTGGACAGCAGACACACTATTATTTTTAATATTGCCTGAGCAAAAGCCAAGCAAGCTTTCCTAAAAGAAGGATGAGGGTGGGAAACACATTGTTCACAATCTTTATTGCCTTGCACCACTTTGTAACAGTCCATGACATATACCTGCCTAATAAAATCTTGGCTGCAAAACTTCACAGTGGTCTTTGAGTTCAGTGTAAGTGGAGCATTCCCTTCAAGCACTGCAGCTTAGGAAATACACACCTTTATACATAAAAACAGGTGGCTGCTGCAAAGGTAAAAGGCTGCTGCTTCATGTAAAACCCTTAAGATTTCTGCAAAGATTGTACGAGCCAAAATACAAAAGCACTTTCATATACACTTCAGGAAGTGCTCCAGTCCACAGCCCTAGGAAGGGCCACAAATCATGGTTAGAGTCCCGTACCGGGTAGGACAAGAGAAAGCAAGGACGGAGCAGGTTGCCCGGAGAAGCTGTGGCTGCCCCATCCCTGCAAGTGTGCAAGGCCAGGTTAAATAGGGCTCCTGATCTAGTGGAAGGTGTCCCCGCCATGACGGGGAGTAGAACGAAATGTTCTTTAAGGTCCCTTCCAACCCAAACCCTTCTGTGATTCTATGACTGTTTAGCAGATAATCTGACAGGATTTGTGGGTAGATCGACTTCCGTCACACCTCGACAGCTCCTGCACAGACAACGCACCTTCCCCGGGGCCGCCGCCGCCGCCGCCCTTGGGGGTGATGAGCTCCCGGCGCAGCTTGGCCAGACGGGCCTTCAGCAGCCCCAGGTGGTGGGCGGTGGCCTTGTTCTTCTGCGTCCGGGCCATCTGCAAAGGCACAGGACCGAGGGCTCACACCGGGAGGGCTCTGCCGCCCTCGGCCCCTGCGCGACGCCTGGGGACCGGGCCCCGCCACCCCTCCACGGCACTGCCCAGCGGCCGTCTCCCTCCCTGGCCCGAGCCCCGCGTCCGCCCCGTTCGGCGCTCCGTGCCCGGCCCGTCCCGCGGGAGGCGGCGGGCGGCGGTGCGGTACCTCCGCCTCAATCTCCGCGATCTTGGCCAGGGTGCCGCTCATGGTGGCGTCGCGCCCGGCCCGCCCGGCCGCCCCTCAGCGCCGCCGCTCCTCGCGCACCGCTCGGGGCCGCGCACGCGCGTGGCGACCTCTCGCGAGAGACGGCGGGCGAGAAAGGGCGCGCGGCGCGCGCCGCCGGCTTCGCGCGCTGCCCTGAGGGGAGGCGGCGCAGCGCCCCCTGGGCCGTGTGCAGAGCGCGCGCCGCCTCAGAAAGAGCGGGCAACGCTGTGAGGGGCGAGTGTGAGGGAGAGATGCCTGAGTGTGAGATCCGTGTGTGTGAGGGATCCATGTGTATGTGAGAGATCCGTGTGCCAGTGACATCCGTGTGTGTGTGTGAGGGATCCATGTGTGTGAGGGAGATTCGTGTGTGTGGGGGATCCGTGTGCTTGTGACATCCGTGTGTGTGTGAGGGATCCGTGTGTGTGTGAGGGAGATTCGTGTGTGTGAGGGATCCGTGTGTATGTGAGAGATCCGTGTGCCTGTGACATCCGTGTGTGTGTGAGGGAGATTCGTATGTGTGAGGGAGATTCGTGTGTGTGAGGGATCCGTGTGTGTGTGAGGGAGATTCGTGTGTGTGAGGGATCCGTGTGTATGTGAGAGATCCGTGTGCCTGTGACATCCGTGTGTGTGTGAGGGAGATTCGTGTGTGTGAGGGATCCGTGTGTGTGTGAGGGAGATTCGTGTGTGTGAGGGATCCGTGTGTATGTGAGAGATCCGTGTGCCTGTGACATCCCGTGTGTGTGAGATTCATGTTTCTCTGGGATCTGTGTCTGTGAGGTCCCATGTGTCTGTGAGGTCCGCGTATGTGTGATATCCGTGTACATGTGATCTGTGTGTGTGAGATCTGTGTGTCTCTGCCCCGTGTGCATGTGATGTGTGCGAGGCAGAGCGCGGCTGAGGCGGCTGCGGGGCTGTGGGAGCCGGCATGAGCCGGGTGTGCGAGAGCCCTGACGGGGGCCCGGGGCCGGCGCTGGCGAGGCTGAGGCGCTTGGCCGTGAGGGACAGCCGGGCTGCGGCGCCGAGAGAAGCCTGCGCGAGGCGATGGGTGCTGGGCTGTGAGAGAGGACGGGGCGAGCGGAGCTGTGCGCTGAGGCAGCGGCCCCGCAGGTGTGCGAGGAGCCGGGGCTGTCGCTGCCCGCGAGGGGAGGTGGCGTGCGCCCTTCCCGGGGGTTAAACCGGAGCAGCCTCTCCGCGGTCCTTCCCGCAGCCCGCTCTGCTCCTCGCCGGGTGTGTATCTGTGGCATTGCGCGTTCCGCAGCGCTGCCGGACCGGGGGGCGCTGCCGCACTGCCCGCGGCGGAGCCTTCCCGAGCTCGTGCTTTGTCACACCGGGACTTCATGCCGGAGCTTTCTCACGGCTCCTTTCAGCTGAGCCCAGACCGTACCACTTTGCCCCAGGGACATCTGTAACTCTGCACTGAATGCAGGCTAATTAAATAGAGAAAGGATTTTTTTTTTTAAGGTCCCTTCAAACTTTAAAATGCCAAGTATTTCCAGCGTTAGGCTGTTTCACAAGAAGCCAAATAATCTGATTTCAAATTACAAGTATTTTTATGACACGGAAATACAATTTAATAATTGTTCAGGACTTTGGTTTCCAAGTTTGTTTCTGTGTCATATTTTGTCTAAATTCGAATATTCGTAGAAACCTTTTTGTCCATGTTCAGTATCCTTTCCAGGAAGGCTCGTCTATCTCAACTTATTGCAATGTCTGTTTCTATAGGGTGTATCTAAATGTAAAATATTACATTTAGATACACCCTATATATATTTTTTAGGAAAAAAAAAGCCAAAAATACACTCTCCTGGGCCCATAGTGTGAGCACTTAGAGACACACTTGCCACATCTTCAGACAGAATTTTGAGTACGTTACAACTGACAAAATTGAACTAACCTTAGAACAGTTTTGGTGATAAATCATTAAATCTTCTTTAACTTACAGTGAAAAGGGGAAAAAAGAGTGCTAGTGCAATGGGAACCACACTGCTATTTGTGGTCTCTGCCTCTGCATTTCCTTTTTGTCTCATTTTAATCAAGAAAGCAGCCTTTATTGTCATAAAATCTTTATAGTAGGAACTGTCATTAATACAAGTTTATACAGAGCTTACTAAAATAGAATCTCAAATAAAATAGAATTGCTATTCCTGGTAATGTTAGTTCAGCTAAGCTAGGATAAATATAAATGCACCTACCCTCTGTCTATTTGTTCATGGTTTTCTAATTATTCCTTGTGAACAAAATCCTTTTCCAACATGGCACGGAGATTTGACCCTGGTATAAATTTTTTCCTATTTACTTCAGATGGAGTTGAACTTGTCTATGCCTCAACTGAATTCAGCCATACAATCACCACACATTTGTGGCTCTTTTTAGTAAAAGGAAAAACACTGAGAAAAATACAGATTCTGAATGCTCAATCAGGATTTAAGACCTCCTCTCTTTTGTGCAGTAGGTCATGGTTAACTTCAGAACTTACTGCTAGCTGTTCTTATAAACTCACTCCAAATCTCATCAATTGAGTCTAACTTAAAATTATTTTTCAAAGTGGAGGCTGAACGAACAAAGATGTCATTAAAGTACATGGTGTGAAAATTTAGTTACTGTCTGGTTTTTGTGTTCCTGGTTTATGTTTCCATAGTGTTCTTAACATACAGCTGCTCAGTAAGCTCTTAAATTGTTTTTTTCTCAGAAAGTTACTCAAGCAAAGGATATAAGGAATTTAGGCACCTAAAAACTTCCTTCAGTGTTGAGTATTGTCCTTAATTACCTGAAGGGAAAAATAATTTAATTAATAAAGATAATGAATCTGATTTTTGGTAGCCAAATTAACACTTTCTAATTGGTTAGGATATTTAAAGTAGTTTATATTAGTTTATAACAGCACCATCTTTTTAGCTTCAGAAAGGCTTGTTCAACAGAGATTGTTTCTAGGTTGTGAACAGAGTAACATTGCTTTTTTTTATTTATTGTGAGTACTGCTGTGAATTTTTTAATATAAAGGTGTTTTATGTGATATGGTGCTTAGAGAACAGGGTGGTTCTGACCATAGGAAATAAGATGCAACAGCTGGAAAAATAACTGAAGGGTGGGTGACTGGGAATGAATAAATTATGTCCCCTGAGGATTGCAGTCAAAACTGGAAAATAGAGTGCAAATGCTAAAACCTTATTAAAGAAAAAAAAAAAAAAAGTCAGAGAGGGGAAAAATCAAGGAAAATATTAATAGAAAATTGGATATAATGTCAGAAGAGATAAAAGCCCCCAGTAGAACCAGAGAGCAAATGAAAGGAGATGCAAGAGACTGAGATCTGCTCAAAAGGTTAATTGAGCTTTATAGTGGGCACTGATGGAAGATGGAGTATGTGAATTGCCATCTTTTTTATTAAAACGTATATGTGTGTTTTTTAAATTGCAATCATTCCATTTAGCAAATCTAGATGAAGTGCAGCAGAGGGAATACTTCTAAAGGCTGTTACTGCACAACAGTCAATCTCTCCTGGGACCAATTGCCTGTAATGTCAGATGACACAGAATGAAGGTTCAGATCTGGAATAAAACGCACAAATGATCACGCAGTCATATGAATGACTAACTGATAAACTGGAAGCATACCCCCTCAGCAGTTCTCTTATAATGTTCTTAAGAAGATAAGGAAAGCAATATACTAAAAGGTGGACAAACACTGCATCTGACATAAAGGCTGTCTCATCAAACACTTAAGGCACATGACACAGTATGGAATCAATGATTGGGAAAAACCAGGAGTGTTTGTTTCAGCAAGCTGGGACAATGACAGGAATGTGAGTGAAATGGCACATACCTCATCAGCAAGATCTGAACGATGGAGGGCTGTAGAAAAATGGGTTTCAGAAATTCATCTCCTACACACTTCAGTCTTGCTGACACTGATCTTGATCTTTTCCTTTACTTGTGCCTCAGTTTTATCTTTGCACAAGAGGAATGTGCAGTTGCCACAGAATGATTGAAACTTTCATGTTTCCATAGCATTGCCCTACAAGTATGGTAACTATAGCTCACTTCCATAGGAGAGCTTAGGAGCTAATGCATTCAGGTTTTATGTCAAACTATCAATTTGAAATAAGCTACTTCATTATGGGTCAAATTCTGAAATTCTTTCTAAAACAACTAGTATTTTAGCTTGAGTAAGAGTTTTACTTATATGAGATAGTGAGATGCAAACCAAGTATATTGAGAAGAGGCTTGCAAGTGTTTTGGATAACCATGTAAAATTTATCATTGTACAATACATGGTAAATACTATGAGTATGAAATTAATTGTGATAACTCGTGTATGCTTCATTAAAATCACATAAAGTACCTTGTTAAAAATAAGCAGTGCGTGCCCACCTAGTCAGGTTTGAGGTTTTTTTCTCCTCTTTTATATTCTAATAAATAACTCAAATACTTGTGGATATCAAGTTTATTCACAGTGCACTGAGAAGGTCATTTTAGCTTAAGAGCTACTCTGGTAGTACAACCCTTGTGGTTTTGGTAATTCACCTCATGCCAGAAGCTGCAGACTATACTGGCAATCAGCTGATGCTGTGTGTTTGTGGGCTTGCTGCAGACTGCATTTCTAGATTAGTGGTGGGATTTCTGCAGGATTTCAGAAAGTGGGGAGAAGGTGACAGGGAGGAAATGAAATAATGATTTCAGGTGAAGCAAGGATCTTGAAATTTCATATCCTCTCAGAAACGATCAGCTGCCCAGTGAAAAATAATCAGTATCAAATGGTAACGGTGATCTGAGTACTTATGATTTTAAGAATTATAGGTATGGGACTGTAACTGACCTGCCAGAGTTTCCTCATGAAAAAAGGGTAACTGCAATTTAAGGCATATAGAGAATTGGTTCATTTTAAGGTGGGTTATCTGTGGGTTTTTGTTCAGTTTTGGTGTTTGGTTTTATTTAATTTTTACAGTTTTGCAAATTTACCCTATGAATTGTACTTTGATTTGAGAACTGGCTGCTAATTAAACTTATCATTGTATTTCAGAGAAGAACTGCTCATGCTGAAGAGGAGACAAAACTATAATGAGCAATAATGAGTTGACTAAGGGCCAGTTTCATGCCTGTTTGGAGGAAAGATATTTTGAAAATGCTCTATCAAAAGGTAAGATTTTTTAAATCCATAGTGCTGAATCTTCAATGGAAGCATAATACTGATTGCCTGAGGTGAAGTGACTGCGAGTTGATGCAATTCACATCTTAATTAACTCTTCAGCCAATAGACAGAAAGTTGTGTATCTTTTGAATGCTGTAAAATGTAAAGATGTAGCTGTTCCTAGTTGTCTTCTAGGATTAACTTTTTTTTAATGCCAGTTTACTTGTTATCTAGGTAGGAGTTTTCCTGGGGACAAGCACAGTAGTTTAGCTGTTAATCTATAAATACCAAACCTTTGTGCTTGCATTGCATATTTAGGATTGTATTGTAATGTATGCTTTAGGAGAAAAAGTTGTCTGTCAGGTTTGCTTAGGTAGGCATGAATGCCTAATTCACTGGGAGTCAACGAGATGGAATCCTGGGTTGTATTTTCACGTTGCACAGATCCCTAAATGTGGCAATCTTGTTTTGAATGGGTCAGGTTGCTTTGGTTCCAGGCAGGTTGCTTTGGTTCCAGGCAGTCTAGAGTAAGTTAAACTGAGCAGACTGAAGAAATGAGGGGAACAAAAGGGAGATTAAGTATCAAAGGTTGGCTTCCAAGACTGTGTAAAATCAGTATAACAATTAAAAGTTGTATAGTTTAACGTCAGCTCCCCACACTTTGTTGTGGACTGCCATGCAACACACAGAGTACACAGCACATGAGTGCAGTGAGGAGAGTGATCAAAAAGAGGAAAACCAAACAGTGCTGTTTTCTCTTTTTAAAGTAAGTCTTTCTGTGTACTTTCCAGAGCGTCATATACCATCCTATTGCTGTCAGTTTTGTGAGGGTGCTGGGTATTTTTAAAGAATTTTCATCTGCTTCTAGAGGAGAAAGCTGACAAATCACTAAACCCACGTCTGGGTTACAGAGGAAACTCTGCTGTCTCTAAGTCTGAGAATCCTTGCTGCTAGGGTTGGCATTCTCATGGGATGATTCCTAATAATAAACTGAGCAAGCTTTAAAAACTAAATTTAAGTAATAATCAACCTAATAAGTAATGATTGCTGAATTAATTGCTTGTTATATCAGTAGCAGTTAATTAAAATATAGGTGAAAGCTCAGAAAAACTGACAGCTACTCACTGAAATTGCAAGCGTGCCACAAACTGTTTGGTGTTGTGTATTTCTGTGGAACACGCATAGAAAGGAAATGGTTCATATGACTGATTAGCTGGCACAAGTGCTATGCACAAATGTCTCTGCTAATATTATAATCCCTGTGAAATAGTGACTAACCTTCTTAAAGAGTATAATAATGGGACTATTCTGAAAAATTTCAGTAGCCTCAAGACCTACACAGATTCACAAGTTGAAAGTGTTGAACAAATAGGTATGACTCAACTCTAATTAACATATACCCAAATATGTTTGAACAGATTCAACTGTAACAGTCTTTTGTTACCTCCTATATTTGCACACCAATTTAAGGTCTGCACTTCTGAGTAAGGCCAGTAGCAATTGATCTGCAGTGAAGCGAGCAATGGTACAATGTGGAGTCCCAAATGGTACACACATGTTTGGAGAAAAGGAGATTACTAATACTATTGAAATACTAATCAAAGTGTTTCAGCAGGCACCAGGCAGCTGCAAAACATTTAGGGACACCTCAGGAATTCCCTTGAGCAGAAGTGAGACAGGAAATAGTGAGAAGCTGAATAAAGTAGCTGAAGAAAATGCCTTTATTTAAAAGAGGGATGGATTCAAAAGAAGTTCAGCGCATTCCAGTGCAGAAGATGTCAAAGAAAATAGATTAGGAATCATCTAAAAAGGAGAGAAAATATTGGATATAGAAAACATAAATTTCAAAATTGAAATTTAAAACTTTCTTTCACATTATCTGGAACTTTGTGTTTAAAAAGTAACTTGCTAGATGTGACGGTAATTGAGTTCAAAGGTAATCATTCCCGTCTGCTTACGCAGTTATGTATGGAGAAATGCCATTTAGTCATCACATTAAATTTAGGGAACTTCACCTTACAAGTCCGTTCATAGTGATGAGCCAAATTTTTGCTCAGCGTGTTTAGTACCTGTTCATTTTCAGAAGAAATTTGGCAATGTTTTAACAAATGCTAGTTGAGTGACTACTTCGATAGTCTTGTATTCTGAGACAGGGTAAGTTTGGGACCAGAAAACATTCTAAGCAGCAGTCCTTTAAGTGTGCTGGTGGAGCTGTAGGGTGCGGTAAGCCAGTGTAGAAAGACTGTAAGTACCAAGAGGAGAGCTGCAGCCACTGCCATGGCAGAGAGCTGAGGAGCCAAGGCAAAGGGCTGTGTCAGTGTCCTTGTGATTACCTGGGACTGCAAGGTGCTGGCAGTCATGTTGAACGAGCATCCAGCAACTACTCGGAGTGTGAGCTCCCAGTGTGCTGATCTGGCATCCTCATAGCAAGTGTGAGGGGGTCACTTGCCAAGAAACAGCCATGCTTTGGGGTTTTTTTAGCTTTTACCCAGAGAAGCAGGCAGGGTGTGTGGGATGGTGCCTTTTAAACAGGAGGGCTGGAAGCTGAAACCAGAACATTCCGTGGCAAATGGAGAAAGTTCTGAGCAAAGTGCTGTGAGAGAGGCAGGACCCCCCTCCCCCTGCCTAGAGGAGAGACAAAGAACAGGCAAGGAGGGAACTGAAATAGGAAGCAGGAACCATGTCAGGAGGCTGGGGGCTAAAAGAAAGCAAATTAATAAACCACTGGGGGAAAGGCACACAACTGTCTAAAGCCACTAGGAAAGATAAGCAAATTCCAGATTCTTTAACTGCTCCATGTCTGTCTGTGCTTGCAGCCTGGTTAGTGAGTTAAACATAATAATATTCCTCACTGTAGCAAGTACAACTTGTGTGTCTGTGACACACAGACTTAAGAGAACACAAGCACTGTGTTATCTATATAATAGAGTGTATTTAAGCTGGGTTTGTCAGCATTGCTACCACTCCACATCGAATTTCTCAAAGTATATGTTCATATCAAGGGTGTGTGCACACATAGTGCAGTAATAAAAAGTAACTGGTAATATTCGGACTGCAGTAGAGACAAACAGTTCCTATGGAAAGCAGAAGAAATCTGGTGTACAGGCTGAGGGTACTGTGTGGCCTTAAGTGTTAACGTAATATTTTGAAAGTTGGAAGCTTGGTGCACTCATTTGCACATCAGTACCCAGAATGCTTTTTCAGTTCCACCACTATTTAATTCAAGTGCTGGGTTGGAGCTTTTGGAAGGCTGAGTTTGTGATGCCCTCACATGCGCCAAATTCACTATTTTCCACAGAATAGTTTAAGTGACAACATTAGATCGTGAATAGGTGGTCAGAGCATTCTTAATTAGGCTTGATGTTACAAATGCAAAAAAGTGTCCTTGAACACTTTTTTCCAAGCGTTGTCTTTAACAAAACAAAGAAGTCTGTTTGGGGAATGTGTGTGTGTGATGTGGGGGGGGGGGGAGACGTTTTTTCAAAAGTAGCGAAAAATTCCTCTCTGAGACAGAAAGCAGATTTCAGATGCAAATGAATAACGATGATGTTGAAATAGCAGCTCTTCATAAAGAGACCTCGAGCACACAGGGAAGATTCAGCACTAGGACAGTCCAGGCAACCCTGCGCAGTGAATTCGGCAGTGCCTTTGGAGCGTTTAACCTGGGCCCGGGGAAGGCTAACTTGAGGGAGCGGGAGCCTCGCCGCGCTGGGGCGTGGGGCGCTCCGGGCGCCGTGGGAACCCCGGGTGCGCGGGAGGGGCTCCGCGGGCAGCGCTTTCCCCAACATGGACGCACTCGGGGCTAGAGGTGCCCGTGCCTCCCGCAGCCCCCGGCCCGCGGGTACCGTTCCTCCCAACGGCTCCCAAGGGGAGGGCATTTTCGCACTGGAAGAATTCCCGCTGTACCCCTTCCCTCCCCCACAATGCCGGCGCTTCGCTCTTCTAGCGAGGCTGAGAGTTGATCGCGTACGGGGGGTGGGGGTGAGAAATGCAATGAAAGACCGGGGGGAGGCCGGTCTGCGCTGCAGCCCCTGGCCCCTCTGGGATCGGCTCTCCTCAGGCGAGCCGAGGAGGTGGGGGCCGCTCTGCGCCTCTGCAGCTCCGGGAGGGTTTGCATTGGACGATTCGCGCCTGGGGAGGGGGGAAGGTTGCCTGCAGCCCCCCCGCCGGCCCCTCCTCCTCTCTCCAGCGGGAGGGGGGTCTCGGGGGCGAGCTGCAGCCCGGATATTTGGGGGAGGGGGCGAGCGCAGCCCCACCACCCCCACGAGCCGCGAGGGGGGGGGCCTCGCTGCCGGCTCGGCATTGGAGGATCGGTGCTGGGGAAGGGGGAGACTGCAGCCCCCAGCCCCCGCGGGCGGGCGGGGTGGGGGCCGGCCTGCTGGCTCTGGCTGCTCTTGCATTGGCGGATGCGGGGAGGGAGGGGGGCAGGAAGCGGGGGGGCAGGGGGGGAGCCCGAGTGGCTGGAGGGGGGGGGTCTCTGTGAATAGGGTGGGGGTCTTCTCGTCCAAAGAAGAGAGGAAAGTTTGCGGCGCCGGTGGTGAGGGTGCGTCGAAGCGGGCGGGGCCCGGACCGGGGCCGGCGGCGGCGGCGCTTGGTCGGGGAGCAGCAGCCGGGGGGCCCCCGCTGGATTTTTGTAGGGGGGGTGGTATCGCCCCCTCCTTCTCCTCCCCCCAGGGGTGAAAGTGCAAGAGGAAGTGCAGCCGCTGCCATCTTTCCTCCGCTCCAAACACACAGGGACGGACGGAGCCGGCAGCCCGGAGCCGCCGCCGGACCCCCGTCCCTCCCGGCTGCTGCCGCCGCGCCGCGCACGCCCCTTCCCGCGGCGGCTCCGCGGCCGCAGCGCCTCGTGGCGGCCGGGCCCGGGCGGGGCTCGCGCGGCCGCGCGCGCGCCTCGGCCGCCCGAGCCTTTTGTCTCGCCCCCCCCGCGCCGCGCGAGCCCCTCGCGCTGTGCAGGGAGCGCCGCGCGCGCGCCGCCGGCCCGGGCAGGGGCGGGGAACGAGCAGGAGGAGGCGGCGCGCGCCGCCGGGCGGCCCGAGAGCGCGCGCGCCCCCTGCGGGCGCCGGCGGGGCGGCGCAGCCCCCATGGAGCGGGTGAGCGAGGCCGCCGCCTGCGGCCCCTCGTCGGGCTGCTACACCTACCAGGTGAGCCGGCACAGCGCCGACGTGCTGCACAGCCTCAACCAGCAGCGCAAGAACGGCGGCCGCTTCTGCGACGTGCTCCTACGCGTGGGCGACGAGAGCTTCCCGGCGCACCGCGCCGTGTTGGCCGCTTGCAGCGAGTACTTCGAGTCGGTGTTCAGCGCGCAGCTCGGCGACGGGGCAGGCGGCGGCGGCGGCGGAGCGGAGGGGAGCGCGGCGGAGGCGGCGGCCGGCGGGGCTGCGGCGGCGGCCGGCGGCGCCCCCGGGGGCGGGCGGGAGCTGGAGATGCACACCATCAGCTCCAAGGTGTTCGGAGACATCCTGGACTTCGCCTACACGTCGCGCATCGTGGTGCGGCTGGAGAGCTTCCCGGAGCTCATGACGGCCGCCAAGTTCCTGCTGATGCGCTCGGTGATCGACATCTGCCAGGAGGTCATCAAGCAGTCCAACGTGCAGCTCCTCGTGCCCCCCGCACGCCCTGACATTATGCTATTCCGTCCGGGTGCTGCCGACCTCGGCTTCCCTCTTGACATGACCAACGGTGCCACTTTGGCACCCAATGGCAATGGCATTGCTGGCATGCCTGAAGACGAGGCCACGCGGGCTGCGCTCACTGCTGCGCAGTCCTCCCTACCTGTCCTGCAGGGTGTGGACCGCCTGCCCATGGTGGCAGGACCTCTGTCCCCACCACTGCTGGCCTCACCCTTCCAGAATGTTGCTGCTAGTGCCCCTACTTTAAGCACCAAGAGGGGCAGAGGGCGTCCCCGTAAAGCCAATCTCTTGGACTCCATGATGTTTGGTACCCCAGGGGGCCTGCGAGAGGCTGGTATCCTGCCTTGTGGTCTCTGTGGGAAAGTATTCACGGATGCTAATCGTCTTCGGCAGCATGAGGCTCAACATGGGGTGACAAGCTTACAGCTGGGTTACATAGACATCCCACCCCCACGACTGGGTGAAAATGGTGTTCCTGGTCAGGATGACCCCGACGCACCTCGAAAAAGAAGCAGAACGAGGAAACAGGTGGCCTGTGAGATCTGTGGCAAGATTTTTCGGGACGTGTACCACCTGAATCGGCACAAGCTGTCACACTCTGGCGAAAAGCCTTACTCTTGTCCGGTGTGTGGCTTGCGGTTCAAGCGAAAAGACAGGATGTCCTATCATGTTCGATCGCATGATGGCTCTGTGGGAAAGCCCTACATCTGCCAGAGCTGTGGAAAAGGCTTTTCCAGGTAAGAGAGTGCTTGTACGGACCATGGACACAAACAGATATCTGGGAAGTTGACTTTCCTATCCCTTGGAAACGTACTTAGGATAGTTTGACTGTCCCACATTAGAATGTTTAAAGGAATGAGGCTTCCATCATTTCTTCTGAGATGTTGTTCTGCAGTCTCTTGGAAGGGTTTAGAAGTAATTAAGACATTGAACTAGAAGTCAGCTGGCTTCTGGCTAATATTCCCAGCTTTGTCCCAGAGTTGGTGTATGCGTGTCCTTGGGCAAATCAGTTAGTCTCTCCCTCAAATGACTCTTCTGTGAAATGGGTATTGAAATAATTACCTGCCTCACAGAAGTGTCTTGAGATCACTAATGTGTAGGTAGCTTGAAGGTGCTGTTGAAGTGCAAAATAATACATCTCAAGGTTATTATTTTTCTCGTATCCATTTTAAATTTTCTTTTTCTTAACTTCCCTTCATTTCTCTTAGTTCGTAATGTTTTTTATCACCCAAATGTGAAGGAAGAGGTGAGATTTCAAAGGCTGCAGCATCAAGTATCTTTTAATACATGATCTTTGTGTCCTTTGGGTTTACATCCTTCTGAAGGGGATCCTGTTTCTGCCCTGCAACATACGTAAGATCTCTGCATTTAATGTTGCTGATTTTTTGTTGTCGCTGTTTGTGGGAGCTAATTTAATAAGTAGTTTGGTACACGTAGTTGTTGTGTTAGTGGTATCTTATAGTCTTGAGTTAATGAATTCGAAACTTTTTTGGAAGTTTGCCGCTCTCTTTGAGTGTAGAAGTAGTGGGGGGGAGGGGGATGTACTCTGCTATTTCTGTACCAGCAGTTGCTTTTCTACAGCAGTTGATTTGCTCTAACGTGAGGGAAGGACTCGAGATCTGAAAACAAATCAAAAGGCCACCAGGCTGTGTAAATTGTGGAATTTTGCCCCTGCTGTCTTTTTGATAGAGGGACTTTCTGTTATTGAAATAAATTATGAAAATGTAGTGCCCCCCCCCCTTTTTTTTTTTCTTTTAAATCGGCAGTAATTAGGGATGCATCTTCATAAGGACTGCAGATTGAGTGATGAAAGGTCACAAAATGAAAATTTCATCTGTGGCTAGAAGTGAAAGTACTTTTCTTACTATAGCGCTACCCGGGACCGTGTGCCAAGTTTTATTGTTTTTACTGACACTTAAAGATTTCTGCTGTTGCTGTATGAAAGGTTTTTGTCATTAAGGGGAAGTGAGACATACACGTGTAGTTCTCATTTTCCCCAGTAAGTCCATGTGAACAGGCGGGAATGCTGTTAGAAAAGTTAACAACAAAACCCTTTGCGTATCTGTAAAACCGAAGTATGAATGAAAACTAGAGACTCTAAAGTTTCAGTATTCCCTCTTAGGAGCAGCCAGAGGAACTTTGAAGCGTGATGTCCTTTCCTGTATTCAGTAGCGCAGCACATGAGGTTGCTGGGCTTGAGGTACCCAGAAGGACCCCAACCAGTCTGTCCGGTTACACCGCTCCAGCCCCGCGCTGGAGCATCGGGTTTAAGAGCCTCCCTGCAAACTCCAGCCTATTTTCTGTCTGCAGTGCGTGAATTCCATCCCGTGCCCTCTCATTGGTGCAGCTGGGACGTTGGGGGAGGAGAGGGTGGAGAACTTGTTTCCAAGCAGTTTTGGTCTCATACAATGAAAAGCTTTCTTCCCACTAGGAGAAACTCCCACCAGGACAATCTGCAGCTCTTCAGTCCTTTCTTCTTCCAAGTAGGCTTTGCTGGTTGTGAATAATGGTATAACTTTCTATAGTAAAAATTTGCTCTTCCATTGCACCTTCTAGTTGGAACGTTCAGAACACTTTATTTGTATTAATGCAGTCTCCCTACCAAGTTTTAAGTTAGGAGTATTTTTTCATCTTGCAGGTGGAAAATGTGTCACAGCAACAGAGTTCAGATAGTCTTTTTGCAAGAGGTGCTTAAAGTTGGCTTTTTACATCTGTGTTTAGGACCTAAACCAAAAGGGTGTGATTTTCAAATATTCAGCAACTGTAAATCAAATTGCCCTGATTGTTAAGGTCTAAATAGGATTTTGGATGGGGACATGCAGGCTTGAAAATCATAACTTGTATTTCCTGTTTCCTCTGATCATTCAGTCATGATTTCTTCCTGATAAAATGCTGCCTTTTTAGCAAGTTGCAGAGGGTACATAACAAGGTAGAGTCCCAGTTGTTGGCAATCTGGTTCTTGGAAAGTTAAATATCATTACAATTGTCATAGATAAAGCACTGGGATCTTTTTTTTCTCTTTAGTTTTTCTTTTTTTTTTTTTTTCCTGTTAAAATTGTAACTTTATTTTTAGTATTTGCTTTAAGTGTGCTTATGTGTATTTTCCTTTAAGGCCAGACCACTTGAATGGACACATCAAACAGGTGCATACCTCAGAGAGACCTCACAAGTGTCAGGTAGGAGCCAGAGGGGTTTAGACTGATGATGTGGGTAATCTTTGGCATTGCATTTATGTGTGCAGATAATTTTGAAGTACCAGTAGAAATACCATGTATATGTGATTTGGGGTAAATGTTTGTAAAGAACAGTGTTCCACAGTGACATCTGCTTTACATCCCTCCCGTCCCCCCTCGCCTCATCTACAGCTTTGGTCCTCCTGCCTCTCCCCCTTCTCCCACGTCTTCTTCCCTACTGTGCTGTCCCAGTCTCACCCTGGATCTCTTACTCAGCCACCTGGGCTTGGAGTCGATGTCACTGATGATTCCCTCCTTTTTTTTTTTTAATTGCAGTTGTTGCCATCAGGAGGCTCCAATGCTGACTTCATTTTTTATAACTTCAGTAAAAAATTAGTAAATTGTAATTATCATAACATGTCGAGATACTATTTTTTAAAATTGCATAGCCTTCAGAACATTGCACTGAGCAAAATTGGAAGCTATTTTTATCTCAGGGAGAATATAAATAATGACATCACAATATCCTTTGTTGTACAATGTCATAATATTGTATATAGTTTTTTACAGTTAAGGTTTGAAAGATCAAATGAAGGAAGATACTTTGTAATGTATTTATAGAAAGATTTAAAAGGTGCCTGGAAGTATCAATTAAAACAAAGTTGAGAATCAGCTTCCACCATCACACATTACAATCAGAGAGATGTTGGGCAAACTTTTAAAACAGTTGTTGGGCTAACAATCTCCATGCTTGGCTTCTGAAGAAATATTTACTATTTATTTGAAGAAGCTGAAGCAAGATTTTATTCTTTTTTTTCTTTTGAGGACAGTGAAGGTTAGAGGATTCTTTTCTTCTAAAATATTTAACCACATTTTATGAACCTAGACAGTCCTACATGATTGCTGCCTCCTGATCTGCATAGTTGCACATTTTGACACACCTGTACTTCCTTCAAATTGTGAGAGTTTCGAAACATTTTGAAATTTTAAGACTCCTAAGAAGTTTTCCAGATAGCTGGAGCCATCTAAAGGTTTCTGTTGACATCCATATGATCTGTGAAAGCCCAGCACATTTGAAAGTCAGGCCATAGAGCTGTCACATTGATTTAACTGCCTGTCCTGTATAAAGCTTTAGATTGGCTCAAGCTTCTTGAGATCATTTATGGGTTGCAGATTTATACAAACAGGAAAATTCCACTCATAAAAAGAATTCACAGTGTGGGGACAGCAAGAGGTCTGTGGATGAACTGATGATGAATGTTTACATCCCAACATGAACAGACACTCATCAGTCTTTTGCTAGTTGATACCAAGATTACTGGATGAACACTGCTTAGAAATAACACGGACAGCTATGAATTGTCCTTTGCCAGCTGATGACTGATAATTCTTTTATAGTTTAACATTGATTTAAGAATATTAAATACCAACTCCGTGTGAATCAGAGGATACACTAAGAGCTCAGAAGTAAAGAAACATGGAAGCTAAGATGGCACAGCCAAGCTCAACTCCATTTCCTTGCACACATGTATTTTGTGATAGCAGTTCCCAGGAACAGTCTTTCTTACTGTGTGTTACCTAAAGTGCCATAATACTGTATACACTGTTCATTTCAGTTAAAAGGTACAGGCTATAGGTTACAATCATCAGGACTGAGTTGAGATTTGTCCTTCAGGCTTGGGTTGTTCTTGATTTTTGATTGCTTAGCCCTGCAAAGTTAATTTTTCGTGAATCTTAAAGCGCATAAAATTTGTTAATGACCTGTTGTGTCTTTGCAGAAAATGCTTTGCAATATCCTATCAGATTTAGAAAGTCTTCTTGAATATGCACAGATCTGCTATACGTTGTAGAAACCACAGAAGGGATGCGGTCACTGAAAACATGTTTCAAACATGAAAACTGATGAATAAATTGATGATGTTCTCCCTGCGATTATCTCATAATCAGTTACACGTCTGTTCCATTATATGTATCTAACACAGGATCTGGCCACCAAGAAGGAAAATAGCTTAATATTGGCATGTTGTTTGCCCATTTTCCATTCTCTTTTTCCATTGATTTTGTTTGGCAAATTAGCTCCTCCTGAGAGCAGCCTGAACAGCACTGAGCATCCTCTTTGAATCTGTTCAGTTCCTGTTGAAAATTCCTGTTATTGTCGTGCTTTGTTTATGTTTACTGGGAAAGAGAATTACTCTGTCAGTAAACAGCAGAGAACTCCAGAATCCTCCACTGTAATGGCATTTTTGGAATTTGTGCTCTGTTACGATTTAAACAAACTGGCCATTTACCTGAGCTCTTAGGTATCTTTGCAAACTGGTGATACATAATGTTTTGTTGGTGTGGCATCACAGTACACTTTGGAGTACCAAAACAAAAGTGGGAAGGTGTCAACCCAACTTCAGAATAAATGAAAGTATGAGGAACAGGACAATTTTAAGCTGAACATCCCTGCAACAGCAGTAGTTTTTAGTGTTCAGTCTGTAATCCTGCACTCATCCCCCTGAAATAATAGCTGTGCTTCACAGATCTTTCACAAGTATCCTAGCTTCCAGCACCTCTAGCACCTGATGCCAAAGTCTTGACTCCAGCTTTTTCATTACTGTTAAGATAGACTCAGATTAGGGAAGATCTCCACAGAGCCAAAGCAGCTGAGAAATAAGATCCAAGAAGTTGCTTTGGTGTTCAGGCAAATGGCACTCTGGATCTTTTCCCTTGGATTGTTGCACTGGTGAATTTATACTTTTTTTCCCGAGTCTGACAGTTGAGTTCTGGCTACAGGAGAAGGAGTGAGTCAGTTTTATGGCCAGAATGGGGCAGCTCAGTTCCTGACCCCACAGGATGGGGTGAAGCTGTCAGCCTTGGCGTGTGATCTGTGAAAGTCAGGCTGCAGTTTGGGAGCAAACGGTGATCTGAAAATCTGTGGACATGAAAGAACAAGGGGAGAAAACAGAAGTTTGCTCCTCTCAGAGACAAGACAGGTTGTTCATCAGGCAAATTATATAAAAAATAAAAATGCTGGTTAAAATAAAGCACAACTTAATTGGCATCCCAAGTCCAGTGCGTATCCCATTGATTTCAATGCAGAATGAGTTTCTTCCTGTCCTAATTTCTCTTACTTCCTGCCTATTAGCAGGAAAATGGCAGCCACCATGGAATAAGCTCAGAGACATCCACATCCATAGAAAAGTTGAAACTTCAAGAGGTATTTCTTAAACAATGTTTTTTAAACTTTATATATTCTTTTTGATCTATTTATATACCTGTGCAATGTTTGATAGGAAAGCACTGGAGAGTTTTCTTCTATGATTAACAATTAATGACAAATACTTAGCACTCATTTAGCCCTTCACATCTTTCATAAAATAAAACTTTTTTTTTCTCTATACCTTTTATAAATATTAACTATTTGAATATTAACTTTGGGATTTTCTTTAACCCTAGTCCTGTCTCCCATTGTTATGATTCAGCTAAACTGGTTCTTGCTTTCTCCACTGGACTTAATTATTGTTTTTAAGCTTTGTTGCAGATATATTTATTATATAGCTTATCAAAAGGTGAGCTTTACACAACTCAGAAGCAACAGTGAGAAACCAAACACATGAATTATTATATTGCTTTTATCTAAGCTTTCAACTTGCTATGTTCACTGTGGGATAGATTTGGTTTTACTTCTGGCATCGCTGTATTTATGTGATTTGTCTCTGGTCTGCTTCTCATCGGCTAAAGCACTCCCAATGCTCGGGTATGGACCTTCCCGTGGCTCCATAGCTTTAGAGTTATTGGTGATGGATCTCTTGGCTGTCACTGTTGATAGTCTAGTCATATATCTTTAGTTGATAGCCAGCAGATTGATTAGTATCAGTGCTGCAATCCTGCCTTAAGAGAGTGCTTACCTCTAAGAAAGCTTTAGTAAGTGAAAGCTGCACCTGTTTTGCTCAGCGCTGTGTACTGAGATTATAAATAAAGAGACATCTTTCATGTTCAGGAATTTGCCTCTTAAACCTCAATACTTGTAATTTATAAATCTTTGTCTGGTGAGCCTAGTTAAACTGTGTATGTTGCAGAAATCCAGATAATTTTACTGTTGCCTTTTCAATTTCATTAAGTCCTGATCCTCTGGGGTGTTAAGTCTCGTACTTGCTGTAGAGCAGCCTCAGCTCCATAGGAGTTTTCCACACTTAAGCATCTCACAGGAGTGTAAAGCCTGTTGAAATTGATAGGTGCTTTTCAGCTGCCTTCAATGGTTTTTGGATTAAGCTCTTGATTAACTGAATTTATAATTACATTATCCTCTTCTGTATTATCAATTCCACTTACTTGAATTATAATTCTGGAATTTTACTAAGATTGTTACTTTAACAAGTCTTGTCTCTATTAAAACAGTGGTTTAATTACACACTGATATTTAAAAATACAACTTATATCCAGTTCCCAAGACAGTGAACAGCCTCAAGTTATTTCTTTGGGGGTTCTGGTTATATCTCTTAAAACTGTGTTATTTTATATGAAGTTCATATAAAACAAAACACTGTACACTCTTCAGTGTCACTGCTCTGGCTTAGTCTGGTCATTCTGGTGTGTGTTTGCTTTTGTTTCTCCTCTTGCACTTGTGAAATGGTTTAGACTATAACCCTAATCCCTTGTGCAGCATATTGCTGGTGATTTATTTCCCTTCGCACATTAGAGACAGAGCAAGCCTTTCAGAACTGGCAGGCCACTAGAACAGGCTGTGGGCACAGCCTGCCTGCCTGCCCATTGCTGGGGTAATAAAAATGGGAGGGAGCCTTCACTTATTATACGTATTTCAGCTGGAAAGTGGGCAAATAGAATCAATATTATCTTATGACAAATCAAGCTTGTTTTGTGGCAGTAAGTGGAATATGATACCTTGACCAGGGGTAAGTTAAAACAGATTACAATGTCATGCAGTTATTTTGATATCTGCTCAGTTTCGAGGCTTCACTTCTACAATTTGTCTGCACTGCTGCTGTGGATACCAGGATGACTCTTCTACTGTCTCTCATCATATTGTCATCCCTGATAATTCTGTGATCCTGTGTGTATGTCTTCACACTTCAAAAGAATTCTGTGTACTGAAGTTAGATTTATCTCATCAAAGAGTAGAATTTAAGAAAATGACAGAGAGGGCATTTGAGCGGTTTAAAGTGATTGTAATGGCTCAGTGAAATGGCAGAACTTCTTGTAAACAGAGCAAAGTGGTTTCTGCTATTTCTTCTGTTAAATATTACTTAAAATTTTAGTTTCTTCATCCTCAGAAAGGAGCTGAAACCTTACAAGTCTATTTTGGTGTAAGTTTTACTGTCTGTAGTGTGTCAGAGCTGTTTTCTTGCTGTTTTAATTCTTTTGAGTTTACATTACATCTTGTGCAAGGTGTTGGTGTTCTAAATTTTTTATCTGGAGGAAAATGGCTTGTGCATCATCTCATTTTTTTGTGTTTGCACAGTATCTAAGGTATTTACTCTAAAGAATACTAAATATATTCAACAATGTCAGTGCTGTTAGCAGAGCTGATGAGTCACATGGTTCTCATTATACCTGCAGACTTGTAATGCTTCCTTTGCCACTCGTGACCGGCTGCGCTCACACCTGGCATGTCATGAAGACAAAGTTCCATGCCAGGTGTGTGGGAAGTACTTGAGAGCAGCATATATGGCAGATCACTTGAAGAAGCATAGTGAAGGACCAAGCAATTTCTGCACTATCTGTAACCGAGGTAATGAAGAAACTATTTTTTTATTCCACTGGGATGGGACAGCACTCAAGTGGAGCTGTAAGGCTGCATGACTCCCTGCAACAGGAGGAGGTTGTACCCTATTTGTGTACATACTCTGCTTTTCCTACTGAATACTTAACCCTGAAACTGATGGAGTATAGGTCTGGCCTTTTCACATGGCAGATAATTCCCAAAGAAATGCAGTTTAAATCTGAAGCACATTTTATGTGCTAAATAGCCAGATCCCTATACAATAACCATGATAAATTGCCTTGCTGCTGTTCAACATACATCTTCTTTTTTTTTTTCCTATACCTGATTAGATTTGAGCCCTTGCAGTCAGTTTAGAAGAAGAATGTTTTTGTATCTTTGAAATACACATCAAGTTGAGAATCATACACTGAACAAAAATCTACATTGTATTGCTAAGTATTACTTAACCTCCTGGTGCAATAGAGTCAAGCTGCTTCTCTCTCTTAACACAAGACATTGCTTTATACTAATGTACATTTATAAAACATACTTTGTAAAGAGCACTAGAAATGTGGTTTGCCTTTATTTGTACACATACAGCTTTTCACAGTTGGAAGGGACTCATAAATATCACCAAGTCCAGCTCCCTGCTCCATGCAGCACTATGTAAAAGTAAACCATATGTCTAAACTTGTGAAGGTTTTCCATCTGTTTGTGGTACTCTTCAGTTGGAGAGAGTTGGAAATTTAGGCTTTGTGGGATGTAAGGCAAGCTGGAAAAAATATTTTTACTTATTGGTGTCTTTTTTTTTGAGGGATTAATTTACAACTTCAAAATGCCTTTTTGGCTCATGCAGGTATACATAGCTAATAGGTGTTAGAAGAGATTGCTGCTGTGTTTTGGGATCTTGTTTTTTCTGATGAGTTTTTTTCCTGACACGTGTTCTTTTTTCTAGTTTAAGAGAGGTGAAATCTTTTGAGAAAATAAAGCTCCTCTGTGTTTAATGTGCAGACTGTTCAGGGAGCTTATGGAGTTGATGAGTAATGAGACATTAAATTGCAAGGGAGGTGTTTCCTAGTTGCACAGTCTATAAATCCTGAAAGTGATGGTATCAGTGTGAATGGAAAAGGCATCTGGGTTGAAAATCTTCAGGTTTTGAAGCTCCAGGTAGATGGTGTGAAATGAAGCTTGCCCTCCTTTTCAGCTGAAGGCCTGGCTTCTGAGAAACAGTTTAAGCTTATCCCAGTTCCTTTTGTGGCAACAACATGGAAGGTTTTGGAGATCCAGGTGCTATCCTGCTCTCCTTCCGTTGAACACAGTGCCAAATAGAAGCTAGATGGGTTGGGAGGAATTGTCTTGTTTCCAAGATTTGTAAGCTTGAATTTCAACCTAACTACCACTGGATGTCACTGCAGCTCTTCGGAAATGGAGCCAGTGTGGCAAAGACAGACCCGGCATTCAAACAATAAAATGACTAAGTGGTTTATTCACATTTTATAAGTCTAAATGTACAGTGAGAATCTAAATAAAATATATACTTCTCTGTAGAAGGATAAGGAATCGGTTGTACAGCAAACTTTAAGCAACTACTTTCTTCTTACAGTTTGTGTATTTCATGGAAGTTGTCAGAATTGTCTGCTGTGAATTTCAGTTTACATCAGGATTTAAAAAATTTAATAATGAATAATGTTAAATTTCATAGGAAATGTTAAAATTCATAAGAAGGGGAAGCTACAGACTGTATTTGTCAAACAATTGTGTTGTAAACTCATTGTTTTATGCTGTAAATTTTAATTATAGCTTTATGATCAATGACAGCAGAATTTTTAATCCCACGTGTTCTAGAATCAAAGTATAATATTCATTGTTTTAAATAGTTATTTTTTAAACTGTAGAGCCTGGCAATATGAAGTCTAATGGAAAATTTCTGGACTAGAAGTACCTATTTGATAGGCATTGGTACAGTCAGAAGCCACACACAGTAATCTGATCACAGCTGTGCCATGGCTGAGGTGCTTGTGCAGAGAGATTTTGTTTATTCTTCCCTTGGCTAATGTGCTGATGTACTTTTTAATTGAAACTTAGCTGGTTCTGGATATAGTAATTGTCAGCCTCTGGATATAGTAATTGTCAAGCAAGAATGCTCGACAAGCTCAAGTTGCTTGTGGAGAGAATTTTGGATGTTGGCCACTTAAAAAAAAAAAGTGCCAGTGTTAGTGACAGACTTAGACTTCCTCAGTTTATCCCATTGGACTGAAGGCTTTTCTGTGGAACTTAATGAAGTGTCTCATGTTATTTTAAAGGTTTAATGGCTTTAGGAGATGGAGGTGCAACTCAGTACCTGGCATAAAGCAGTAGTCAATTGTTTGCCATGTCATATGTTCATTTGTTTATCGTGCTTATGTCTTTTACAATGTGGCAGTATAATTTTAAAAAACTACCAGCTGTGATTTGATGTTTTTTCCAGGTTCTTTTCTCACTTGAGGTCATTATGCTTAGAGTAATCATGGAAGCAATTAAATCTTGTTAAATCAGGGAAACAGTGAAGTGATTCTGGGGGGTTATGTGTTGTTGTGGTTTTTTTTTTTTTTTTTTTCCTCTGGGATTTTGGGGTTTGTTTTGGTTTGTTTTTCTTTTTTGGTTTGGTATTTCATTGTCGTTGTTGTTTTTATTTTCTTAAACAATTTGTCTAAAATGTGCTTAAGAAACAAATCCTCAAGCCTCACATTTTTAGACAAATTCTCTTTAATTATTTTAAATAAAGAAGACATGCTCCTGTTGCGTCGTTACACAATCTTCTATTACCATCCTTAGGAACTTTATTTGCTTGTGTGGGCTTTTCCAAAGTATTCAAGAGATTAATGACTTTGGCAGGTCTAGAGCTGGTAATTAGCAATAACACCCGCAACTCAGAACTTTGGGTTTGTGTTTCAAACACATACACATTGTTTGTTTCACAGAATCGAATTAGTTAGGAAAAGGGTAAATATTCCAGTCACAAATGAGAATTTATTTTTCACGCTGAGTTCTTATACATTTCATGGGGGACAGAGTACAGTAAATAAAGACGCATTCTCCTTATGTTCCAGCTAAATCCAAATTACAATTTTTGAACAAGGAGCATCCTGTAATTATTTCTATAGTTTCTCTCCTTTTAGATATTATCTAAGACATCAAGGGTTGGGTCCCATTTATATAAAGGAGATAATTTCCTCTCTATACATGTTTTTAATTTTGGTTCTTCTGGTATGAAGAAATCATCTGTCTTGCAAAGTGGAAAGATGTGTATGAGTAAAGCAATAAATGCATTCCTGCTCTGAAAAATACTGCCACTTTATCCTCTGGATTAGTCTGACTTTGCTCTGAAAGAGACTTTTAAGAGTGAAGGATTATGGTCTATAAACCCCATCTTCCTAGGACAGGCATTCATAGTTAAAGTCTGGTGGAGATAAAAAGGCCAGTGCTAAGTGCTTCAGGAAAAAGTTAGGATGAAAACAATCCCAAAAAAGTCTCCCTTTAAACAGTTTCCCATGAAGCAGTTTGCATTCTTATGGTTTTGATGGAAGTTGATGACTCACATGTTCATCTGCCAAGTGCATAAAGGGGACCTAACACACTTTGCAGCAGTTTTCATTATATAAAACAATGTACTCTACAAATAGAACTGCAGAGTTCAGAAAAAATACTGTGTGAGGAGATTACAAGTTCAGACTTTCCTGTGTCAGTTGTGGTGTAGAAAAACACTGAATACCTGCATGTAGTCCTTTTTTAATGTCTGGCAGCGAGATTTTAATGCACTGCTGCATCAAAGACGTTGATCTCAGCATGCATGTGGTTATTAGCCACATGTGTGAAATAAGGAAAATACCTCATAGGTGGAAGTGTCACCATTATATCTGTACACTGTGCCCTTTTCTCTACCAGTCAAAGAGTGGTTCTTTCAGGTCTACAGTGAATTTTTGGCATTTGTAAGAATATATTCTCTTGCTGCCCAGTGAGATTTTCAATGCAGCATTTTGTGTCTGAGGGTAGGTCTTGCATTATTTTGGAGGATAATATCCTTACATTAATTCCCCAGATGACTTGGCCTTGGTGATTCTGCTCCATTGTATTTTGAGAGTTGTATGTTCTTGGTTTCTTCAGTTGTGATCTATCTACTTTTCTGTACTTTTATCTTCAACTCAGGGGTCCACAGTAACTAACTCTTGTTCATTCTCAGCAGCCTGCCCCTTTTCCCTTCAGCAGCTTGCTGTGGAGTTCTTGCTTTGCAGGTCCTGTATATATAATTCTTAATAACCTCTGGATAAAAGTCGAGGTAGAGGGATATTCTGTGTGCTAGGCACAGGGAAATCTAGTGTAAAGCCACATTCATTATTAAATTCAGCATCTGAAACTAACAGCTGCAGTCAGAAAATCCACCCCAGAGAGGTGTGTGGTATTTGGTTTGCAGCGTTCCTAATATATTATTATAGATCATCAAATGTAAATGCAGTTATATCACTATAAAAATGGCTTTATGGTAGAATATCTGCTCATATTTTAAGGAAATTATTGTTATGAAAGTTGTCTTGCAAGGACTTGCGCTGTAAATGCTATATTGGTTTAAAAAAATTTAGGGCTTGGGTTTTCTCTCTCCAGAAAGGGAACTTGCAACTCTTGGGTCTGTGATGGTGAACCTTGCATTGTATTCTTAGTTGTTAGTGGAAAATGTTTCTAACTTGAAAGGGCCATAATACTCTGTTCAAAGTATAACAGAAGATTAAGCTGGTTGGTGGTGGCAGCTTTACCTCTGTAGGAAGTCTTTAAAACTTCGTCCTCCTTGTGCCTCATATATGGTCCAAATGTACTAATAGTAACTGCAAATCTTACTGAGCTTGAATTGAGGTGAGATAATTCATCACATTAAAGAAAAACTACATATTTGTGAGACTTTAAAAAAGCTTCTTAAAAAGCATATGCACAAATGTAAAAAACTGGTTTGTTCAGAAATCAATTGTTTGATATATATGTTTTTATTTTCAGTGTTTGGCGCTTACAGATCAGAGCTAATAAAAATGCTGAAATTTATTTTTAGTACTTTTTGTTAACTGTAGACAAAATATGAGTTCTAGTATATTTTTTAAAACTCAGGGTGAGCCGACTGCAGGAAACGTTTTTTCAAAAATTACTATTGAGCAAAAGTGTATACCTTAAAAAGTCAGTAGTTTCAGCTTTCTGCCTTCCAGAAGTCACTATAAGTGCTATAGAAATCTAAGGGGAAAGCACACTGAACCAACAAGGGTTGTTACTACGTAGCATTCCTTCAGATCTTAACAGCACAAAATCAACTAATTGGAACTATCTTCCAATGTATTTTCAGATGACAAAAGCATTTTTAATTAAAATAAATAAAGCAGCAGAGAAAGGGTGAAGAGACATGGGTGCCTTTTTGTATGATGTCTCTTCTGCCTTTTTTTCCAGAAAGTTTCATGTCACCTGCTAGGTTTGCTTACACAGAATTTGTTTTTAAGGAGGCTGTTCTCTCTTTGTGACTAACAAAAAGCAAACTCAGTCTGATGAAAAGTGTGCATTGCATTATGCCTGAGGATGACAGGACTCCTACGTGAGCATGTCAGAGGGAACTGGTGGAACAGCAGCTTTAAAATAGGGAGCAGGAGCAAGAGAAAGATTAAAGGAACAGGGAAGGCAGATGTGTGTCTTTGCTGGTGGCAGGATCTCATCTCCTTTTATCTTGTTTAGGTTTCTCCTCTGCCTCCTACTTAAAGGTCCATGTTAAAACCCACCACGGTGTTCCCCTTCCCCAGGTCTCCAGGCACCAGGAGTCCATCCCGAATGGGGGAGCAGCGTTCCACTGCGTCAGGACCTATGGCATCAAAGGCAAGAGACTCGCTGCTCTGCACCTTGCTGCTCTGTGCAGAACTTTGTGTTGTGGGGTGTTGGGCTGGGCACGAGAAAGGGGAGGGAGGAAGGACAGGGAAAATGCTGGAGAGAAGCTTAGGGAGATGCAGAGAAATTCCATAGCATCACGTAGGATGTAATACCTGTCATTGGATGGCCGATTTAACAAGTCTAGGGGAAGGATATGGGCACAGAAGAGTATGTGAAGCTTTGGCAGCTTCTTCAATTCAGAAGATTGAAAAAGCCATGTTAGTTCATCTTGACCCTCTTCCTTGGAGCAGTCAGCATCTGAATTTTTCCTGAGGGCAAATTCATTAGTCCCACTCCACTTGAATCTTGCATCAGTCAAACCCCATTTCAGAAACATTTCTGGTTTTGATAGGAACCATACTGTACATGCAGGCAGCTGTCTGTAGCTAAACTTACACTTCTAAATGCAGTTGTTGGGGAGGAGAGGTGAAGGGTGATAATAGTACCGGTGCTTTCTTGTTTTGACATTCATTTAACTTGGCGGGGAGGGGGAGAAAAATCATGGCTGAGGAGTATTTAACTTCTGAATAAGTAAAGCAGTGTGTTTACCTGTGTAGAATAGCTTTTTGCTTCTTGGTTTGAGCTGTCAGTATTCCTGGTGAAAGTGAAACATCAGAAAATTCTTCAAAGCCATGGTTGTTCTGGTTTTTTTCTTGCCCAGGAGAACACAGCGGGCTGGGTTAAGCAAACACTGTGCCAGCAGAAAGCTTGAGTTGTGTAATTTTTTCTGTTGAAGTCTTGATAGAGTTACTACAGAAGCCCTTTAGTTTTGGGTGGTGTGCTGACTTAACAAGAGATTTATTCCAGCTCAGTGGTGTATTGATTTGATGCATATCCTGTTAGGTTTGTAATGCTGAGTCCAGAGCAAATCTGTCTTTTGGGTGTGCCAAGTGGTTCTTTGGTCTCTTAGAGTTCATAGTAGGTACAGCCTGTTTGTATTCAGAGACTCCTTTAGTGAGCATGTCTGGGTTTCTCACGCTCATTCACATGCACTGAGCAAAAAAGTGTGGACAAACTTCCTTGGCATAATGCCAGAGGAGAATGGGGAAGACTCCAAACATACCAATGGCTTTGCCAGGAAATACATCCAAATAACTTCAATAACATCCCTAACCCCTCTGCTGTTTCACACTGCAGTATTTAAAGATAGAACAATTTTAGGTTGTGAAGTTAACTTCTAACAGTGTTGTACTTGTGAAAAAGAGTTCCTTGAGACTAAATGGAATTGCACTTCTTAAATTGCAGTAGCTCGCTGTTTTGCTGAGTGTTTCCAGGTTTCTTCACATTTTGCTGCAGCCTGTTGTACTTCATGAAATTTCTAGGCTCTCCCCCAAAGTATCAACACCATTTCAGAAGTGTGCAAGTGAATTGCACAGTTGAAAACTCATCATTAGGTCCACCCTTTTGAAGTGTCTGAGATGTAAATATTGTGAGACATCCTTGGAATTCAAGAATTGTTATATGAACCAGAGACCAATTATGGTTGCATTCAGTACCATGACCAATCCCTAATGAAACCCCAGCTGCTGCTGTGATAGCAGCCTGGTGGTTTGGAAAGGGGACCTATGCTCAAGGGCTTTAGGATATGAGGGATTGGATGTTAAGTGTGTGTCATTCTGTTGTGACAGGCATTAATGTGATCAGGTGGTAACCAATCTAATTTATTTTGATGCATGTAAAATATCTTCCTTTGGAAGCCAAGATTCTGAAAACTTCTCTCTTTTCTTTTTCCCATAGAAGGCCAGAAATGTTCACATTCGGACCCGATTGAGAGTTCTGATTCATATGGAGACCTCTCTGACACCAGTGACCTCAAGACTCCTGAGAAACAGAGCACCAATGGGTCCTTCTCGTGTGACCTGGCAGTCAGCAAAAGCAAAACGGAGATGGAAGGAGAGAAGAAGTACCCGTGTCCTGAATGTGGCAGCTTTTTCAGATCCAAGTCTTATCTGAACAAACACATACAGAAAGTGCACGTCAGGGCCCTTGGTGGCCCACTGGGGGACCTGGGTCCTGCTCTAGGATCCCCCTTCTCACCCCAACAGAACATGTCTCTTCTGGAGTCGTTTGGGTTTCAGATCGTCCAGTCAGCATTTGCATCATCCCTAGTGGATCCAGAGGTCGACCAGCAACCAATGGGGCCAGAGGGGAAATAAGATCAGTTGGATCTTAACAAAGCAAAGCAGCAGTCTGGCTATAATGATAAGATGCTGTGAATGAAAGAGGAAATAATGAAATTTGGTTCTATAGCTGAGAATTTTTTATTCATTTTAGCTTCCTTCTTTGTCTCATGCCCTACACCACCTTTAAACCTTCACTGGGGAGAGGGAGAAAATGCTTCTTTAGCTGATAAATTACAGAACATGGTGGCCTTGAATAGGAGACATGACCCAAAACAAATGGAGCTTTAGAGGCTGCTGGTGGTGTTTTCTTTGTGTTCTTTGAGATTAATCAAAAGTTACCAGCGCTGGTCTGAGAATGAGACAGTTCTAGTGACCGAGGCACCTGGGGAGCTGCAGCTACAGGGAGCTGTGATTTTGTTCTCTCTCTACTCCCCTCTCCTCCCTAAACTCCCCCAGAAAAACAGTAAGTTTAAAAAACAGACCCATTATTGAATATAACGTTAAGTAAAACACCCCAAGGTTCCTAGCAGGTTACAATGCAGTTGTCCTTTTAAAACCAGAAACATTTAAAGAAGGTGAGAGAATTTGATCCCCTTCTGCCTTTGTGAGGCTGTGAGTGCTGCAGCAGGACTGAACTGCTGAGAAAAATCACCTTTCAGAACAGGTAGTTTTTATTACTTTTGACCATTAAACTTGCTGTCAGGTTTTTAATTCTTTATTATTATTATTTTAGGACCTGTTGTAGTGAATTGCTACTGAAAAGCCAGTCTAAGGCGATACACAGAGCACTCCTAAAGCAGCAGTCACATTAGGGTTAGTATGATATTTTTTTTTAGATGTACCATAATTAATAACTTGGCTAGTTGGTCGTTATAAGTCTATGAAAGAAATAGTTTTTATTAAAATAAAAAAAAAAAAAAAAAAAAAGGAAGGAAAAATACCATTACAGTCTGGTTGACTGGTGCTCATTTTTCATGTGGGGACCTAGGGGATGAACACAATCAGCTATCGGGCTAACACTATGTACCACTGACTTGTTTAGTGTGAATAAACCCAGGGGTTCACAGAGTGATTTTGGTTTAATTGGATTGGACTCTATTAAAGAAGTTAGTATGCTACTTTGCATCCCCTCGTTTTGTCTGGTTTTTGAGCAGTTTAGCCACCTGTCCAAAAGGTGTGCAAATGAGAGCCAGTAAATAATATGTGAATCCCACACTGCACTGTGCTGCATTCTCAGTGAGCAGGGCTTTTTGGCCAGTCATGCTCTCCTGATCTGTCTCTAGTCAGGTTTACAAAAGACACTGTTACTCCTTTCTTTTCCAGATAGGTGGGAATTGCAAACAGCATATCTTTGAAAAAGAATTGATTACAAAATTCAAAGAAGCTGCACTTCAGGCTGTTGGACATTCCATTTAATCTGAAAATACCACTTGTGCAGAAATAATGTCCTTTCTTGACCCTCCTTTTCCTTCCATGTAACTAGTCATGGTTTTATGTACCAAACCCAGGTATAAATGTTGTTTAACACAGGGTTAGGAGTTAGGAATACTCTGAGTTTTAATTATGGTTCTGCTGTTGATGCTCAAAGTCACATAAAACAGTTTCCTGAATTTATTCCTTATTTTCATATCTGTGAAGAATCTTCTCTACATCACAATTGTTGGGAGAGTTATTGAGCCAAGGTTTAAGTAGTGATTTGGTAAACTACTTTGTGTATTGAATGTTTCTAAAAAGGCCATTCTGAAGAGCCCATGTCCTGCACCAAACTTGCATCCCATGAAACAATATCTCCATCATTAATACAGTGCAGGAGCAGGACAGACCCTCTTGGACCAGGTTCTCGTTTGCTGCAGGAGATCTGTCTGTGTAATGCACAGAGACACAAAGTGTTGTTGTACCACAGCCTGCATTGCCCTAATGCTTCTAATCCAAACCCTGCACCTGATGCTTAACTGATATTCCAAATTTGTTTTTATGTTAGAATTAGAGAGGCCTTTGTAAGTATATGGATTTTGGAATTACATTCTAAATTCTACAGAGTTAGAAGACCCAGATTCCCTCTTGTAAGAAGCTACTTTTTGTACTTGCTCTCGACTATTATAAATCAAGGATGAATAATCAATGGCTTTCTCTTTATAGCACCAGCACTTTCTAAATTGAGACATGTTGCAGTGGACTTGATGTTTTGCTATTAATCTGTGTTGGGAGACTGAAGGACATGTTCTTCTCCAGTCATCTCCTCCCAGAATCCTGGAATAGGTATGAGCCTCATTTAAAAGGAAAAACCAGTGAAACAAACAAACCCCACCACTAAAGCTTCATGGAATTGCTCTTGTACTGGTAAGATTAGTAGACAGGTAAAAACAGAACATCTTAGAAAAGTGAAAAAACATTTTAAAATACCTTACTAATCTAGTGTTGAGACAACCTTGTAAGCTGCCAAGCAAATCAGGAGAGAGCAGGCCTTCAGTCAGCACAATTTTTGGGATTAGCAAATGCAGCTGCAGTCACTGATTTAGTAATAGCTTATAATTAATCCACGAGGGAAATTTCTGTTGAACTGAGGCTGTATGCTGAAAGACTGAAGTTTTTGTCCCCAGTGTTCCTATATGCACTCAAAGAAGGTGCATTAATCATAAAATTCAACTCCAAAAGCTAAGTCCAGAGTATAGAATACTTTCATCCTACATTTAACTCCCCTGATTTTAGTGTTACAAGTGGGTAGAATTTTGGCTGTATCGATCAGAATTTAATTTTGAATGCTACAGAATTTGACCTGGTGAAACAAAAGCCTTTATCTGAAAACGAAGCCTTCGAAAACACTGTGTATTCTACTTGTCAAAGAAAATGCTTACTAAGTTGTCATGAATACATTGAATGAAAACTACTTACTTCTCAGTCTAGTGGACAGAGAAACAATTAGGCAGGAGGTTAACAATCCTGAAATGACAGTTCTAGATCATCCTAATATAAATGGGAGAGATTTGTACCAACACAGGAGGCTGGTGCAGGCTAGTGCTAGTAGGAAGTCGGGCAGATCTTTAGCTGTGGTGTTTTTTCAGTGCTTTTTGCTTCTTTAGGGGCATACTGTTCTAATCTGGACAATAATTTAATCTACATGCAAATTCTTTCTATTCTGTACTTTGGGAAATGCCTGTTTCTTATAGAACATGAGACAGGTCCAAACAGAAAACTCAGCTTCACAAGTTCACAGTTCAAAGGGAAGTATGTAACATGCCTTGAGCTGCAGCTTGTTGCTATTACATTTTATTTTTAATTGGTGTGTAGATGATAGTTCTGATTTGGGCCACCCTCCCTTCCTTGCCTTCCCCTTTGGAGGGACTGCAAGCAAATGTTTGAGTTGGTGCACATGTCAAGAAGGAAACTTCAGTTCATGCAAATTTATATAATCAGACTTGTAGTACTTGTTTGTATTATAGAAGTCTCATAACCTCTCATCTGAGGCTCAAGCCTTGTGTATTAGGTATGATGAAAACATCTTTAGTCATTCATAATTGAAATTTTAAAGACAGACTAGAAAGGAATAGATGCTTATAAGAGAATGAGTGAAAGATAAAGGACTAAAAACCACTTACATGCATGCTTAAGTGTTATCTTAAATGTGGGGGCACAAACTTCTCAGGCTTCTTTTGTTGCCTGAATTTATAAATGTGAATCCAGAACAAATGCAAGGTAAAGCAATTAAATGTGATTTTTTCCATACTGAGTTAAATTAGGTGACATGACCTTGCATTTGTCATGTCTTAAATGTGTTCAAACAGTGTGGCTCACCTGACATGTGGCAATGTGCATGTGAGCTCTCAATCCTAAGTGATTTGCCCATGATGATATGGGAAATCAATAGCAGAACCAGAAATTGAACACAGATTTTTCCTTCTCTCAATCCAGTGCCTTAATTATAGTAGGGCAAAGTATTATATGTTGGGGGGATGGGTGTTTTTTTGTTTTTTAAAGCCTAGAACTATTAAGATGGTGTGGAGTTGGTCTTCCTACCAATCTTTTGAATAATTGTAAATGCCCAGTCACAATATGAGACCTGTTTGAGTGCCAGTGACTTAGGGAATATTTGTTATTTCCCATGTATTCCCTGAAATTATTGTTCCTCCCTCAACTGCTGTCAGCAGTAAGGAATGACTTGAATAGAAGAGCTGTGTAACTGAATGTCTATAACTCAACTAATTGAATTGCTAGTATGAAAGCTAACCTAGATTTTGTAGGCTCTGTTGTAACTTTAGTGTCTTGTTTTTTCACTAAATCTTTGTTCCTAGAATTCAATATCTAAACTTACGTCTTGAGTCGGGAGTGGGGTACCACTTTCAGCTTTAATTTTTTTAAGGTGCTTGCTTGAGGAAGTAGATGCCAAAGTAAACTTCAAAGGAACTCCAGACTTCAGTGTTGGAAGAATGAATGGAGAGCAAGAGCTCTCCTTGGGTTTCATGAGAGATAAATGGACAAAGTAAAAAATAGCCACCAAAATTCTAAGTAATGAAACAGGAAAGGTTTTTCTTTACCACCCACAAAAACAATAAAATATTTTCAATCGTCACCATGGCATAAAATCTGAGAGCAAGTGCCAAACACAATGTGCTGGCTTTTTCAGCATTATGATTATACCTTAACAGAATTGTCAATACCCAAATGTAAATTAAGCCAGCTTATTACTGCTCACCTTTTTCTTGGGCACAATACCTGAGTTTTATTTGAACAGGGCAGAAGCTCACGGTGAATCTCTGAACTTAGGCTCTCAGTTCTACCCTGAGAGACAAAACAAATGAGTAAAGAGGGGGGAAAAATAAACCCACTAGGAAAACAAGTTCTGGAAGGCTCCAGTGTCTCTTGAAAGAGCCACATTTTTTCATCCTGAACATCCTTTTCAAAACAAGATCCTTCAGCTGTTGTGAATGAACCCTTGGGAACAGATTTGGCTTCCAGTGCAATCTGCTGCAGCTCCCTGTCCCTGTGAGAAGGCAGCATGTTCCAGAGGACTGAGCCTGGGATGCAGAGGGAGGGGGCAGGCAGTGCTCCTGGGCTGCAGCCACAGGTACTGCTACAGAGTCAGCACCAGCACTGGCAAAGTGTTGTGTGCCTGCTGCTTTGGTCCTCACCCTCCACACATCCTGTGCAGTGTGCTGCCTACTCGGATGTGTGCAGCTCTGCAAATAGCTGTTGGCTGTAAAACAAAGCAGGAGCTATTTGGCTAAGAAGAAAAAAGAGAAAGCACCACTTTAAAAGAGTGCTATGACATAACTGCAGAGTGATGCAGCCCAGGAGCAGGAGGAGTTGTGGTGATGGTTGGAATGGTTATGGCACGTCAGTGAAAAACCACAGCTGTGCACTCTGTGGTGGCAGGCAGTGATGGCCTGTTTGCCAAGAATTAACACCCTGTGTCATCTCCAGCCTCTTCCTGTGTTGTGTTCCTGTCTGAAAGATGGGATGATGATAACCTTTGGGTAAGAATGTGCCAATATTTAATTGATGTGCCAAATTTTGCTGCTGAACTCTGTCGCAAATGTTTGGCCTCACTAACTTCAGATGTAATGCAAAGTTAAACAAACATTTGGCCACATTTTTCCTGAAAGGTGTGATATTTAAATTTATTTAAAGACTGCCTGGCACTATTGATCTGCTCTCAGGGTTTATGTGAACGAAGCTTTTCCTGGGTGGCCTCCATACTTGTACTGCAATTTTGGAGACCTGGAAGTGCTCTGAGCCGAGATATGCTGAAGGAGGGAGGTAACTGGAGTCTCACTGATGTTCCAGTGACTCCCTCCCAGCTCCTGTGTTCCATGTGGACCATAGAGTCACTTCATGCAGCCACTGGCAGCCATAAATGCTCTTGAGCATCCTGCAGTTACATAGTGACCTTGGCTAAGTGATTTTATAATAAATCAATCTCATGCTTGCTAATACCTTTTTGGCTGCTGTGTCTACAAACTGGTGCCTTCTCCAGGCAAATTTTACATGCCCTCTGCAAAGTTGTCAGACTGACTGCTGGCTCTTAAGGAATCAACTAAATCTTGCTCTTGGGCTCAGAATTTTTCTTCGGTACTGTTGTAATCTGAAAGTTTGCTGCAATTAGTGCAAATACCAGAGTAAGAGAGAAAATAAAAGGCTGTTCTTAGATGTCATGCAGAGTGAACAACTGAAATATGAGTGTGGGATGAGCCAGGAAAACTGGTATTTTTCCCTGGCTGCACGCCATATGGAAGAGACAGTGCCTTGGAAGGGAAGGAGCAGAAAAGTTTGCCATTGGCTCTGATGAATCCCAATCCTGCTTCTACTGAAGTTGCTGGGAATCCTCCCATTGTCTTCAGTGGAGCAAGAAAGGATCTTAGGTGAGGATGGATGACTCTTTCCCTACTTGAATGAAGTCTCTTGCCTATTTATGGGCCTGCTTCTATTGAAACCGAGCCTGTTTTAGCCTTTTTGGGTTCTTAGGGACCTGTCTGTATAAAGCAACTGACCTACCTATCTTTTTTTTTTTCTATTGTGTGTATTTTTTGTATGTTCTGTTGGAAGGTGAAGCCTCTGTAGAAGGGGATACAAAACCTGATTTTTAAATAGTAATAAACCAAAAGAGAATTAAACTCTGCAGGCTGCATGCATTCATTTCCTGGAGATGGAGAGTAGAGACCATGAGTGCACAGACATGGCCTGGATTTCTCATTATCTCGAAATCTTGCCCTTTTCAGAGACAGTTCTGCCGTTGCACATTTCCACAGCTCTGTGTGAGAATTCATAGTGTGGTGGGCAGATTGCAAAACTGTGTATCAGGATTGCCTTATTCGACTAGGAAATCCTTCCTCTGGCACTGTGTGGTGAGATTTCTTGTTTTAGCATAAGTGGATGGAGTAACAAGTATCTGTGAAATTTGGTATTGTCCTCACTGAATGGCAGTGAAATAAAACTGAGGTCATACATATAGAGTTCTGCTTCTGGCCTGTCTACCTCAGGTGCTGGAGTGTTGGTCAAATGCAGAGTGTTTTAACTCCACACCCTTATATACCAAAGAAATAAGTGCAGGTATTAAGTAGAACTTTATTAAGCCTTTGTTTCTTCCTCGCTTGTTTTTTTTAACCTCCTCATGGTGTTACCATTTGGAGCCTTAACGTTCTAAAAGAATGGCAAGCTCAAGACCAAAATAACAAGAGGTTTGCCCTGTTCTGTAAACATACTTAAAGGAACAATGTCTTTGCTTTTGTAAATAGTAAAAAAGTCCACGTGCCTGTGTCAGTCATGACAAAGGCTATCTCTGCATGCTTATGGCATATGTGCAACCCAGAGAAAACACAGATTTGCCTTTCTTCAACAGGAAAGAAAGGGCAACTTCCCAAAATAAACAGCTCCTCCCACAGCCTTCAGATAAACACCTGTGGAGTCTTTCGCAGTACCTGTGTGCCAGTGGTTTTATCTACTTTCAGGTCAGCTAAGAAAGAAAATCCAGAGTTGTGAGCTCTGCATTGTAAATGTCCCGGAATCCTGCACTTTATGAGGAAACAGCAGTAGCTCCACTGCAAGGCTTGGTCTCTGCTTCTCTGCTCACACCCATTACAAAATGAATCTCTGCTCCTGCTCTTATGCTGATGACTCCAGTCCTAGTCCCAAAGCCCTAGAGAGAAAAGAAAATACATGTTTGGCTTTTTTATGTGTTCAAGTTTATAACCTTACAGCCTTTCTGATGGCTTGGGATAGAGGTCACATGAGTGGTAGTGGCTATTTAGAGTACGAGTTTTGCATATTTAAGTGCAACTTTAACCTCAATATAATATTCCATAATAATATTCCATTATTATTGAGGTATAGACAGCAGAATTTTGGGCTTTCACTGTGGAATTGGCTTCCATGGTGAGTGAAAGATTGGTAAAAGGATATTTAATAATGCCATCCAATTCACTGGAGGTTAATTTGAACAGATATCAGAATTGAAATCTTTATTCCTTTTGACTGAAATCTCCAGATGTTTTGATGCTGCCTTTTCACATTTCTCATGTGCAAATAAGAAACAATTATTTTTAGATAGGCATTTTCTAACAAGAACAAATTGGATTATCAGACTGCTTAGCCTTGCCAGGTGCTGCTGGGCACAACTGTGGTTTGAGAAACAAGAAAGTTACAAAAGTACGTTTATACCTTAAAAAACAACCAAACAACACATTCTCCTATTCTAATGAATTCCTGCATTAATGCTTATTTGTACTTTTATCTAAGTCAGCACTACACCTGTAGAACTTGAGAACATGTCCTGCATATCTGTCTCCAGGATTCCTTTCCCTACAGAACCATTTCATAAGGTAGGTATTGGATGTCTGAAGCTTCCAAAGCACTTTGCAGACATATAATCATTTCTGCCTCTGTGGCATAAGTAATACTAACATGGGAAACCAAGGCAGAAGCTTGCCTAAGGTCAGGCAAAGATCAGTTAAAGAATTGAGAGTAAAGCTTCTGTTCTTGGCTCAGACTTCTGTGTTCTCTGAGTAGATCACAGTATCTTTCAAAATAGCTTCCCTTCCTCCACCCTTAGAAATGTGTGCTCTGGCTTTTGTAAATAGCAGCCTGCATCTGTAGCAAAAAAAACCAAACAAACAACCCAACAAAAACCAGTGCAACTGGAGACATACATCTTTAAACAGCTGTACCCACTTCCTAACAATATTGCTATGGTTTTATAGTATCCTTCTGTGAGATACACCCACCCGCTGGATAGCAGGTAAAGCAATCTGTGATCCAGATACCGAGACTGGAATGCTGCAGCCAGGGAAAGAGCTGAGGGATGATCCATGGGGACCTTTGCCACTGCTACAGTGGGCTGGTTTGAACACAGATGTCTGTCAGCATTTGGGCCCTTCAAAACTGAGAAAACTGGAAAGGCACTGGGCAGTTCTTGTCAAAAAAGGACCAAAAAATGATGCTGTTAAGAGGACTCAATGTGTGAAATTTCTCAAGTCACTGATTGCCGAGAGTATTTAGTGCTAATCTCTTAATGCTTCTCTCCAGTAAACAATAGGACCCAGATTGCCCTCCCGAGGCCTCTGGCCTTTTATTACAGCCCACACAGCAAACTCATCTGAGAAAGCACTCTGAGTTAGTGGAGCAAACTCTGAACCAGTCTGAACCAGTTCAAATATCGCATACGGTTGTTTTGCTTCTGCAGACTTCCTTGTTAGTCCTTGGAGGCTGTGGCTGGCATTTACTTAGCAATAGCTCATGCTGTCAGACTGAAGGGGGAGGAGAAAGCCTCTCCTTGAGCATGTCAGCAGCGCGATGCAACAGTGCCAGCAGATACTCCTGTCGCTCCACAGCGACTCCTTTGTAGTCACTGCCTCTGTCTCGATTTTTGGTTATATTCGGCTCAGTTTCATAAAGTCAATATCTGATCCTTTTGTTGCAGCCCTGATATTCTTTTATTACATTAAAATTATATCTAGGTTAGAAATGAAACATATTTGTTTCCAATTCCTACATCATTGCTTACAGAAGGCTTTTTACAGGTGAGACCCAGATTTGTTTTCATGATCAAGAAAGAGGCAGCAAAGAAATAAAACCCCTGCTTTTGTTGGAGTTGCAAGTACTGAAGTACTTAATAGTGTTTAGTAACATTCGATGCTTGCAGCTTTTTTGACTGAACTCTCCAGATGTTTTGATGCTGCCTTTTCATATTTCTCATGTGCAAATAAGAAACAATTATTTTTAGATAGGCATTTTCTAACAAGAACAAATTGGGTTATCTTTTTAAGCTTAAGCACAAACTGCTGTAATATTCTGTTCATGGTGAGGTCTCAGAATTGTACTATCGGTCTTTTCAAACATTGCCATTTATGAAAGAAGCAGAAAATTGAGAAAAAGGAGTTTTGGGGAAAACTGGAACAATTATTTTGATTACCTGGGAAGAAGAAAGGAGGTTATGGGAACATGACGTATGTCCTGTTACAAGGAGGGCAATGGTCAACTTTTTCCATTTTAAGCAATCCATGTTAATTTGGCTAGGAAAGATTACTCAGATTAGAAAACTCATTTTGTTTACTCCCCTCAGTGTCTTATTTAGTAAGATTAAGTAATAAAGCATGTTAGCTCTTGCATAGGAGGTTAGATGAACTTCTGCCTGGCAAGATCTGAACACACTTGGCTGTGACCAGAGAAGGAGGGTGGGTTTGATGGCTCCTTGGAGAGTCATTCCAGAGCTATAGATCTGGGGCTGCCTCCCTTGGCACAGTGTTGTGCTGTTAGATTTTTTTTTTTGTTTGCTTAGTTGTTTTTTTTTTTAATCTCAAAACACTTTGAATTTTTCTACAGGTGAAAATGTATAACAAATAAACAAGAGCTATCAGCAGACAGACAGGAGAGAGAGAAAGCAGACATTTTCATTCTGGAACTTGTATAAAGAAAGGTACCAGCTCACAGCTGAAACTGGTCCACACTTTTTGATTTTTGGGAAGATGTTTAATGTCCCTCATTCCTAAAAATAGTGTATATATTCTCCTGTAAAATATGGGAATGTGTTGTGATACATGTATGTGTATATACCAACAGACATCTAAGTGTAAACTACGTGAGGAAGTAGCTGCAAAGCTATTAACTTACTTATAGTTTGGGTAGTTTAAAATCAAGTCCTAGGAAATAATGTCATGTTTAATCTCTAAAAGTGTAGCAAGAAGAGCAAACCAATTCCTAAGCAGTGGAAAGAGCAATTGAGTCTGCTTCTGACAGCTGCCACCTGGCATCCTATTAAACTTAACTCTGTGAAACTGCCAGGCATAAATCTTCCCTCATCCTGGAGAAAGCTAGAGATGAAAGAAAAAAATATGCTTAGAAGTCAGTTGTGGAAAAGACTTTGATCTTTACCATTAATGTGAAGGTTTTTGCATTTCTTCCAGATTCCCCATTGTCCTTCTGTGGACTAGAAACTCAAATTGTTTGCTGGAACTTGGCTGGGTGTAATGAGAAGAGCAAATTTATCTTGTTACATAGTAGGAGAGAGAGCTAGGAAGGTCTGAGATTTGTTTCCACAGAGATTACTGCAGTTCTTGGATCAGTATGTACAGAAGGAGGTGCTTTCTGTGCTAGGTGGTATGGAAGCATTAGTTAGTCTCATTAAATGAGCAAAAAGACATTAATTGTGCAGGTTGGCAGTCCATCTGCAAAGTTTTGGACAGGCAGTGCCTCTGGATGCACGTGTGGCCCTGCAGTTTCTGCTGAATGGAATTTGTCTCATAAAATCTGGTGAAGAGCTATTACAAACAGGCAGCTTGATTGAATAGCCCTTATTAAAAATTCTTGCTGACTCCAGTTAGCCTTGCCTTTACAGAGAGTAACTGGAGAACATCAGGAATGCAGTAGCAGGGTGTCTGTGCAGAAAATGACCAAAATTGCACAAAGGCTGCATCTTAGCTGGTGATGTCAGTCAGGACTGGCACATGCAGTTGGTGTTTCGTTTTCTGATTTGATTTTTTGCAACCATGTTTTTTTTAAATCTGACATTACTAAACTAAATTTTCTGTAGTGGTAAATCATGTTAAAGTGTGAGTCACACAGATGTGTGCTAAGACCTGTGGTCTCCTACATGGCAGTAGTGCTGCTTAATTGACCTGTTTCCTCATTACCCCTCTATCATGCTGGTACATCTATGTTTTTGTGCTCCATTGTGGACTGGATGCAGCAAGTGACCTGGCTGTTAAAGGGCTTAAAGCATTCATGACCTGGTGAAATAGGGGCAAAGGTTGGGTTGGATCAGAACCTTGAGGAGGTTTGCTACACAATTACCTGTAGCAGCCTGACAGAGAGCACTGCCAGGATGGAAACATCTGGGAGTAGAAGGGAAAGACCACTGCTCCAGCCAGCACTGCCTTGAAAAGTGATTCATCAAATACTGGAGCAGCTTCCTGGCATAGAAATACTTCTTATGTGTTCAATGGTTTCCATGTGATTTCAAAGAACTTTAAAAGAAGGGAACTTCCCTGTCCTATTCTAAGAAGGAACCTCACATAACAGAAAGGAAGGGAAAGCGCAAAGAAGTGAGGCAGGCAGGTTGGCCAAGGTCAGGAAGAACTCTGTGGGAAAGCCAGAAATAGCACCTTGTGCTGCAGGCCTGTGCCTTGGCTACAAACCCATCAGTTGGCCCAGGCTGCCTTTGCAAGCTCATTGTTGAACAGGACCAGCTATTCAGTGACTTGTTTTTCACTGGTGTAAAATAGGAACAGTGCTGAGGACTCCAGATGCTGTGTACAGGCACTTGCACTGCACTGTCTGAATTCCTTGGCATGTTCAGAAACAAAAGTATCTATTGTGTAAGCCGTGTGAAATGTCTGCAGAGAGGTTTTATCACAGTGGCTGGATGCCTGCAGTAGAACTACTCTAAACCATCTTCATGCTGTTTACCGTGTTTTTCTCTATAAGCAGGCACAGGTCTTAAGAGTAAGTCCATGGAGTCAATGAAAAGTAATGGATTAGCAGAGGCGAGAATGTAAACCCCTTTAGGGTGGAGTTGCACAGCCTCCGTGGCAGTGTGTAACCCCTACAACGCATCTTTAAGAGTTAAGGGAACCCAAAGGCAGAATAAGGGCGGCAGGATTTAGTCCTTCATGATAATTCTCTAGGGCAGAGAACAGTTTTAGGTCTCTGTAGATAAACACTTTTCCTGCTACAGGCAGTTGTTCAAGCGTAGTTCCGTGTGGAAAGTCTCTTCTGGTATAAGACTTTCCCTGCGACTGTAGGAGACAAGCCCAGGGACATGGAGTTCCTCTCGAGCCAAACAGCCCCACGGCACCGAGCACCCATCGCCGTGCTCGGTCCCGGGGCGAAGGACTCTCTGCGGCAGCAGGTTCCCGGCTGCCCCGAGCCCTGCCCCGCGGCAGCCGCCCCTTCCCCTCCTGGGGGCGGGCGGCGGCGGCGGCAGCGTTAGGACCCGGCGGCGGCTGCGGGGCGGGGGGGGGAAGCGCAGCCCGGCGGTTGTTTACCGGGGAGGGGAGCGCCGGGGCAGGTCTCGCCGAGCGCAGCCCAACTGCGCGGCCGGGCTGGCGGCGGCTCCTCGCCCTCCGCGCCGAGGATGCTGCCCGGGGGCTCGCGGCGGGCGCTGCGCGCTGTGCTGCTGCTCGGCTCGCTGCTGCTGGGGGCCGCCCGCGGCGCCGAGGGTGAGTGCCGGCCCGGCTTTGTCGGGGACAAAGGCCGGTCTCGGGAGGGGGAACACCCCCGTGGGGAAGGCGGGGGCCGTGCTGGGGAGCTGCTCGGAGCGGCGGGGGCTACCCGGGCCGCCCGCAAGGCTCGGCTCGTCTCTCCGCAGAATGCCTCCGCGGCAACGGCGCGTCCTACCGCGGCAGCCGGCAAGTGGCCTCCGGCGGCGCCCCGTGCCTCAACTGGCTCACGGTGCGGAGCGGCCCCGGCGCCGCGCTCCCGGCAGGTGGGTCCGGGGCCGGGGGAAGACAGGGGGGGCTCTCGGGGGAGCGGAGGGTGCCGCGGCCGCGCTGACGGCCCGCTGCTCCCTAGCAGTCGATGAGGACCACAACAGCTGCAGGAACCCGGACGGCGACGCCGCGCCCTGGTGCTACATCCAAGGCGCTACCGGGATCCCCGAGCGGCGATCCTGCGACATCGCCCAGTGCTCAGGTAAGAGCGGCCGCCGCCGGCTCCCCTCTCTTCCTGCCCTCCCAGACCTGGCCCCTACGGCTGGGGTCTGGGTTTGTCACCAGGGTGGGTCCCCCCGGCGCACAAACAACCCCGGGCTACGCCAGCACCTCCCTCGGAAACACCGCGTACCCAGGGCTCCCCTCCAGCCTCCGCCTGTGCGTGCACATCTGCCTCCCAGCTATGCCGTGCTCCGCCCCTAGAGCTTTTCCATTAGTACCAGAAAAGGCCTGTGAAAAGCCCCCAGTCGCCCATAATTCGCTTATCACGATAGTGCTCTCTAGCTGTGTTGCAAAAGGCTGAGGTCTGGATATCTAGGAACTGCTGAGGTGTGGGTAGACTGTTGCTGTGGGGCATGTTATGGCTGACTAAAGAAGCTTCCTGCTGTTAAAGGATTGCTAGTGGGAATTTGAGTATGGGGTGCAGGGGAAGAATGTGGAAAAAATGAGAACTAGAAGGGAGGATAGTAAGAAATGGAAACACTGGATTCCTCCTGGATAGTCACAGTGAGAAACAGTTTTCCAAAAGAACTGTAGCGGAAGCCTGTCTCAGGGAGAGGAGGTGTCAGTGTTGACTGACATCAGAGTAACCACTTGGGGTTTTTTGAACTGTTTACTACTTTCTGAGCCCTGCAAGATTTACTTGCACCACTGTCCCTTGAGACTGCTATCCTTGCATGTAAATACATTTCCCACGCACATACACCCTCCCCTTTTTTTCACTTTGCTCTTTTTTTGTCTGCTTTTCCCTAAAGATGAAGCAAAAAAATGTTCTGCTGCCAAGATCCTTCCTCAAAACACTCTTGCAGCTCTAGGATCAGAAGAGTTACCTGACCTTTCAGCCATTTTCATGTTTAATAGGTTTCATATTTTTGTATCTCAGAGGGGGCACCTTTTCATGGTCCAACAGTTCACTTTTGTTCAGTTGACCTGGCTGACCCTATGTGAAGTTACTGTGCTGGACCCCTGATTTCCTGTCTCTGACTCCCTTCTGTACTTCCATTTCACATTCCACTGAGGACTCAAAATGGCTGCAGATAGAAAATCCACATGAAGTCATTGCCTGCTGTGGGGGGAGATGCAGGTGGAGTGATTTTTCAGATATAGATGCATACTGTGAATAGCATTTCCAAAAAGGAGGGGGGTTTGTGTAGAAAAGGTAATAGATACCTACTTTACACTGTCACAGCTTTTACAGTGCTACAGCTTCCATTTAAACTATGTCCTGAAAGAAGGAGCTACCTTGAAAATATTTCAATGCTGTTGATGAAAAATAGCATTGATAAAAAACAGGGCTGGGAAGGAACCTGTATCCTTGGGTGCCATTTCTGGGCCTTGACTGAGGAAGGAACTTGTCCTTAGTCAGTGGCTGTGCTGCCTGAGAGCTGCTCTGACTTAGCTTGTCCAGTGGTGTCCCAGACTATGAGTTTGGTGCCCACTGCAAAGAGGGACCAGGGAAGAATATCCCCAGGTTGTTTTCATACCAGCTGAAGTCTCCTGTCAAACTTTCCTGTGTCAGGAAGATTGAGGCAGAAGAGAGATAAATAGGCTCCTGGGAGATTTGGGATGGAGATTCTCATAATCTTGTTCAGCATGATTGAAGCTGCAGCCTGTATATTGATCTATACACTAAATGAAGTCATTGTGCATCCTCTGGACTCATGCCCTGAACCTGGGTTTCATTCTGCTGTCTGACTTCTTTCATCTGTGGTGGTGCCTTGGACTCTTAGTTAAATAGGTTCATGTCAAAGGAAAGTGGGGGGAGGAATACATTTCTTGTCTACTTTGGTAGGATTTCTGGCAACAACTAAAGGGGGAACAAGTGTTTTTCAGTGTGCTTTGAAGGCAGTTCAGTGATACCAGTCTAGAGCTGTCCCACTCTCAAGACACATGTTGTTTTGAAGTACTCATAACTACTTAGTATGTTGTATATATATATTATTTTTTTCCCCTCTCAACAGATGCTACAGCTACCGCAGCCCCAGACCCTACAGCAGAAGTTGGTACTTCCCAGGAGGATGAGCAGGTGTTTGAACCAGCTGATACCTTGCCCTCCCGGAGCGAGGCAGCCGCAGTGCAGCCCGTCATTGGGATCAGCCAGAGAGTACAGATGAACTCCAGAGAAAAGAAGGACTTAGGGACACTAGGTACAAACCCAGGATGGCGTGATAGATCCAGTCCTGTAATTCTGGCAGGACAGACCTGTTTTGAGGCTCTGAAAGCAACATTATAGCTGGATCTGCCGCCTCTTAATTTTGGCTCTTTTTTTTCTCTTTTCACAGGTTATGTGCTGGGGCTGATCATGATGGTGATAATCATTGCCATCGGGGCTGGCATTGTCCTGGGATACATCTATAAGAGGTGAGTGGCTGTTCTTTGTTCAAAAGTTGGTGTATATAGAGCAGGAATGTTTGAGCACCTGCAGACCCAACCAGATCCCAAGGAAACAGGACAGAAGCATATGTTTGATTATGGCACATTGAGCAAGTTTGTTTGTCACACTGAGGAAAGAACTACTGAAAAGTTAACTCTGTTTTTCTCCATTCCCCCATTATTGTGATGTTCTATCTCACTTAAAAGTTTCAAATTGCCCTCTTTGATATTTGGGTTTTGTGTGTGCATGTGCACCTTGAGGTGGTTTTTTCAGATTTATCCAGGAGAGCAGAATTTTGTCAGAACTGGAAAGAGCAGATCCCAGGTGCCCTCACAGGAAGTTTCTTTTATTCAGAAAAAGAACAATTCTTCTAGCAGGCCACCTGTTCCCCTGATTTCTCTAGTCTATCTTTAGAAGAAAAACAATTGGAATTTTTTTTTGCTACTCATGTGTTTTATCCTATGAAGCTGACTATCAGGTAGCACTTTTATTTTTGGTCCAAGTTCATTTTGGCAAAGCTCCTGTATACTTTAAGGTCAGTTGTGATTTCAAATTCAGTTACTTTTTTCAGCCACTTTATTGTGTTGGACAGAAATGTTTCTGTAGCTCAGCAGTGTTTGAGGGTAGTGGCAGCAGCAAACTGCTTAATTGTAAGAGAGAGGGCAAGATTAACAAATAGCAGTGATTGTCACTGCAGCAAGCAAAGGCCCAGGCTCCCTCCTCTGGGAGGGTTTGTTCTATGTTTTGGCTGTTTGACAACAGTCTGACACAAGCAAGCAGAAGGAGCCCTTTCCCAAGCTGGGACATGTCCTTATGTAAGTGTTTATAATAAATGCTGACAGAAGAAAAACAGAGAGAGAAGTGTTACATAAGGGGCAAAACACAGAGCGCTGCTTGTCGAGGAATCTGATTTGAGGTGTCACTTCAGAGAATGCTGTCTTGTGTGCTGGCAGGAACGGCAGCCACTGCTGCACGCTTGTAGGCAGCTTTGAAAAGCAGCCAAAATGCTAACAGGAAACCCCAGCAGCTCTGCCTGCTTGAGATCACGAGCCTCAGGAGGAGCGAGTGCTGCCTGTCCCACCTCTCTCCTGTCCTCGGTGGGAGGAAGCAATAGACCAGTGTTGGGCTTTGTCCAAAGGCAGCTTTGCTTCTCCAGTTGCAGAAAGCTCACAGCAGGGATGTACTGCAGGTTTACTGTCTCCTTCCTTGCCTTGATCTCAAAATTGCATGTGCAAACTGGCAGGTTTGGGTAGTAGGTGTGGTGAGAAACCTTTAATGGGTTTAGTAGTTTTTGGTGTACATAGCTCTTCTGGAGACAACATGCTATTAATGCCAAATCCATTTTTAAAGCAAGGCAGTTCTTTCGCAGCACAAATTACAGAGTCTTCCTTCACTTAGCAACAGGCTGGAGACTGAGGTAGGTTTGAGGAGCTGGTTGTGGCATTAAGCTGTTACAGCTGCAGTGGCAGAAGGCAGGGCCAGCTCTGAAGTCAGCTTTAATACTTTCTGGACAACTTAATTTGCTGCAACAAAAGGCAGAAGCTGTCACCACCTCCAGTATTTGTTTCCGATGAAGCAGGTTACAGCAGCTCTTTTCCACAGCAGTGGCCTCTGCACTGTCTCACTTCTCCCCTGGGCCTGCACCAGGCTGTGCTGTGGGACTGTAAAGGATAAAGAAACACATGGCAGCTCTGTGGTTTGAAGGAGGGGCCTGGCTGTACAGTCATTTATCAGCAGCAATGTCAGTGAATAAGCCAGTTTGAGGGAGGGACAGACTTCACTTGGCTGCTTGTTTTTCAAAGATGCTCAGCTGTGGTCCTGTGCTTACAGTAAGGAATATTTCTGGCCCTTTGTATGCAGCTGAAACCACTATTTATCTTAAAGAGCAGAGTCCCTTCTTCTCTACTCCATCAGCTTTACTGAGACTCTCCATCCAAGCAGCAGCACTCACCCCATGTATATGTTTTGATTTTTGTTGTAATGCAGGGGGAAAGACCTGAAGGAGAAGCACGAACAGAAGGTTTATGAGCGGGAAATGCAGCGCATCACGCTGCCCCTGTCAGCATTCACCAACCCCGCGTGCGAGCTCGTGGATGAGAACACCATTGTGGTGCACACCAACCAGACGCCCGTGGAGGACACGCAGGATGGCAGCGGCCCCCTCATGGGGCAGGCAGGGACTCCTGGTGCCTGAGCAGCTCAGGCAGGAGCGCTACAGGCTGAGCAAAGCCTCCAGCTTCCCACTGTGAGTGCAGGGGTTGTGTGTGTTCATTTCTATTTTGTTTTCTTTTTGATGAACGCTGGATGAAGGTGATGCAGAGGAACAGAGCGATGGGCTATTCATCATCTGTTTGAAGGGCACTGTTCAGTGCATGACCAGCTGGGGACTGGTGTGGTGGACCCTGCTGCTTCCTCCCACCTATCTCCATGGTGTGCCAAGGAGCTGGGGGGGATGATGGGCCAGGCTTACAACTGGCCACAGATCCTGTAGCCTGGAGTGTGGTCGTGGCTTCCTCTTTCTATGTTCTTTTCCTATTTAACGGTGTGCACTGTTACTTAAGTTTCAGCCTGGAACCTCAGGAGAGAACAGTACTGCAGGGACTGAGGGGAGCTTCATAGATAATTACACTCTGATTATAGTTCCTGGCTTTTTGCTTTAGTGGCTGAGAGCTGGAATCACTGTCCAGAATCCTGCTACTGGATCAGGTTTTTTTTCCAAGGAAGAGCTTATTTAAGGGATGTCTTTGGCCAGAAGCAGAATGTTTAGCCCCAGTGCTCTCTTCAAGCTCTTGACAAATCCAGGTCTTCCAGGGCTGAGGCCACTTCTCCATTCCCCTGTGGTGCTACATGCACAGCCACAGTTGTAGGTGTCCAGGGGGGGGTCTATCTGTGCCTCCTGCTCACTTACGCAGATCAGGAAAGCAAGGGTGAGTGGTAGATAGTTGTGGAGTGAAGAAAACAAAGTGCCCTTCAGTTACTTACAGCAGTTTAAACACGGAGGATACATAACATCCTCCTTTGAACTCCCTAGGCTTCCTACAGAGCCAGTGCTGGACAGAGCGGCCAAGCTGTGGAGGTCACCCTGATCACAGTGCAGCACTTCTGGCTCTAAGGGCAGAACAGGGCAGCTGTTTTGTAAGATACTGAAGTTCTGGTGTGGCTCCTGGCCCAGCCTCTGTCACACACTCAGCTTATGCAGCAAGGCTACTTACTTACAGAGCCTGGTCCTATTAGAGAGGTTTTGTAACAACTTTTATTAGCATTTCTGGGGGTTTGGAAGGGATGGTTGCTGCAGTGTCTCCCTAATGGCACCAAGGCAAGGCCAGTTCAGGGAAACATCTGTCCCCGCTTCAGGGGATTCAAGCCATTCAAGTAAGTTTTCTAGCCATCTGTTTTATAGCTGTGGGCCTAACAGGGAGCAGCACTTGGCATCAGGGGTTTTAGTGTTAACGTTTGGTTCAGAAAAGGGAAATACTTTATTTTTAAATGACTTTGAACACCATTTCTTTGTAAAATGTTTTAAATACCTCATTATGAGAAGGTGCAGACTGTGCTACCTTGTATTAAAGCTTAAAAGAAGAATGCTCTGTATAACTATGTGGACTGTGGTTCATCTGTGCATTCCTCCTGCCAGAGCAGCATCCTTTACCTTCTTTCAGACTTTGAATTGAGGAGAAGGGAAGATGTCACTTCAGTTTGCCAGGCCCTACAAGCAGTGACTGCATGCACCAGCACTGACAAGGGGCATGGAGCTTGTTTCCCTGCTGCCAGCAGCTGCTCTTGGACTGGAACACTGTTCCTGAAAAGCAGCTGTTGGGGTGTGAGCTGTGGGTGACTCAGCAGGCTGGCCCATGGGAACAGACTCTTGGTTACAGCCCCTTCCTACACTGATCTGGGTCAGCTCTGCTTTGGTGCTGCTAAACAGCAGCTCCATCCCCTGAGAAGTACAATGGAGACTGAGCACAGCAGGTTACAGGAGGTACTAATAGAACCAGCATTTTTGTTCAATTGTTGTCTTAACAAAAGTCTCCTGAACTACATATTTCAGAATAAGATGTTTCCAAGAACAGGTTGTATTTTTATCCCTGGATGAGAAAAGGAAAATGGAGAGGCTCCATGATCTGCTGACTCCTGTCCACCCTTAAAACCAACCAGCGAATGAACAGAACTTAACTTGTTCCCTTTCCCTCACTCCAGGTAAATAGTCCTACAGAGCACTGCACTGTGATTCTGCAGTTCTTTGAATGTGGCAAAGTTCACTGACTCAGAAAAGGGTGTTCTAGATGGTACCTCCTCTGGGCAGTTTTGGTGTTGCCATTTTGTGACTACAATAGAAACCTGGGAAAGTTACAGCTTCTGGCTTTATTTAACACAGAGACCACAAAACCTTGTTCTCAATAGCATACAGTTACTGCTTTTTAATTTAGTTAGAACGTGGAGCTGTGCAAATCACAGTTCATAAACCCCACCCACACATCACCCAGGACTCTCCCTTCAGGGATCCCCTCACAAACCAGCCTGGGAGGGGGAATGAAAGGGCAAATCCTATTAACAATCCTGGATCCACTGGACCCAGTTTAGAGAGGCTCCTGCCTGACTTACAGCACAGGGAGTCCCCAGTGTTTCTAAAACACCACTACACAGACTAAAAACACCCCCCTTGCATACCTGATGTCAGGTGATGGCTGGTCCCATGTTATTTTACATAATACTTTAAACTCATGGGTAGGGGAGGAAACCAAAGTAACAGCAAAGACTAACACCCATTCCCCACCCCATGCTGAAGGGAGGAGGAGGGAAAAAGGAGCATACTAAAAATCCAGTTAAACCATGATGTTTGTGAGACTTAGAGCAGAACTTGATTCAGCTTTTTGTTCAGTTCTGCCTACCACGTGAGCTACTGCAGCAGTAGCTTCCTTCCTTCCTTCTCCCACCAATGGAGGAAGAAGAGAAGTACAGGAAGAAAATACAGCCCTACCCACCTCCCAATGGCTCCAAGCCCTTTTTTTTCTCCCCCCAGAGCAGGGAATGACCCTGAGGAAAATTTGTTTGGAGAATCAGCTCAGGTGCCACAGCAGCAGCTGCAAGAAGGACCTTCAAAGGGAACAACTTGCACAATCTGCAGGAAAGGATGAGGTAGTGGCAACTGAATGATTAGTTCTCCAGCTGCCACTCCAGAGAGGATGGGACATTCTCCAGCACTTTTCTATTCATGACAAGTCCATCCTTTAATTAACCTTGGGCAAGTCCCCTTTTGCCATTGTCCATGCCCAAGGTCTGAGCCACTTCAAACCTTTGGCTTTCTGACAAGCACCTTCTGCCGCCATTTCTGTCACCTCACATCCACAGGCCAAGAGCTCAAGCACTCAGGAATGTCCACACCCAGTGCCTAGTGCAGAGCTACACATTCAGGTTCAAATACTTTCACTTACGTTAAGGTTTTGGGCAGGCAAACTCACTGCAGGCATAGGGTTTGAAAATGCTCCAGTGGCTCATTTGCTGCCTGCCTCATTTGCCATCAAGAGGGGCAAGCAGAGCTCAGTCTTAGTGTTTCTGGGCAGGCTTTTGGAGGTATTCAGAGACACAGAAGGAATAAAAGCCCGCAAAACCAAAACAACAATTCATATGTGCTTCCCCAGAGACACGGTATTTCAGGAGAGCTGCCCAATTCCTGGGGCTTTTTACTCCTTCCTCTGATGTATGTCAGAGGCCAAAATCGCAGTGGGTTGTTCTGGGAAACACATACAAATACATACATGTGCTGTCCTGGTGAGACATGTTGCTGGATGTCCAATTTCCCCAGCTTTCTGGGCAGGGCAGTCAGTGGGAGAAGCTGTTCCAGAAGTACTGGGTCCTTACCCAGGAGAGTCTCCTATAGCAATTCCCTCCCTGGCAGACAGGCCAGGGTGGCTTCACAGCTTGCAGCCAAGTTCTAAGGCACCACAGTAAAGAAGCCTGAAAAGGCCAGAGAAATATTTCTCAAGCCAGAAAAATAGTGTTCAGCGGCTTTCCTAGGCGCAGCTGGCAGGAAACGATCCTTTTTGCTTCTGAAACATGCCAGGAATCCACAGTGAATCAGGATATCCAAGAGGAGGGAAGCTGGGTGGGGAGAGAGAGGCAGTGCAGCAGATGCACAGCGTGGTGCCCCGTTAATGCCCTGGAAGTGGCTGAAGTGCATCTCCCTCCCCGACGCCCATCCCAGCTCCAATGGAAGTGGCGCAGGCAGCAGGACGAGCGGACTAGGTTGTGTTTTCAGGTAGCTTGTCACGGTTCAGTCCGTACTGCACACTCACATTGTGGTCCAGCTCCTCCAGCTCAGATGGAAGGGGGATGGCAAGTTCTCCCAGGTACAGAGAGAGAGCTTCAAAGGAATCTTCCAGCTTGGAAAAAGGGGGCCTAGAAGCAGCAGTGAGGAAACATTATTAGGAAAGAGGAAGCAGAACAGCATCTGGAAAAGCTGAACTAGTTGTCCATCCAGGTCCTTGTACCATGTACAGAATGGTGAACATGGCCATGATTTCCTCCCCATTCAGCTTCCAAGACCACAAAGCACTCAAGCACTCATCTGTCTGGGCTACCCATTTTTATAGCCAGTGAGTGACCAGGGAGGTCTGGCTCTTTGGAACCTACTTGGCAGCAACACTGATCTGAAGCTACAAGTTTCATAACTGAAATCAAATGAAGTATTTACCTTACTGTCAAAATCTGCCCCTACTGTTTGTACCTGAGAAATCTTGAACAATCATTCCTTCTTTACTCTCTCTGACTTGGCATTGTTTCAGACATCTCCACCATACAGCAGTCTCTCTCCCAGACTGTTGAGTCTGAAGCCTCTCATTCATGGAAGCCTTTGAGCATTCCCATAGATGGCTGGAGCTGCCCTCTGTGCAGAGCAGTCCTTCCACTATGGGAATACAAACACATCCTGCAGGCTTCCAAAGAGGAGTCCTCCAGACCCCAAACCTACCTGCTCTCTGGTTCCAGTCTGCAGCAAATAGCAGCCAGAGGGAAAAAGGCTGGAGGACAATCAGCAGGAACAAACTTCTCCCAGAACAGCTTGACATTAAGGCCAAAATCCAGTGTGCGTGGGAGACAGTCTGGGTCAGCATAAACCTGGCCTATGATCTAGGGAAAGTGAGAGAAGCACTTAAATACTGCAACAGCTCCAGAGTGTTAACAAACTCTCTGCATCAGGCGGGGGCTCCTTCAAAGTATTATGGTGGAAATCAAACAACAGAAACAATGTTCTTCCTTTCCAATGAAGCCACTAGCTCATGGCAGTATGTACAGCAAACTTCACTGGAAACTTTTTCAAGACCTGGTGATGTGTCCACGGCTGTGGAGGAAGTCCCAGATGCCTTCTCCTTCTGCCCAGGGCCTCTCTGCCAGAAGACACAACATAATGTGCCCCTCTCAAAGAGCTCCATGGTGTCTTGCAGCTGGGGATGATGCAGCCCCTCCTGATTGCAGGTAATCAAGGCAACCTGTATCACCATCCCATCCCTCCCCTTTCTAACCATCTTGCCACACCATAAGCAAAGCCCCTCAGAACAGAGTCTGTCCTAAACAATGCTGGGAAGTCAACAGCACCTCTAATTTTGAATTGTTCTGACAGATTCAACCCCCACCACAGCCAGAGGGTTGGGACAGACAACAACCATAACTGGCACCCAGGAGGCTGCAGGTAAAGGAGAGCCAGTAAAGAGCTGGGTGGACAGGGAAGCCCTGCCCCAGCATTGCCTCAGTGCTCACCACCTCCAGCACAAGTGTAGGAGGGAAGGAGCCCACAGCAGAGAGCTGTGGGGTGATGTGGACTCAGAAGGTCAACAGAAACTTTCACATGGACAGAGTATTAGGTTTAAAGCCTCACTGGATATCATAGAAAGGGTGTTATTTATAACCACCCAGGCTTTTCTATGCCAGTAACTCAGCATGACAGCTACATCCTGTAACTAGACAGAAATGCCTGTTATGTATTTTGGCAGGTTTATTTCCTTATCTGTTTGAGTGTTTAATTTTAGGGTTTTTTTAGCATCATAATTTTGGTGGCAAGGAGATTGTTCATATGCTACTACCCTTTTATTTGTCTTTTTTTTTCTAGATGTAACAATTGTTTTATTCCCACATACAGATTTTTCAAGTTCCTAACTCTATCACTCACAGCCACAAGATTCTCTGAGAGGAGGGCCCAGTGTAAACAGAGCTCCAGATGAGGCCACAAAGATTTATGCACAGACATTTTCTTTGTCCCCTTCATCCAAACACTGAAAATGAAACTGTGCTGGCATCCCCTGGTGTTCCTGCAACTGCTGTGTTACACATAACACCCTGCCTTTCATCTGGATTTCCACTGTCATACACACCTTTTAAACTGAAAATACCTTGCAGCTTTCAAGTGCTGCTTTTTGTTCTGCAGATAGAAAAGCCTGATATAACAGTCAGACTCTGCATTGGCTCAGAAATAAACTAAGCCAACAGACTTCAGGGTGCAAGCTTCATTAATCGACCTGCAAAGAGGTTTTTGTTTCCACTTCTTTGAAGTGAAGTGCCATCCCTAGTGGAGGCCCTGAATTTGCTGAGATTATGCAGCTGATTGTTCTTTTAATGAGGCAGAAAAAGAAAAAAGCATCACACTGCCAGGGAATACATCTACTTTCAAACAGATAGCAGGCTCAGTCAGAACTTGATGACTTTTTTACAGCTTCTCTTAGTCCAGGAAGGAATTGGGACCAGAAAACTACAAGACAGTTATCTTCCTTGAGGAAACAGAGGCAGGGTAAGCTTGTGCTCCCAGTCTAATTCACTTATAATGTGCTGTTAGGTCACAGGCTGCACACTTAGATGCAGAGATCTGGGTGATACCATATGTACACAGAGATGGGGACATTAAAGATGCCATGTAATGTCCTTGTCTTACCTCACAGAGAACAATCCCAAATGAAAAAATGTCCACCATCTCATCGTAGCTCTGTCCTGTAGGAAACATGAGACATTCAGCTCTGTAAAGAGAGAGCTACCCATCCAGCTACTTCAGGAACTGCCAATACCAAGCTTAACTAAGGCTATTCCCTGGAGAGCCCTAAAACAGGAGACAAAGCAAGGCTTAAACCTGAGCAGGGTCGGTCACCCCAAGATCTGTATATACCAACTGCATTACACTGCCATTACAGATTTTAAGCATGCTTCTCTCTCTTGTACTGGGGAATTACAGGACAACACTGTATCAGATCTGAGCAAATGCTAAGGATAACTATAGAAAGCTTCTGCCCATTTCCATTGATTGCTGCTCTTGTGCATCTCTGCAGAGCATGGAGCCAGTGCTCAGCTTCCCCAGCAGCCAGCGAGTCTCTGCTGCAGTGACTGCAGAGATAATAAATTACACACCGGCAGCACTTTGATCCTGGGAAAGCTGGCAGGCTCCAGCATGCCATGCTCTGCTTACAGACACACCCCTCCCAAGCCAGTAGCTGGTAAGCAGCCTTGCTTTCAGAGCTCATGTCAGACTATGCTTTTGCTGTTCTCTTGACAAATACCAGGACTGAGACAAACTCTGAGAAGCAGCCTCAGACTTCTTTATGGCTGGAGGCCTTGAGGAAAGGCAAACAGAACAGCACACAAGAAAGCAACATAGAGAACTGAGCTGGGGGAGAGGAGCTCAGTCCTCCCTTCCCCAGTAGACTGTGCTGGACAGTGTTGATATCCCAGCCAGCCAAATTGCCCAACCTGGTTACAGAGACCTGCTCGTTAGAAGGCAATTATAGTATCCACTGTATTTCACTCTCATCTCAACTCCTGCAGGGGCAGCTTTTCCTCTGAGGGTCACAGCTCAACCTTAATGAATGAAGTGAGGGCTGCATGTCAAAACCCAGATTTCTCTGCACTTGGACAACTCCCACCTGAATCCTGAGGCTTCAGCAAACCTGGCAGCACATGGCTCTCCCTAGATCTATGCAACAGCACACGTAAATCTCATCCCAGAATGTAATGATTCCCTGTTTCAACAGGCAGTTCCAAAGCATGAGGCTGTAACAGAAATTGGTCTTGGGTTCAGTTTTATCTCAGGCCTCTTTTGTCTTTCCTTTTATTTGGATTGTAGCAAGTTTACTTCTGTTGCCCTCCTGAAGAATCCTGTTGTCAAGCCAGAAACATTACCTGGGCTGGTACAAAGGCTTACCAGGGCAGGAACTGCAGGACTGCAGCTATGGCCTCTGTGTGTATACAAAAGCCTCCACATTAGCAGGTCTAAAACCACAGGCTCTAAAAGGTTTAGTTGTTACTGGGGCACAGAAACTTTCAGTAATCGTGTCATCTCTGTATCTTGTCACAGGCTGTCTCCTTGCCTGCTCCCTGCTGCTGGACTCTTACCATTCAGCATCTCTGGGGCCATCCAGTACGGGTTCCCAACCACCGTGTAGCGCTTCTTCCTGTCGCTCTTGCGCAGCGTGCGTTTCTTGGCAGACGGCTTCTCCAAAGTGGGCTTTTTCCTTTCCTCCACAATCAGCCGGGACAGACCGAAGTCAGCCACCACCACTGTCTTATCCTGCACGGGGGATTTAGTACAAGCCACTGATTACTCTCAGCCCCTTTCAGGAGCAAAGAGGCTGCAATTCCTGTTCACTACCAACTATGGTCTAAAGACAACTATCCGGGTTTCCTGCAGCCACATGAGCATAGCAAGATGTCCAGTGTAAGATACCCAATTCATGATCCCAACCCATCACTTGCTCCCTTCATGATCTTATTTCCTGTATGGTTACTAGCACTTATTCCATCAATTTGGCTACACTTGCCAGGGGAAACCTGGACCTTTCCTTTTAGATCTTCCTCTTTTACCTTGTCAGGAATTAACTTGGACTTTCATCCTGGGTTATCTGAAGCCAAGTGAAAAAAGGCCAGCTTGAGGGAATGAAACTACACAAAAATCTTGTGACCCAGCTTTTTAAAAAATGAGAGAACACACATGTGGACACAGCTACACACTTGTCTGAATCCTGAGTGCCAATAAAAACTCATTGAGTGGTTAAAAGAACAGAAACAGCTGCAGAGAACATTTCATAGTTGAGATAAAGAACAGAGCTGTACTAACTCTCAGAAGGTGACTCTTATAGGAGCTGCTACCAGAGGAAGGGTGGTAAGAGAACAGAACACAGAAACAGTGAAAGCTAGATCAGTCTGGAAAGTCCTGTGTGAGAATAAAGCTCCTTTGCTTAGGGCACAAAGCCTCTCTGAAATCAGTTCCACCCTGACAAAAGAGGGAACATCATGTGGAGAAAACCAAGGGAGGAAGATGCCAAGGAGAGGAGCAGCATGCTGTGGGAACTGAGGTGTAACTCACCAGCTTGATCAGGCAATTGTGTGAATTCAGGTCTCTGTGAATGATGCACATGGAGTGCAAGTAAGCCTGGAGCAGAAGGAGAAAAGCTGGCATTAGGGGTTCCCAGCTGAGCATTTACAGACTCAACAACCCAATTCCAGTAGTCAGGCAGCATCCACAGCCCCTCATACAACACACTCCTGAAGCCACTAACCCTGACCCCAGAGTCTGCTCTGTTATGAAGAGTCCAACTCACCATTCCAGAGGCAATCCCTTTGGCAAAGCTGACCTTCTGCTGCCAGGGGAATGGGTCCTGAAAGACAAATCCTCAATGGTCAGGGACCATCTTACCAGCCAGCTGGTGACAGCAGTTCCTTCACAACAGGGACTCTTACAGCAATCAGAGACACACGATAAAGCCCCAGAAAGAAGAGGCTTCCTGCCTCAAGCTCACCCACAGCTACAAAGCAGTTTTACTACACAGCTCCAAAGAAGACTATTAACAAGTACATGAGACTGGTACAGCCATCAGCACAGCCAGGCTCACTGAGTACACATCTCCCAGGTGTCCATACTCACTGCATTGCGGAGGAAGTCCTTCAGCGTGCCCCCCTCAATGTACTCAGTGAGGAGATTCAGCTTCTTGTCCTTGTACAGCACACCAATGAACTTCAGCACATTGGGGTGGTCCAGGCTGCGCATCACCTTCACCTGCAAGCAGAGACATCCCACCCCAAAAAGTGAATGGAACAAGTCCTGATAGATCTGTTGTGTGGTGAAAAGCACTCCAGCGCTCAAAGTCCTGTTCAGGGATCACAGAGAACACTCAAACCTCAACCTTAAGGCAGTCAGTTAACTGTTGCCTCTTCATTTTTATGCTGTGCAATTAACCTGATTTTAGTATTTAAGGGAACCACCCTTGAGTTTGGCTAACATTTCAGAGGGCATAACTCTCCAGGGCAGCTATTGGGTCTGTGTGTGTTAGGGCCACAACAGCAGTGTCAGATGTTTAGGGAGCTGCCTTTAAGCTAAACATGACTTTGAAAAACATGGTAGGCAGCCACCAATAAAATAGTTTTGCTTAAATACAGCATGAGTCTTAAACATCTTACAGATATTGGCCCTCATCCTTTGTACTTATGCACAAGGCTCAAGGGATAAATCCTTTATGTACTGCACAGCTCAATTTGCCTCTGACTGAAGCTGCTCTTATCACTGAAAAATTAATGAACTGGAGCTGAAGCAATCTCTATTGCCCAGTGTGAGTCACACTTCACTGCAGCAATCATTCAGCTCATGTCAGCTCTTCCCCATGCAATGTCTCCCTCCTCATCACCTTAATTCCCGCCAGGTTGCTGGCAGGATCTCTTTCAGGAGAAGATGGGAGAGTTCTACCACACTACTGGCTCAGAAGCTGTTTGAAATCCTGCTCCTACCTCTGTCAAGAAAGTCTTCTGTGTTTCCTCATCACAGCGAATCAGCTCCTTCATCACCATCACCTTTCCTGTTGCTTTGTGAGTCACCTAGTGGAAACAAAACCCACAACTACAGGCAAGGTTCAAGAATACACAGCTCCAATGCTCCTGCAACTTCTGAAGAAGTGTAACGTTGCCCTCCATCCAGAAAAGAAGAGAGATGGGAGGAAATTCAGAGAGCTGCCAAAAATCATGTGAAACTTCTCCTTTCAGAATTCACCAAAGATGCCTTATGTGAAACAGAAACTACCTAAAGCTGACAGAGGATCATGCCAAGACCCAGAGCTGAAGGCTCCAGTTTGGGTAGCACAGGGCTGAGTGTGCACACAGGCTGCCAAAGCCTCCACACTGGTGCATGCCTCCAAGTTCCCTTATGGAACACATTTGTCCAGCAGGATGCTCACATTTTGTACACAGGCTTTAATAACTGCATTCTGTATCAGCAAAAGAATCAATGTTCTCTTGCATCAGAAACCAAACCAAACAACACAAAACTGCATTATAAATGCTTTGGCTTTATGGGGAATCTGAATCTCATCCACATGCAAGTGGAACTGGAGTACACACAGGCTCTTCAGTTAAGGCAGGAAGCAGTTAATTTTACCTTGCTCCTTTGGAGCAGTGTGCCTCAACATGCAAGGAATGTCCTAGAACAGTGGAAAACACAAAGAAATCCATCATAATAATAAGGTAATAGATTTCCTGGCTCTTGACAGGGAAAGCATTTCCAGTTCCTCAAGAACTGTTTGCCTGTCTCCAACTAGTTCCTGGCATTTGGCTGTATTATGGAGTTTTTTTGTAACTAGCTCAGGCTTGCTTGCACGGGGTGCAGGAGTGAGTAGAAAGGGTCCAAATTCCTATGAGCACATTTTCCTGGAAATCCTCTCATCTTCGTGTGCTTAACTTGGACAGCTCTGGCTCCCTAAAATCTGCAGCAAATAAACAACCACCTTGCCTCTCTGATCAGAAGAGAATTATGTGACCAGATACAGTACTTGTTGCATCACACCCAGTCACTCTGAAGCCTAAGAAAAATGTCACTTTTTTGTTTTAAAGGTAGGATGCAAAAAAGGCCTTTACAAAACCTCTAGAATTAAAATCCAGAACACATCATGACCCAGTTATAGTATTTTGGAAGCTTATGAGTTCTTGCAAACACTGTGACACACCAGTTCTGTTTGGAGCCATGGACATAACAAAGCTGACACAGGTGGAATGTGAGTGCATGGAATAACAGAACAGAAGCAAGAGTACAATATTCTTCTGCTCCCGTCTGAAATCAAGCATCCATACACAAGTAATGAGCCAGGGAACACTGCATGTTTCAGCCAGGGATATGAAAGCCAGGGACATCTAATATCCAATGATAAAGGGAAGTGAAGAGACAAAGGCAAGGCTAAGTGGAATTCTTAAGCTGACATACCAGCAAAACTAAAACAAGTGTCACATGAAACTCCATGGGGGCAGATTTAACTCCCAGAGCATGCACCAGAACAGGATAGCCATGGGGCAATTTGAGCAGAAAATAATTGCCTTTGTGCCAGTAACTGCTGGGACACAGATGACAAAAGCATGCAACAGAGCAAAGGTTTCACTTACCTGCACCTGTTATTTCTCTATGAGCAGAGAAGAAGAGAAATATGCTCATTAGTATGGATCAAGCATTGGGTTTGTAGAGCTGGCTCATCACCTCCCATGGAAGCATGAGATGAACATGGTGGCTGGACACCTCAATTTTATACCAGTGTAAGGGGAGAAGTCCCATCCTATGGTGAGTGCAGTCTGAGTACTGAGGAACTCACAGAACCTTAACAAGGCAGAGGAAGTTGCCCCTGATGCTGTCAGGAATGTTGGGATAGGAACTGCTGGAGTACCCTCAGTCAAGATCAGAGAGTTTAAATGCGAGATAATGCCATTGATTGAGATTAGAACTGTGAGAGTCATGCAAGACCTGACCTCTACCCCCATGCTGACAAGCCATTTAGGCTGTGCCAGGGGTTCAGACATGGTCACTATATCAGCCTAGCAAACCCCTGAACATGCCACACTAAGGGTGGGTAAGAAATGCTGGGGAGCTGAATGCACATCATAGGAAAGATGCTCGTAAGAGGAAGTGTGGCCTGTTCTCCCCACCTCACCCAGGAGCCTGCTGTGACAGGCACTCTGGAGTGCTAAATCTGACTCATGAGATGAACATGTATGGCCAAGGTTGACATTCAAAGGGGACAAAGCCAAAGCCATCTGCAGTCAGACACACTCATGGTCAGGGAAGGAAACAGAAATGGATCTCAGAGCAAATCAGGAAAGATCCAAGACTGATCACTATGAGCAAAGCAAAACCACCGAGACTGTGGTGAAGGATGCCAAGAGAGGCAGACATTGCTGTACTCAAAGTAATTGATGAATGTTTGAGGACCTCCCTCACCTTGATTGCTTGTCCAAAAAATCCTTTTCCTAGAACTTCACCATGAATCAGGTCACAGGGCCGGAAGATTTGCTGGGAGCAGCTGGAAGAGGAGCGCAGGGATTCAGAACGACTGATGTCACGGCTCAGAAGGAGCGGTTCCTTTGGAGAACTGGGGCCAGGAGACTTAGAAATGCTGTTACTTCTCCTGGAAAACAAGGATGACAGGAAGATCAGGAAAGCTGCTGAGTAACCTTTGGTCCAGCATATCCCATCATTCACTGCTAAGGGACCAGTTTCTAATGTGCTCCAATGCTTTTACTATCTCCAAAACCAGATGCTCTCTCAGTACTGTGGAAGCTCCTTATGAATCCAGAGCAGCTTCCAAGTCAGAGCTGCTTAACAACAACAACAACAAGCTCTCCTGCACTGGTAGTCTGAGGTGGAGTTCTGAGAACAGGGGGAGTAAGCTGTGAAGACACATCACTTACTATCTCTAAACAAAGTACTGGTAAAAGACTAAATGAGCAACTGAGTGTTCCACTCTTAGAAATACTTTTTCCCAAGCCCCAGGTCTGAGCCAGATTCCCCTTCCCCACATTCTTCCCCAGTCATCTAGGGCTGGTAAAAACCTGACCTTTACATTTACTGACTCTGAAACTTAGTAGCTTTTCTCTGTTAACATTAGAGTTCCTTATTTTTATTAAGGAACATTTGTCATCCTGAAAGGGAATGGAGAGAGTGTACATCAATAGCTGAATCCAAAGCTCTCCATGATTTCTCCACTGGTTTATACCACAGCTCACATCAGAGATAAGCCCTGTCCTCACAGTCGTTGCAATCACAAGGCCTAAGCTGCCCAGCCAGGGAGCACAGGGCAAAGGCAAGGCAGGTCAGAGGCAGTGCTTCCAAGTCTTTACCTGAGGGAGCGCCGTCGCAGCGTTCCTTCCAGGTTCTCCTTGATGTCCAGTGGAGAGAGGGAGCGTGGCGAGATGGGTGTCTTTATGTGGGTGGGAAGACGGGAGTCCAGGCGAAGCCTGTCCAAGCGCTGCGACACAGGGTCGTGCTCTATCAGCAGCTGAAGGGTCTGGCTTGTCTTGCGAATCAATTCCTCCACCTGAAATCAAACCAAAGGGCAGGATAGCAGCAGGCAGGAGGAATGCAAACTGCAGGAGACAGAGGAGACACAGGGAATGCCCCTCAGGAATCAGAGGAGAGAGTTCAGTGAGATCACTCCATAGTTGTGGTTTAGTTGTGTGCACCACAACTGCCTACCAGACAAACCAGGCTGGCAACACAGAAGTTCCTTATGCTATCCAATACTTCTTTCTGGTCAGCTACAAGTAACCCATATAAAAAAGATGTGGACAGGCTGGAGAGGGTTCAGAGAGCGGCCACAAAGATGACTGAAGTGCTGCGAAGCTGCCACGTGAGGAAAGGCTGAGAGAACTGGGTGTGTTCAGCCTTGAGAAGGTTTAGGGGAGACCTTATCACCATGTTCCAGTATTTAAAGAGTGGCTACGAAGAAGATGAAGACTCCCTTTTCACAAGGAGTTACATGGAAGATACAAGGGGTACCGGGTACAAAATAATCCTGAGAGATTCCGGGTAGACACAAAGACATTTTTTTACAAAAAACAATCAGCCCTTGGAATAATCTCCCCAGCAAAGTGGTGGATTCCCCAACACTGGACACATTTATGTTTTTGCTGGACATAGTGCTCTAGATAGTGCTTTTGTCAAGAAAGATTGCACCAGATGATCCTTGAGGTGCTTTCCAATCTGGTATTTTATGACACTATTAAATACTTTTCTTTCTCTGAGAAGTGTTCAAAAACAACACAAGTTTCCACCTTGAACAGTGCTGCAAAAAACAGCTTTGCAAAAGCTTTATGGAGATTTATCTGAGAGATGCCTTGTGCTCCTCATGTTCTCTTTAGCGCCAACAGTAAATAAAACCCAAGGGAAGTGAAGGTAATGGTGCCCCCCTTAAACTCTTGCAGCATCACCTGATATCTGTAGAAAGCATCTACTTGTAAATAAAGATAGCAAATAGGTTTTTTTGCAATGGAAAATGTCCCTAGGATCAGCTGGGCCCTTGTCTATTAGCAGTGCCTCTAAAAGGATCAGAACTGTGCACTTTACCAGCAGGACATGGGAAAGTCTTCACTTAGAGATGTGAAGCCTCTCTGTCCTCTGTCACAGCCCTAGACTTTTCTTATTACCTCCCTTCACATTTGAATGGCACAAAATCAGGACTGAATCCTAACTGCACTTCCATCTGTTACATTTTCCTCTCCAGCTGGAAGGCAAAGCTTGCCTTCATGTTTATTCCTCCTGTCAGCACAAGTACTAGTGGTGTACACACACTGTATGTAGGGTAGGAGAACAGTATCAGGAAAGAGAAAAGATGTAGGAAGGCAGAGGAGAAGGAGGCTTCAGAATAAGCTCTACCCACCTCCTCCACCTGTAACGTACGAATAGGAGCTCCATTGATCTCCAGGATCCGATCTGCAGGGTGGATGGCATTTCGGACATCTGGGCTGATGTGCATCCTGTTAACTCTAAATATGGGAATTACAGTCTGTGTGTGAAGTCCAAAAATTATCCAAGCCAAAATTATCAAAAATATGCTCCCCTTCATACTGGTATTTTGAAATAAACCAATGCTAATCTACCAACACAGGGAGCTACTATTAGATAAAGTGCTTAGGTCTGAGCTGGTTTGGAGAGAGCTCTTCATATCACTAGTGGTAAAATTTTAGTCCAAACATTTTGCATTCACTGAAGGAGGCAGCACTGAGAGATACAATTATCAGTTGTCACAAGACTGAAATGAAGACCAAACACAAATGACTATTAGCCACCCTACGTCCCTGTAATGCCAAGATTCCCTCAGGACAACAGTGCTGCAGGATTTTTACCAGCTCCCTCTGCACAGACATGTACATTGCACAAAACCTGGTCATACTCACTCTTTCACCTGGACACCGGTGGCATAGCTGGAGCAGCCACCTTCAACAGACACAGAGAACCCCCTCTTGCCATCCGTGGCTGCTGGCATGGAGATGAGGGTCAGTGTATAAGGCAGCTGCTCACGCAGAGACTCAGTGGAGTGTTTTTCTATCATCGGAGTCAGCACAATCTGGTTATGGCATTTTCCACTGGAAGAAGTGAAGAAAGTCATTATGTCCCATCCCTCCCTGCCAAACTCACACGTCTGAGTTCTCTCACTGACCACAAGCCATAGTTTTAGTGTTTACACCACTCCCTCCTCCCTCCCTCAAAGGCAGCTTCTGACATTCCTCAGAGTAGCATTCGACCGAACCAATCTGAGCCAGCTGAACACAGCTTACACTCAGCAGGAAGCAGCTCTGTGGCAAAGTCCATCTCCTCTTACCAGTAGAGAGTGGAATGTTGCACCAGTGCATAAGTGTCCCCATCTTCGATGATCACTTTGCAGCTCATACAAGCAAAACACTCAGGGTGATACTTGTATTCGCCAGCCACCTACAGACAGAAAAGGGAGTAGCTTAGGAGGGCCAAAATCCATCAGCAGATGCAGCTTCTGCTTTCCTCTCCAACTAACCTGTTCACTCACATCTCTAAGGCAAGTGGCAGTTTTTTCCTGAAGAGTTATATTAGTCCATTCTGCTTTCCTGAACCCCATCCATGGCACCTTGTTTGCAGATCTCCAAAACAAACACATCAACACTCTAAGCAAAGCTTGTGTCCCAGGAACCTCTGCTGTATTTGGCAGCTGCTCAACTATCAAAAATAGTTGATAGTCTGCTGCAGACTAGTAAACAAGGTATTAAACCTTCCTGTTCAGTTGCTCTTGGCAAGATAATTAATGTTACGCCTGAATTAATAAAGCTGAAAGGGCTTTTTTTTTTTTTTTTGGCAGACAGGCAGTGCACAAATTCAGATATTTAACCAGCCAGCTGACAGAAAAAAAAGCACAAGCTGAGACAAAAATACCTTTAGAGAATATTTTTATTAACTGGTCTATTTTTCTATTTTCCTTACAAGAACTTGCTTTAGTGACATTATTATGCAAAGACTTTTGCAGGCAATGAGAAATTGCACATTTCTCTGTATTTCCTTTTGAGGTAGCAATCATATTACTGAGTACCACCCTGCTTTTTATTTAGGCTCTACAAAAATAATGATTTTGTTTCATTCTTGGCAGTTTTAAAGTTTAAATATTTGCAAGGTTGTTGCAGGAGGGGAACATTTAGGTGAGCCCATATTGTGCAGGAAGAGTTCAATGCATCAAAGCAGTTGTGGCTAACACTGCTTCAAGACACTGTCAGCCTGAAAAAGCACTCTGGTCACAACCCAGGTGGGACTTGGATGGCAACCTTCCCACAGCCAGAACCTGCTGCCTACCCTGAGCTGAGAGCTTGGACTTCACAGTGCAGTGGAAAATCACTCCTGGAGACTCTGAGGCACCGTGCTACAGAAACTGAACAGATGTCCCCTGAATCACCTTTCTGCTTCTCGGGTCCATACTTTTCAGCACTTGATCTGTTCATATGCTTCAGATCCTCACATCGGTCTCCTTTAACAGCTACCCCCATTCAAAATTAATTTTTATCTAGAAGATGCACACACAAGCTTCATTTCTAATCTTTGATTAGAGAAACAAGGAGATTATTACCCTCAGTTTATTTGCTTATCTGAATACCTAAGATAACTCCCAACTAAATTTGAGGCCTCCAGGCAGGAGTCCTTCAAAGTCCTTACCATCACAGGTCCAGTCATCAGCAGAGAGCAGCCATGGCAAGATTCCCCAAACTTCCCCCAGTAGTCTTTGTGACAGTACAGCTTCCCATCTTTCTCATAGTACCAGTTAGTGAGGGGATCCTGGCATTCAGAGCACCTTGAAGGAAATAAATGAACAAAGTTCCAGTTGGCAGCAAGTCATAAATCAGTAGTCCTTTCCTGCATGGAGAACACAAACATTCAACAGCAGCTCACCACCAGGTAGGTCTGCCAGTTATGGATGTACTAAACCCTTCCACTTCCCAGTGCTCTTTGAACTGAAAATTTGCACCAAACTCAAGGTCTTTAAGGAGAGGTGGATTCACCCAGTATAAAGAAAAAGAAGTTTCCAAATTTTAAAACAAACCCCACACATTGAAACCCACATTTATAAATTTTGCTCCTCTGCTTTCTCCCTCTTTCTGGATGCAAGATTCCAGCTGCAGAGCTGCCCAGCACAGCAAGAGCTCTGCTCTGTTTCTGCTTAGTGTTTCTATAGCATCACCCTTGTGACAGGGCACCAGTCTCCTCAGCCAGTTCAGGAAGCAGGACTGAGAAGCAGGATCCACTTCCCTTTGAAATCAAAGCCAGTTTTGCACCACCTTTCTGGAAAGTTTTTCTATTGTTCTGTAGGAAGGCCTCTCCCAAAAGGTAAACTGCAGCATTCTGCATTTGAGGGAGTTTTCAAAGCAGTTTATCCCCTGAGCTCTATATACTTACTGCATCCACCAATTAACTGTGATTAAAGTCCACCTCTCCCAGCCACGCTGATCACAGGGCATGAGAAAATAAACAAGCAACCCACCAAAAAAAAAAAAAAAAAAAAAAACCTAAATAAAACTAATTCTCTGATTTCATGAAGAGAATCCCCAAATCCTTCACATATCTGTCAGCCTCTATTTCAACAAGAAACCATTATTAATCATCTATCTACATCCTTTCAAGAAACAAACTCCCCGCCCCCGAAAAAAAATCAAGGAAAAAAAATGCAGCAATTCTCCTGCAGATAACTTTTTAGCAAATCACAAGCAGAACCCAGGCTTGCTGAATACAAAATAATCCTGCCTCAGCAAGATGCATTGGGCAAGGGAGTTGAGCAGCATGGAGGTGTGACTTACTGAAGAGATAAGGCACAGACAGGAGTTGCATCAGTAAGGATTATTCCATTAGCCCTGGGCAGCATGTTCTCAGCCTTTAAAAGGAAAATAAGTCTGGCACTGGCCACTTCTGAGTGCAGAATCCAGGTTAGTCACCAATAACTGGTTCAAAGAAACACTTTGAGGATCAATCCTGTCATTGGCACAATGTTTTCCCAAATGTGAGAAGAAGACTTTCTTCTGTCTCCTACCCCAACACCTGTCTCGGTTACTGCACTGGGGGGGAAGCACTGCAGTGGGATGGGGGTTTGGGTGGGTGTCCCTCCAGGCAGCTGGTCTCCCTCAGCACCCAGTGTGCTGGAGTCTGCTGGTGGCACTGGAGGAGCACCTCTTACATGCTCCCAGGGCTAAGATAAGAGCTACAGTTGACTTCACCTCTCACAAGCTTCCTAAAAGCTTATTTGTGCCAAAGACATTCCTTGTAAACTCCAGCAGCTTGTAATGAGCATGATGATATATGAGGCTGGTCATGCTCCAAGAGAGCACGGAGTTATTTGCTCCATCTCTAGAGACTGCAAAGTGACAAGGTAAAGCTGCTTGTAAGCAGCCTTTGGCTTTAGGGAAAAACACACCTCATGGAGTATTCAGTGCTGTACCCTCCCCTCAGGAAGATTGCTCTTTAAGATGTATTTGGCTTCTACAGCGTTTGTTCTCCCAGCTGAGGAGCATCAAATCCTGTCCCCCCTCCAAGTGATGGGAAAGAACTCCAGCACATGCAACAGGCCCTGCCAATTTTGTGAGAAACAGAGGGAACAATAATTTAAGATTGCTTTACATGGTATATACATCACTAGAGCCCCAGCCTGGGGGCACTGTCATGGTTACACCCTGCTCCTGGTATGCAAGAGACCCAGAAGGCATCCCAGTGCATTCTGCCTTCAACCACTGGCCTTTGGCTTCCATTTGCAGTAAATACCCCGTGCTGAATGAGCAAATAGGTGAGTGGGAGGGAAAAAAGAGCAAGTGGAGACTAACAGCAAAGATTTCTATCATTTTGTGGCAGGAACATCTGGCTCAGCATGGGCAAATCGGATCCCTCAGACTTATCCAACTCCTCCATGCATGCCTGTACCAGTGTGTGCTCCACGGGTGATTACATCTTCAAACAGGGAGCTGTGACCAGACCTGCACTTGGGATGCAGACAGCAGTGCTGGAGACTGCTTCACCAGGATTTCAGGACTTGTTCTGAAAGTCTATGTTCTCTCCACACAGGTGGGTCACTTATTTGTTTTTAAGCACATCACCTTCCCTTCCTCACCCCTCTTCAAATTCACCTTCAACCCCTTCCTTTTCCTCCCTAGGTAAATGTAAAATTTCTGCAAAAGCAATACAAACTGCAATTCTGTTTACGTGGGCTCCACAGGATCACGTGCATTTGCCTTCCCTTTACCCCTCCTCTAGTACTAAATGGTTTGGTTCAACCGTATAGCACTTAGTTAAATTTGCTTCCATCCGGAAATAAGCACTGGTATCTAATTTGGAACACACCCATAGCAAAATGAAGGTGAGGAGGTGGAGCCAGCAAGCAGTCAGTTCTCTGCTATGCAATTAAACAAATCTGGGCAGGACAAGTTTGCAGTTTAAGGCTTAGAGCCCCACCCTGGGCAATGAGGCAACACGAACAGAGCAAGCAGCCCTGGAGACGCTGGATGCTGGAATGGGTCTAACTGGCTGCTTGGTTAATCCCTGCCAGGAACAGGACACGGCTGCAGCCCGTGCTGCCAAGCAGCACCTTGTATTCTGTAACCTCAAAAAGGCTTGGATTTGGCAGGTGTGGGAAACTGGCTGACAGCACACAGGTATGTATGCTTTTTATCAGTCACCAAATGATAAAAGCAGCACATGATTGTTCCACAAGGCTCTCATTGAAGAGATATGTCAGAATTTTATCCCAGAAGATACAAGAGTTGCCATTTCTTCCTCTCCCACCTCACTGGAGCTGTGCCCTTGCACCAAGGTTCACAGCAGCTGAGACAGGAATGCAATTACTGCTACAAGTATTAAGGAAGCTAACCTTTGCCAGTCACCACAACCAAAAGAAAGGAGTATGCCATGCTCCTCTATCTTTTATAGATTAGAAACCCCTAATCTTCTCCTAGATTATTTGCTATTCTTATTACAGAGTAGCAAACCATGGTGATCAAGTTTCAGGGAGGACTGGTAACAGCCATACCTGCATGTGTGCTTCCTCTTGCTGCCCAGCCACCATTCTCAGAGCTGCAGAACCCTGCTCTGATTTTACAGACCAGACATTATAATTCTTCACTTCCCAGACTTGGCTATACAGAATAAATTAATTTGCCTCCCACAGCCATCCTCCAGGAACCACAAGCAGCATCTGGGTGCAGAGTTCAGCCCTGATGCTCTGCAGCACAGCAAGTGCAGAAAGAGCTCACAAATCAATGCTCCGTGGACTCCTGATTTTGTGGGGGGTGGTAGGAGGATCAGGTCACAACAGGTAACCAGCCTAGTTTCTGTTGAAAAGCAGCACTGGTGCCTGGTAGCATCTCTTTTACAGCTAAATGAAAGGCAATACCTTCATGGAAGCAAAGACTTCCCTGGCCCTGAAGAGACAGATCCCTTCGAGAAGGGCTCATTAACAAAATGCCCCCCTCACACACACTGTCAGGCCAGATCAGTTAACGCTGGACAGGCTCGGGAGAGCCGTGGTTCCAATTCTGCAGGCACGGCAGGGGGAGGACAGTCACGCAGACGAGAGCTGCAGAATAAAGCATCAGCCCAGCCTGTAGCTCACCCAAAGGCTTACTCACCCGGGCTTAGCAGCAGTGTGTGTGTGCACTGGCTACGTAAGAGACACCAGACAAGGAAGAACAGACGCTAGGAAACAGACTACTAGAAAGACAGAGTGCTTAAGCTCTGACTATGCAAAACCATTTCCACACACTCAGGAGAAGGTGTATCTATGGCTTAGCATAATACCCTACACTTATTACAAATAATGAGTGTCTGCTCACTTTCCTTCTGAAAGCAGCTGCTGTTTCAGAAAGTTGCCTAAAGAAGCTCAGCAACTGTGCAGCAGTATTTACTCCTATCCTAGACTGTTTTACCAATAGGCTCCTTACTCCCAAACCAGTACAAAAGTGTTTGCACAACAGGATCAATAACAAGCAAATCCAAGCAGAGGGGAAAGGAGGGAGACAATGAAAGTGCAAGCTGTGTCTTTCCCCATTCATCCACCTAATCAGCACATCAGTGTCAATCAGCAGCCTGGCTGTGTTCAGCCTCACTGACTTTTCTCACTGTGAGAAGCAATGCAATCAAAGTGTTGTTCTGGAACTATCACCTTTCTCGATTCTCATTTGTTCAACTGGACCAAAACCGAATAAAAGTTGAATTAACCAAAATATCACAGAAGAATCCTTCTCATCCCTAGTTACCTGCAAAGTGTCTGACTTCTTAAACAGGATTATGTGCTGCCTCGTTGCAGATTACATCACCTTCCTGAACTCCCACAGCAGCACCTCACCTCACCCAGTCACAAGGAGCTTTGGAAGAGAAGCAGCAGCAGCCACATTAATCTCATTCCTCTGCTGGTGAGCAAAGCACAGGGGCACAGGGTACAGTGGCACATCGAGTGCTCTCTGGAAGGGAGCCTGCCTGGCTGTGCACACACTGGAGCTGCTCCCTTAAACCAGGGAGCTGGGAAGGGACTGGCAATAGGAATCTTCCCTGTCACCTCCTGAAAGCAACATGGGATCCCAGTTTGAGGCTGGCTGTTTCCGGCCCACGAGCATGGGACCTCATTCTTCCAGCCACACACTGACTGCCTGGGAAGGCATCACAGGGGGGAAACCACACTCTGGAGTCCCACTGCTAACACTGGGCAAGACTTACCGAAAGGGATCCTTGGGAGCGAAGTAAGCTGGAGCAGACAAGTAACTTCCCATCTTCAACACTGGATAAACCGGATCAGCCACAAACTTGTCCAACTGCCTCTGAACAGTTCTGTTCTGCCAACATGGCAGCAGCCAGTGCTCATTTACTCTTGCGCTGATTCAGATACTTCACCTCCCTTTGAAGCTGCCCAAGGAATGCCAGGTCTCTCGGCTGCTCATTCCTTTTCAGATTTTTCCTGGCTCCCATTGCTATAACCATCTTCTCCTGCGCTCAGCAGCAGCAGCACCTCGGGAAGGACAGAATCACTGCTAACTGGGCTAGTGGGACATGCTGCTGCAGTGGTTCTGCGAGCTCTGCTGCCTGCTAACTACTGGCAAGTTTTCCCTTCTCTGGTTCCACCCAAGGGTGGGAGGGAAGGAGGAGCCATGGCAGGCGGACAGCGGCGGCTCCAGAGCCTCAACAGGCCCTGCTCCTTCACAGGGGTGGAGCTCTGACCCAAAGAGGGGCTGAGTATTTAGTGCAGTGCTGAAAGAGAGCAGCTTCGGCCAAAGAATACAAGCACACACACGTGAAACTTGTCTTTGCAGCAGCCGCACGTTCTAATGGAGGAATCAAAGACGGCAACGAGCCACATCTCCAAGTATATCAAATTAACTACATACGTTCCTAAACCTTTCACAGTGAGTCGGGTTATCCTGCCTTCACAGCACCTACAATCCGTTCATCTTGCTGCAGGAGATAACTCACAGTGTGCTTCCTCCAAGGAAACACTGCTTTCTTTCCAATACTGTTTTAAGAGATCATTACAGTCCTTCAACAGAATCATCTCCTGAATGGAAGCTGAGAGGTATAAATCAGCACGGAGTACTCTCTCCAGCTCACAGCACACACAGTTGTATCACTGTGCTTGTCTGAAGCCAAGCATGATCTCTAGTGACCTAATCAGCTAAAGCTGCTCACAAGACGCTCAAAAATGCAACAAACATATGCTGCTGCACCAAGCCCGCCCATTTTTGTACAGTCAGCAAAGCCTGGCATGCCTGAACACAGCCTGAAAACCATGCTCTGTTCCAGAGGCAAGAGCACTCCAATGTGCTTTTCCTGGAGATGCTCGCCTCAGCTGGCAAACTGTTCCAGGGACGCTTGGGGCTGGAACAAGGCAGTCTTGGCTGCAGATTTGACAGCTGCTGCTCACTGTTTAAGTATGCAGAAACCTAGGCAGCTTTTGGTGTTCTTTTTTCTCCTTTCTTAAACATTTTTAATTTAACTTTTAATAAGCAGCCACCTTTCTGAAGGGAAAAAAAAATCTCCACTTTCCTCATTCAGTGTAGTTGGTAAGCTTGGCTGTAAAAGTGCAATGAAACCTAGTGCTGCAGAGCCCGATGTGCTTGTCAGTTCCAGCACGGGTCTAATTCCTTCTGACATTTCACACAGCTCTACTGGAAGCAGCAACACGGTGAGTCTGTGTCTAGGAATGCGCTCTGGTCTCCCACATTCTCTGTATGTTGCGTGCTGAAATGGGGCCAGCGCTCGCAATCCTGCGCTTCCCTGGCTATCAGCACCTGCCCACCTCCAGCGCAGCCCCAGCCCCTCCCGCCTCTAGCACCTACACACAAAAGCCTTCCCCACAATTCTGCTGCCATGGGCTCAACGCCCTCCGAGGGGCATTCCACGTGACCTCATAAATCCCAACTCTTCAGACAAAACCTTTGAAGATTTGATCCACAGATGTGATAAGCAGCCAGCTAGTCTGTGAATGAAGCCAGCAGATAAAGCCGAACTTCAAAGTAATAAAAACCACCCAGACAGCTAAGCAACTAGGAAAGGATTTTAAGACTTCCTTAAAGCCAAAGGACACATAGTCAAATGTCTATTTAAACAGGAAACCTCTTATCAAAATTATTTTACTTCTGCAGCAAGACCCAGCAGCAGCAGCCAGTAAATTTGGCTACACAGAAATGTCTTGTTACTTCTTGCTTTTTCTGTTGTCTCTATGACCTATTTGAGAACACAATGTCTCTGATAAAAGGGCTCTGGAAAAGGTGTTAATGTGTTCATACATTCTAGATCTGAATTCCTGCCAGAATGACTGTACTTCAAAAATGCTGATAACATGTGTGTGTGGGGAGGGGACCTTCTGTAATTTTCCCGATACCATCTCTGGGGGCCAAAATGCACGGGAGTAAATTCTCAAGTCAGGCATCAGCAACTTCTCCCTTGCAAATGCTGATAGCATTTCCACTCCAAACAGGTAGTCATCATGGCGGGGGGGGGGGGGGGGGGGGGAAGCTTTTTTCCTCATTATAGTTCAGAACTGTGCAGTAACTTTTGCCAAGACTATAACTAACAAATGAAAAGGAACACATGAAAAACCTTGACAACGACTTACATGATATTTATCACTGGGTCTCAGCCATTACAGATTTATCTCCACAGAAATGAATCACACAGCTGCTGTGATATTCCAGTGATGAATACCTTGAGCCAGCTGGGGCCGGGCAGCCTCTCGACACTCTTTGCCACGCATCCCGTGCTCGGGAGCATATCTGCAGACAGATGTATTGCTCAGCACATCCGCCAGCCCTAAGATACACAAACTTATCCTGGCACAGACAGACACTTCGATATGTGTGGGACTGAGGGAAGAGGAATCTGCTTGATGCCTAAAGAGTTTGCAGCAAGTCTTTCCTATAGCACGGGCGCAGCTTGGAGGCATTCCAAATACTTCATGCAATCCCAACACCTCATTGTATTTCCGAGGCACTTAAAGTGTAACACGTGCTTTGCTGCTGTTGAAAGACAACAGTCAGCTCCTGAAAGCAATACAGCCAGCCCCTGAAAGCAGCACCGTTTGGATCCGCACGTACCTCCGGGAGCTCTTGTACGCGGATCTTGAGTAAACTACAACAAACGGTGACGTGAAGCTCAGCTCCATCGCTGCATCTCACTTCTAAGCAGCAGCACAACTTCAGAACAACACCGTGATGCTTCTCAGTACCTCACATCGCCAAGCACATGAGGAAGGAGAGTTTTTATCCCCACCACACTTGCCTGATGGCTGCAGCCCTCCTGAATGTGTGCAGGCTGAGAAGCAAACCAAGGAAGTTCAACCCACTGAAACTTCATAGGGTTGTATAGGGTTTGGGAAGCAGTGGCTTCTGCTCTATAAAAGCAGCAGATAAGGCAGTAAGACTGGCACACCACTGCATCCTCACTCCTCCTTAACGTGCTGCTTTGGTCTCTGAAGATCGGGAACTCCTCAGGGAAGGATCCTGCCTCACTCCTGTGCTGTGTGAGTAATTCTAATTACCTTGATATAATAATGCTCAATAACAGTGCCCTAAAGGACAAGCTGCCAATTCAACCAAAAGAAAGTTTGGACTGGAATGCCCCACTCCTCCTTAAATATAAAGGCTGCTCATTGATGCTCTGTAGCTGATAGATTCCCCTGAGGAATTCGGCCACCTGCGAAGTGCTTCATTGTTCCTTTGAATGTGTAAACTCTTGAACGGTCATAGTGATCTGTGTGCCAATAGGCAACTATTCCTCCCTGAATCTGTTAGTGAGCTCCTGAATTTCAATGCTGAAGAAGACACCACCAAAGGAACATTCCCAGGAATCTGCAGGATTAGTGAAGAGTTCTCACCTCTGAGGCCTCTATCATTAAGTTTCTGTAACTGCCAGAAACTGGAGAAGAGAGGGAAAAGGCGATTTTTATCTTCCTGCTCCTACCTTAATTCAGCTGCCTTTTATCACTGCTGCTGTTTCCCCTGCTCTCAAATTCAGCTGCTGTGTGTATAAACCTGCCTTGTGCTCACAGGTGAAAAGCTAAAGGAAAATTCAAAGCACCAAACACTCCACAATTTAAATTCCTCCTAATACACATCTTGCTTACATCTTCATTTGTCCACATTTGTGCTTCAAATCCTGTTCAACCATTTGTCCTCTGGGGAGGGAGCTGCTTTTGGAAAATGAAGGCCTGTGCCAAAGAGATTGAACTGACAGAAGTGATCTAAAGTCTAGAAAATACAGCCTGGAGAAAAAGCTAAGTCTGCTGAGTCCAGGGCTTCTGCCTTGTTCGAGGGATGATGAGAGACACAATCTGCTTTCTGACAGGGGAAGGCTATGTGGGTAACAGAAGAAGGGGAAAAAGCTTGTTTTTCATGAGCATGGCTAGAAGAAATGGATTTAAATTGCAACACAGGATTTCTGAAGGTAGAAGACAGAAGGTTCTAACCCTGAGGAATGAATGAAGTGCTAGTAGACAGTCTGGGAGACCAAAATCCTACAGTCACTGGAGACTGTTAGATGACCAATTCCTCGATCATCCCTAAGCCACAAAAATTACTTGCTTCAAAGGTAAGATGATAGTAGATATACAAAAATCAGAAAACAGATTTATAAAAATACCCTTAGAAATAATCTAGTTTATCCTGCACCCCCAGACCAGGTTTAATTGTACATAGTCTTCATGCAAGTTTGTCTGGCTTGCTTTCCCCCTGCCCCCAAATGTAAAAAGAATCAAAGTGATTTACTAAGTTTTGCTCAGAAAAAAAAAAAATTCTGTAGCCCACAAAATATGGCATTCAGTATAGAAAATTCACATTTTGAAAGACAATCAGTAGAGATCAGTAGAGCTGGGAAATTAGTAGTGTTTATCTTTCTGTTCAGTAGGGTGGAGATTAGGGCACCCCTTGATCCATGGATAGCACATCCACTGCTCTTCAAACTCCTGATGATTTTTCAGCTTTTACTTAACTGGTTTGGGTATAAACGAAACTGTATATTTTAAATCTGTGACTGTAAAATCACCAGTAATCCATCACCTTCTGCTACTTTTGAAGATATACTGTGAACATTTTTTCTGGCTTTGGCTTTTAGCTGAGATTTCTGCAGCAAGCCAGTGTTGCTTGGCTACTTAAATTAGGTTTATTTTATAGACCACAGTACTTGACATGCTCTGTTATTTCATGGTTAGGAAGGAACTGAGCGTCAGCTGTCTTCCTTCCTAAAAAGGGCTCTATGCACCCTGCTACAGTAGGAATTCCTGCCAGCATTTCCAATTATTTTCTTCCTATGCATCCATTTTCCACCTGGATGTAGTCTACAGGCTTGATCTGAATTTGTGGTTTTCAAATAATCAAAACTGGATTTTTAACAAATACCATGTCCTTAGGATAAAGGCATACAGCTACATCTGGGTCTTCTCATTCCATCCTACTCCAGTTCAAACACACAGTATGCCTACAGAAAGTGGGGATTGTCTTTAATTTCATTTGTCATTAACTACAGAAAAGCAAAACAAACCACCAAAAAAAACCATTAGTAATAATACTTTATTCAAAAGTATAATTCAAGGCATTACCTTCTATTCTGCAATATGGAAAACAGTTGGACTGAAAACAATAAAACCATCAAGCTCTTGGTCAAAAAAGCTCTTCCAATAATCCCCTGAGGTAAAAATGATCCAGACCTAGGAAAAAAGCACCTTTTCACTTCTATCTTTCCCTTTCTTGGTGTAAAGTTTGAAGTTCTGTGCAATCCAATTTCCAAATCCAGTCAAACTGTGAAAAGCAGTGACCTTTGATAGCGTGTGCTGTCTCAACAGAACTCAGAGGCACAAAAGCACATTCAGAGTTAATTCACAACAGACACTGTGACACAAACATCTAAGAAACTTCCTCAGCCAGATCCAACCCATCAGATTCAAGCCTAAGGAACCAGCTGGCCAAAGAGCAGTCTAAAATATCCAAGATCTACAAACAGGGATTTGCTCTTCCCTCAAGCCACAGCAGAGAAAATGCAGGTTTCAGAGACAAAAGCTCCTGTACATGCAGTTTGAGGAAGGAGGGAAGTGACAAAAACTTAAATCCTCAGAGACGCTCATGTACATGAGCACTGCCAGCGCCAAGCCTGACCAAGAATAAGCAGAGCTAACGAGCCTGGAGCAGTGCCAATCAGCATTAGAGAAATTATGTGCCAGGCCAGGGAGTCAGCTAATCCACAGGAAGACTGTAAAAAACACTCCGCAAGAGTTGCCGGAACTCACAGCTACCAACTGCCAAAGCCTCCTACCCTTAGAGGCTTTTTAAAGTTTGGCTTTGGGATATCAGGCACAGGACTGCTGCTCAGCATGGCTTAGGGACAGCAGAAGAAAAGGAGGAACACAGTGCAAACTGGAAACTTGTTTTCATGTACAGTCCTACCCTGGAACTAGGAAAAAGGGGAGGGCAGCTTCCTCTCCTGCAGGTTCCAACTGTTCACTGAGCACAGCAGCCTCGCTGGGTGCTCGAGCTTGCCAAAAGCACAGAGCAAAAGGAGTGCATCAGCAAATACAAAAAGTGACTACACAGCTCTGAGAAAGGTTGGTGTCATCACTTGTATAAAACAAACCAGCCCAGAAGCAACAATCAAACCTCCATTATACAATATAACCTATGAAAACAAATTCTCTGTGTAGTGTCCCAAAGGCAGGATTTGCCTCCAGCTCAGCTGTTCCTTACCTCAACAGCTCCAACAGCAAGAAGTACCAAGACATTTGCAAATCAAGACCCACAAGAGAAATACATTCAATAGCAAGAGGGACAGACTCCACAGCACACACAGCTTGGGGTTTGGCTACTGGCAGAATCTAGGGAAGCTCAGCAGGATACTCATCCTTTAGGGAAAAGAGAAAACCAGGATTAAGAAAAGCTGCTTCATTATGGCTAAACATGAACACTAAAACCAACAGAAATCCAAAATACTGGGACTTGTAATGAAATCAAGAATGTAATAGTGATTATTAATGTGTCACTAAAACAGCATTTTCAGAGTCAACTGAGCTTGCATTGCTTTGGCAGTATGAGATGCTTTATTTTTTTTAATATACCAATAACCACAATCAACCTTCAACAAAATTGGGGTATTTTGTTGTTTTTTTTTTTTCTGTTCTTTAAATGAGCACAATAGATGCTTATTTTGGCACAGAAAACATTCCTCCAAAGCCACACTTTGGCTTCCTTTTCCCCCCACTTTCTTTAACAGTAACGAAACATTAGCCTCCCCATATTCAAACCAACAGAGAAGCCAGCAGAAGCTGGAGGTACTCAACCCCTCTCAAAAATACAGACCCCTTCAGAAATGTGATTCTGGAGCATGAAAACTGGATTGAGTATTCATGGAACACCAAAAAGGCATTACTCCTACCACCAGGAAAAAGCATGGCAGACATCCCTTTTTGTCCTTGCTGACAGCAACATTATCTAACAGATTTCATAAGTTTGTCTGTCTTAATAGTCTGAAAAGGAGAGAAAGCAAAAGGCAAGATCTCTCTCTCTTCCCTCCTCTCTATCAGCACCCTGATAACACCCTTGCACCTACCACACAAGGAAAAAGCAACAGGCTGTGCAAATTGCCTGGGCACTACTTTGGAATGCTGCAGAAGACAAACATGTAACCCATGGCTTCTGCCACCAGCAGTAAATCAGAGCTTTTATTTGCACTTTATCTGCATCCCGTTTGCGTCAGCGCAGCCACGCTGCCAGGCAGTGTCAGCTGCTCTCGGGACTGGATGCTGTCCCTGAGGTACGGCCACAAACGAGCTCGGAACAAGTCAGGCACAGAGATCACTGCAGGAATTCCCAGCTCATGCTGGTACTTCACCACCAGGTCCCAGCCAGTGGAACAAGACAAGGAGGGTTTAAAGGCTGAAGCTTTACCTACCGGAAACAGGAGATGTGCCAAGCTTCGTTGACAGTCTTGTGGAGGCGCTGCCCAGCTGCAATGCTGTCCCCACATCCCAGACATCTCCAGACTTCTTCACCTGCAGGCAGCAATAAGGGGACAAACAGCAACCAATTTACACCAGAGAAAACAAAGATTGGTACATCCTTCATAAAGAACAATCTTAAGTAACTGACAGGAAAGCCTTCCCACATGGAAAGCTGCAGGAAGTCTATAACCCCAGAGTGGGAACTCCCATATCAAACTTTGATATCTTGTATATTTTTTTTTCCAGATGTAACATCTGCTTCTTCACATTCTGCAGAAGAGAAAAATATGACTTTTCACATAAAACAGCTCAGTTACAGCTCTGTCAGAGCAGAGATTTCAGGAAGGCAACACTGGTCTAGTACAACAATTCCAACAGAGAACCATGCTAGGCCAGGAAGCCACACTACTGCTTCCCCCACACCACTGACTCAGCACATAACGTTTGCTCTCATTTGTATAATTAACTGGATTTCCCAGAACTGAAAGAAAGGAAAGGCAAACTTCATTCAGCAGAGAACAAGTAGACTACCAGGAAGGAATTACACTCTTGAATGAATAATCCCATAGAGACTGTACAGCCAACACCAGACTACCGTGAGACTTAGGAAGGGGGAGTGATGCTACTGGCCTATTGCCCTTTCAGAAAATACTTATAAAAGTTATAATAGAGCTATAATAGTTTTTGCTAGAACTGCCAGAAAGCCCCAGAGAAAGATGGTTACTTAGATGCAAGCAAGCTAGGAAAACAGAATGAAAGCTTGTGCACAAAGAACATTTGGCACACAGATAAATGGTATCCAAAATCCCAAGTGCAGTGCAGGCATATTAAAGAGTCAAGAATCTTAGTTCAGCACAGGATCACACAAGAAATGTGTCACAGAGCTGAGAAGATCCCAAACCTGTTTCTTCCTGCTACCAACAGTTTCCTTGCAGCAAGGCTGCATTAAAGAAAAAGGTGCACTTAGACAAGGAAAACCACAAACCACGGACTTCCCTTTTCCAAAGAACGGTACAACTTGCTAGTTGCTTAGGCAAGTTCATACCACTGTTAAGTTCCCTGAAGCTACACAAAACAGAAGCCATCAACCTTCCATGCACCTTTACCCCACTGTCTAGGTCAATGACAATGTTTAAGATTAACCAGGGTGAAGATCTTGCACTTTTTACATGAATACCTATTTCAGGGAAAAAAACATGCTGCTCAGCTACAAGCACCACTATCACCAGCAGTACCCAGGGAGGTGTGCATTAAAGATGTAAGGGTTCCTTCAAATGTGAGAAGCGCTGTAGGTTGCTACTTCAGTTCCTACGTGTGCATCAGCTCCACACCTGGATCACCTGCCCCTGTGCCCTTCTGCTAATCCAGGACACCAAGAACTCCACCTGAGCTCAGACTTGCACAGCAGAGTAAAGGCTGGGAGAACCTTGGAAAAACCTGACCCTACCCATCTTGTCCTATAAAGGAAATGGCTTTTCAGCACACCAAACGGGCTTAGGAATAAAAGGCAAAAGCTCCATGTCCCTGTGCCTCCATGCACAGGCAGCCAACGCTCTCCTCTCCAAGCAGGGCAAGCCCTGGAAATCAGCTGAACTTCTGAAATAGGTGCAGGCCAAAACTACCTGCAAACCAAACATTCTGCAGCTCCATCCCCTCCCATTCAGTGTCACCAGCACAACATACACGTGTCAAAACTGTCTGTGGATGCTATTAAAGACAATTAAATATCAATTACTACACCACAGCTGACTAAAAGCAACAAATTACTCCCCGACCATCTTACAGAATCTGACCCATCAGCTTCGGAACTCCACGAAGAAACTACACCTACTCTCGGCTGCAGTGCTACATCTGTTTAAGTGTACCCAGGAAGGCTGATTAGCTCACAAACGGAAACGAACAGTCCTCAATCCAACAGAAATTGCTTCAGTATGCAGGAGAAACGACGGAAATGAAGAAAACAGAGCAGGAAACAGTGCGAAGGAAACGCAAACGGACATAATCCATGTAACAGGTCTCTCGAGTTCCCCAGGACGGGAGGAATGTGTCAGAGACGGCCAGCGAGGAGCAGCCGCCGTGGCCCCGGCGGGCACCTCGAGCGGGACGACAGGGACGGGGTGAGCGGCACCGGCAGGCCCCGCGGGCACCTGCGCTGCAGGACCCCGTGCCGGCTCCGGCCGCAACTCCCGTGGCCGTCCCGCGGATCTCATTGCACCGGGGCTGCGGAGACCCGCCGGGGACCCCCGGGCCGCGCGTGTGCCCGCGAACCGGCGGTGCCGCCCGCTGGAGGGAGCCGCGGGCCGGCCGCAGAATGCTCCCCAGCCGCGGGCTGACGTCCGGCCGGCTCAGCAGGCAGCGGCCCCGTCGAGCCCCGCAGGGGCCGCCCCGCTACACCACCGATGCACCGGCGGCCGCACAAAGCACCGCGGCCGACGAGAGCCGGCTCCTCCCGCGGAGGCGCGGCCGGCCCGGGCCGAGCTCACCTGGCAGCGCCTCCATCCCGCGCCCGCCGCCCGCCCGACGCCAGCGGCTGCCGCCGCACCTGGGCCCGCCTCTCCGCAGCGCCGCGCCCCGCCCCCCGCCACGGGCCAATCGGCGTCGCCCTCTCCGCGCACCGGCCAATCCCCGCGCTGCCCCGCCGGCCCGCCCCGCCCTTTCCGCGCCGGTGGCCAATGGCGGCGCCCCCCGCCCGCGGCCCCGCCCCGCACGTGCCGCGGCGGGCGCGGCCCCGGGCGGGCCCCGCTCCCGCCCCCGAGGCAGCGCAAAGGAACGGCGGCGCACTCCGCTCAATGTAAAACCATTTTTTAATTCTAAATCACTTTCACAACAGTGAAAATTAGTGAGGAGGAACGGTAACGCACTAACCGAGCCGTCCGGGCCGTGTGCGGTCGGGTTACGGGAAGGGGTACATACAAAAACACACCAGGGAAAGGGGGAACCAAGCGTTAACACTTTTAGACTATTTCATCCTTGAATTGCCGGAAAATAAGAGCTCTCGGTCATGCTTCTGCAGCTTTCTCTAAATCCATTATGTCTCTCACTCCTAGGTGGAAATCCCCACCCCCAATCCATTAAAATTCTGTTTTTTAAAATGTGTTAATTAAATATATTTCAGTACCTTTTGAATGTATTGCAGTCACTTCTCTATCCTCTTTACGGGATAAAGGCTTCTCCTCCCTGCACAACCTTTCAGTATCGAGTTTCTCCGTACAAAAAGAGAAGGAATCCGTTCCTTACTGCCACATGAACCTTCCCTTCCCATCAGCAGGTGGTGCTGACTGCGCAGGAGAGGAACCCAAAGCTGCGACATTGTAGGACAACCAAACAAAACAGCCTTTCCTCCTGGGAAGGGCCCCAGATACCCAGTTACACTTGAGAAGAACCCAATGCCGAAGTTCAGCTACTCAGAAGTGTTGCACAACAAAAGCTGAAGCACCACCTCAACTATAAATAGTTGAGCGATATATTCTGTCAGATTATTGAATCAGGTATAAATCTGACGTGACAAAACACTGCAGAAGCTTTGCAACATTCTACTTGCCAGATGGAATTTTGGAGGTAGGCAAGTTAAACTTCAGTCATACTCTTCCTTGACACTAAAAGGAAACAGTTTATAATTACATAAATAAACTTCTATAACAATTAATTAAAGGTGTCCTGCCCAGGAAACTCTTTCATATGCTAAAAAAATCCCAAGCTATTGAAACAAAGTTTCTATTAATTGATTTGCTTTTCAGTTTTTCTGTCTACTGCCAGGGAAGTCACAACATTCATCTTGCAGGAAATCATTATGACTACGAGTGGCCGGAATCAAAAAAATCTATAAATAGTAAGAGAAAAAAAAAAAATGGAATTGCCTAGTCAGAGAAATATGAACTGTTCATCCTGCTAGGGAATCTTTCATACCTGTTTTGAAGGAAACTACACAAATACATGAGGAGTACTCTTTAAAGCTGAATACCCAATAGGATTCCAAAGCAGCTGCAGATTGCTCACCTTCTGAAATATCCCCTCAGCACATTAATGGTTGCGGTCTCCTCCAGCACTTCAAATTAAAATCTTTGGTAGATTTTAGCTGCAGAGACTCTTGCGCTGTAGTTGTTCTGCTGTGGCACGGGAGAAGGTCTTCCAAATGTTCCCTACTGAGCATGTGCTGGCAAAGGCAGGATCTCGTGTCTCCTCCTGTGTAATTTTACAGTATGACAAGTTTTACCTCAAAACTCATGCAAAGATGCCTTTTGTTCCTCTCCCCAAACAGGCTGATCTCAGATCTGTAATAGGATTTTATCTGGAGTACATGACCTTCTGTAGAAAGTCTCAAAGCCTTGAGAAAGATAAATGTCGCTACAGTGACGAGGTTGTGAGGGGATTATCCATGAGTGCAGCCACAGGTGCTGCACAGAGCTGGGGAAGACAACACTGTTTGTCAGTGAGGAACTGGGCTGGGTCCAGCAGCCCCACCTGGCTCCACAGCCAGAGAATCTTCCAGTGTCTGGCTCCAGCATGCTCAGGCTTTAAAAAATTGCAGCATAAATTTGTATCCCTTCTTCTAACAGCCATCAGAACCATCAGGAAGGGTTTTCCATCACGCCAGGAAATAATAGACGGAAAAGAAACCAGTCTCCAGACCTGGTTCCATTTACATCACGTGCTGTGCCCCAGAGAGTCTCAGCAGTGCTGCAGATGATCTCCTGGAGAAGGTCAGATGTTGATGGAGACATTAAATAACATCTGCAGCTCTGGCAGATCCATCGTGGTTGCAAAGCAGGAGATACTGGTCACACTGGAGAAGTTTCCTTACCTGCCCAGTCTGTGCTGGGATAACTGTGTATCCCACAGACCTGGTGTCACTGATTGGCACAGGATTTCAAAGCAGCACTCCCTTTCGGAGCGCAGCTCAACGCTAGGCCCATGGTTTGTGGCAGGAACCTGTTGTACAAGATATCTGAGCTGAAATACACTTTCAAACCAATGTTTTAATTACCAACTCTGGCGCAAAATGTGAGATTCCTCATTGTGCTGTGGTACCACCAATTCCTGAAGCCCATAGGTAGCTATGGAACCAGACACCACGAGGTTTAAAATGGGATGGGGATGCAGTTTGTAACTGTTTCAGTGGCCTTGTTGGTCATGAATATATAGAATAATGGAAAAGACTTATGCAATCAACAGCCAGAACATTATCACCAGTGCCACAAACAGGAAGAGGCGGGAAAGGAACTGCTCATCCACATATTGAGGAGTCCCTGGAACAGCTGGAAAACAGGAAGTAAAAAAAAAAACAAACAACAGTTCAGCTCCTTCCTTTTCTCTCAGATTGTTTATATTCTGAATATAGTATATATATACATTGAAAAATATGCAAAGAATCTGCTTGGTGAGAAAATTGCTACTTCCTACCCTCAGTCTGGCTGGCTGCATGGGCAGATCAGAAGGAAGACAAGTATCTTGAAGCAGGACTCCTTAGTTCAGTCCCACCCCACCAGATTATCAGGGGAAACTGAACTATAGTTAATAGGGAAGATAATTTGACCCAAGGACAGCACAGGACTTGGCAACACTGGTGTGATGTGAAGAATGAGTTTGTTTCTCATAATTCCTGTACCATATGACATGGTGGAAGATTTGCCAGGTATAACCTTTCACAAAATAAGTTCAGAAAACCCTGGGCAGTAGGTGTTCTTGTTCAAAACAGATTCAGTTTGTCTACAGTGAAGATGGGGAGGAGGTTCTCTAGAGATTACTTCACTGTTAGAGAGCAAGGTCACCCCTTGGAGTAACCCAACTGGTTTTGGTTAATCAAAAACATGAAGTAATTTCACTGGAAAGTTACTTCTTGTAGAATACAGATGACTGTCTCGGAGATAAATTTCTGAAAATGAACAATCTTTGCATTCATAATTTTGTGGTACAGAGCACCAATTTAAATTTTTCCTTCTCATCTTTTAGGAAATGGTCCTTTCCTGCTGTTTTTAAAATCTGGGTCTCCTTGATACACCCCTAGTGACTCCTTTTTATTATTATTAGAAAGTCTAGTCCAATTTGTCACATTTTTCAGGAGAAGTCTGCTGGTGTACCAGAGGAGACACCTGAATTAGAGGAGAGTAGTCTCCAGTGCCACTTTTTCCCTGCAGTCACTGGTCTCCCAGGAGGGCCTTCAGCAAATTATATGGAAGTGACAAACTTGCTTCTTTTTTAAGTCTGTGTACAAAACATACCAGCCACAGACCACGTTGCCTACAGAGTGTTTTTGCCCTCATTTTGTGGTTCTATTGACAGCACTGGTTACTGTTCAGAATATTTTGCCATTTAGCAGATTATTTAAGAGTTTGTAAAATGTCTGTCTGTGATGGGACAGAAGGATCTGTGGTACCTGGAGGAGGTCGCCCGTCGTTTATGTTGAAGGCTGTTGCAAATATACCAAAGGGAAACGCCCCAATTCCAAATGACATCTGGAAGCCACCATCACCAAAACCAAAGCCCTGGAATCCCTGCAGAGAACAAAGAACAGAAGACAAAAAGGTAATAACTTAGAGCCTATTTCAGAGTATTTTGTGGACGTGCAGACATTCCCTCTCACTGGCTTTCCCATGGCTGAAGGAGGGCCACGCTGCCTGGCAGCTTTCAGTCTGACACACTTTTGTAGAGATCCTCCTAGCTCTCCTGGCTTTAAAATGTTTCAGAGAGCAACAAACACACCAAGCAACCCAAAGGTTTGAGAAAATGAAAACTAGCAACTGCAGTTCTTGCTTGAGGGCCACAAATTAGGACAGTGTTTCTCAACTGTAACCTTTCTCAACTTAAAGTAGTAGGTATCTGCCAATGTATCAAAATCACAAGAAGGAATTCTATTTAGAATGTCTTAACAATGTATCATGTGTTAACAGCTGTTAGCCATATAAGAAAGGTACTTAAGAAAATAAACTAAATTGGTATTTGTGATATATGTGCATCAGTTAAACAGTGAAATGATAAATTGCCAGTGGGATGCATAGAGCATTTGAAGGAAAACCACAAAAAAATTACCATGGGAATTCAAGGTGGCAAAATCACCTGGGGCAGTAATGCAAGACATAAGAAAAGGAGGAAAAAAGGAAGTTACAATGCAATAACACTGACCCCGAGGGATCCAGACTAAAATACCACATCAAGTCAAAAGATAAGTGCTCTGAATTGAGATGAATCCTGCTCTGCAGAAGCAGTGTGCTGTTTGAGAACTGTGTGTGAATCTAGGGGGTTTGTGTCATGACTAAACACTATGGAGAGCCCACAGTTCTGTAATCCAGCAATCTGTCCTCTCACCTCAGGATTAAAACAATGATACCAGTACTGAAAGACCCTCTGGTTTATCACCACCAACAACGGGAGGACAAAGATGATTTTACTTATACAATAAAAGCCAAATGTTTCTTGGTTGACCCTTGATTTGAGGAGTTGGTCTTTTGACCATACTCTTCTCAAGCATTTTTTGCCACTAACTCTGAGGGACAGCAAAGCTCTCTGTGGCAGGTACAGGATATGAAGAGAACAGCACCACTACTGCCCTGCCTTCATACCCCATCCCTCTGATTTACAGCAGCACCAGCTGAAAGGTTCAAGTAAGGTACAGGAGCTGATTTAATAAGGCAGTAATGCTCTAGTGAAAGAGAACAGCTGAGCTCCCAATACATTCAATACAGATGCACCTTAATCACACCCTGCAGAGTTGTTTGCTTGAAGCATGAGGGAGACAATCCTCTCCAAGGACTCCAGGCTGAGTTACATGGAAATGTGCCATTGTTTCATCAGGTCATGCTTGCTGCCATCATGCTGAAGAACACTGTGGTCTGTCCTACCGCCTACTCCCATGTCTGCTCCATCTGTGCCAGCTACTGTTTACATTCACCCTATGTAATCTCCTCAACAAAACCACTGATCCCTCTTCAAATTAGCATGCATCCAACAGATATTGACTTCCTCTTGCTTGTAATGCCATGGTACAGTAACATCCCATCGAAATGAGAGAAGCAGGTGTCAGTGTCAAAAATCTAAATTAATAAGTGGATTAATTAATGACACGTATGTTTTGACAGAAATACACTTGCACAAAGAATTTTCAATGCAAAGTGTTTCTTGTATTTAAACGTGGAGAACAATCAAGTATGAACAGCTTTTCCAGTGATACCACACTGGGCTGTGTTCTGAAGCATGATCCAAGATGGGCTGTTCTTTGGGATGCTAAAGGGTACCACAGGAATGGAGCTCTCTGCCACACCACAGCTGTCAATGATTCAAGAACAACCAGCTGGGGAAGAGCAGAATGTGTAAGCTGCAGGATCCTCATGCAGGTTCTCTCACACACATTATGTCCTCCAGATGAATAAATACCACTATCAATAAAAACAACTAAACCACTCAAGCTTGTTGGATCACTTACCCCTCTGTTCTCTGGTTCAGGTCTCTGTCCTTGGGGTCGTGGTGGAGTTTTCTCTCTGCAGGAAGTTGTGAAATTAGCTTGAGTGCAAGGACATGTGACAACAGTATCTGCAGTAGCCTGGCTAATAATGCAGAATCACCATTAAAAGACAGCCTCCTGGAGCCATCCAGCAGAGCTGGAGCAGTGTGTGAGCGAGCCAACCACGCAGCTTTGCACCTTCAGCAGCACATAATGCTGCACTTTTGAATAACAAACACCCATTGCAAAGGCTAAAAACTGAGGACGTGAACATTTAATATAAGCTTCTCTGATCAGATAATAATTGCTGCAACCTGCCACTTGCAACTGATAATTAACACTTGATTCAAATTAAAATGAATTGCCAGTAGAACAAGAAATGTATGTAAACCCAGGCCCTGAAAAAGCCAGAAGTATTTGGCAGAAATATCAGCTCTATGTCTTTTGACAAAGTATTTAAAACTCTGAATTCAGCACTTTAACAGCTTAATCTTAAGACCCTAAAGTTTCATCTTTAATTTTCAAATGAAAATAGTTGCATTTAGGTTTCTTACCTGGGGTCCTGTTGCCCAGTGCTACCTCTTCCATACAGAGGAATAACTTTATCTCGACTGATTCCTGCTTTGCATACAGGACACACTTGTCTGTTTGGCCTGGTCTCTAGCCACTAAAAGAAAGGAAATTATAAGAAAACCACTAAAATACCACAAAAATAACTGTGCAAAACCTCATTTGCAGCCAGGCAGAAAGACTTTAGCAATTTCTCACAAAGTTCTGGAGCAAAACATTTTAGTAAGTCCCAAGTACTCCCCAAAGTGGAGTTGGCACTTAGGCTGTTGTTCTGGTGGGAACAACTTGCTGATGTGTACATACTCAGATTTGTGCTGGAGTAAAATATGAAATAAAGAGTACAAGCAGTCCTGCAAACTGAAGCATAGACTGCAAAGGCCAAGGGCTAGTGCAGATAGCCTTCCTGTCATCCACATTCTCTATAATGGTACCATAATGTAAAACACTATGTACGCAAAGAGAAGTACACTCAGCACTTAAACCTGCAAACTAAACCCTGCAAGCTCCAACAGTAATTGTACCAAAACTGCAATTATGCAGGGTTTAAGAAACTCAAAAGTGGAGGCAAGTGGAACAGAATCTAAGTTTTCTTGTTGCTCGAAGAGCAGATTGCAAGCTGTTGCACATTAAGCTGCGTGAGCAGGTTGTGACTGTCCTGGAGAGAAAAGCACATTTGAAAAGAGCGGGGGATACTCCAGAGAACCAAGGGCTTTATTGAGCAACTGGAGCTGATGAAAGACAAAGTAAAAGAAAACCAGCCTTACCTGGTGTAAACAAGGCCAACTGTGAGCATTCCCAGGACAATTTGTTCACAGAGCAGAAAAAGAGAGGAAAATAGAATTAGTTACTGAACTCTACATGACAAATGTGCAGCGAACAGGGATAGCACAGCTTGGTGACAACAGAATCCTGGAATCCAGCTAGGCCAGTTCTGTAGCCTCCCATTAAAATAATTTTTGCAAACACAGCCCAAGACTGATCTCCACTGGTTTTTGTTCAGGCTATGCAATCTAAATTCCTGATGTGGTTCTGTGCATCTCCCACGCCTGGGTCCTCATCCATACCAAAGGCCCAGACAGAGGCTGCATTAATCTTAGAGTTTATTGTACAAATTTTCTCTTCTGATACAATGAAAAGCTATCCCAAAGTCAAGATGCAAATGAGCAAGATGTCAGTAATGAGACTTTAGGATCTTAGAAATTGAGCTGAAACATCAGCCATATTCACAGAATCAATGGAATAGCTAAGGTTGGAGGGTACCTCAGGTAACCTCTAGTCCAACCTGATGCTCAGAGCAGGGTCAGCTATTGAGTTCAGACTCAATTGCTCAGGGCAGAGAAATTCCCATTATACAGATTAAATTGCTATGACAAATTAAAAAACGGTCAAAGACAAGCAACTACAAGATAAAACTACTAAACAGCCATCTGCTTTCAAAATGGTCTCAATAACACCATTCAGACAAGACACCTGGTACTTTTAAGATTCCATTATTCCAAATCCCTTTGTGCAATAATTTAATGTTATTTTATCTTAACACGCCCTAAGCCAGTGATTTTCCATCTCCCCAAATAAAATCCTGGATTTTCAGATGTTATGTATATTTGCACAGGAGAAAAGCACTTTCAGGCTTCTTTTTTATTAAAGATTTAGCCCACTGTGTAAAATAAACTCCAACCCCCCCACATTTGGCCATGTCAACCCTTTAATTCTTCACAATCAAGAAAGGGTATATTCAAACCAAATTACCCACATCAGAAATTCTGCATATATATTATCTGTGCTGTACATTATTTCTAAGTCAAATTAAAGAACTAAAAAGTTCCTAACGCAAGTGCAGTATCATGGGAAAAGAGAAATTGCCCATATGTAAAAGCTTCTTGCCTATTTTTTTTTTCTTTTTTTATGATTTCAAAGGAAAAAAAACAAAGCAAGCTTGTAGGAGAAACTACAATTTGACCTGCAGAACCCAGATTAATATCCAGGTTTAGGTATGCTGAGGTCAGAAAGGAATTTAGATCTAAAGAACACATCTGTGCTAGGCCAGACAGCACAAATAAAATAACACACATAGGCAAACAGTATCAATGAGCACTGAACTGTCTGTGTGGAGCTGCTTGTTTGTTTGCTTTTACACAATAATCCAGCAGTACAAGGAGTTTAAGACACAGGAAACCCACTCCCTGGAACACAAGCAAAGAAAACCAGCTGAGGAGCAAACCCAAGCTTCTCCTAAACCAAACCCACAGTCCCTCCTCTAGAGTTACAAACATCACAGGTTTTTATGGGATCAGATAGATGGTGTTCTGGCTGATGTGTGGGGCTGCAGCACTTACCAAAAGAGGTGCCCACACAAGCTGATAACTGCATCCTTGGCAGTGTCTAAACAGATGTTGCATTCAAAAGTGTTGTCCTGATTAGTGTTGTCCCCAGAACCATTACTGCTACTGCTGCCACTGGTCCCTCCAGTACTGGAGCTCTTTGTTGATGCAGAAGTCGTGGGTCCTTTGCTTGCCATCCTCAAGGACTGCCCAAACAAGGTCAAGAAAATTTTCCTCTTGGTATCCTAGCTGTGAGAAAGGGAAAAAACCAAACAAACCTAAATAATTATTGGCATTATGAACATTGCATTCTGGCCCCATTCCAAACTGGTAGTGATTTATCTAGGAAGCTCTTGAATCCTGTTGTTGATGGTTTTAATTTAACATAGCCAAGAGGGATCTTTTTTTAGAGACTAAGCTACTTTGCAGTCCCACAGGATGACCTGGCTGATGTGTGACCTGTATTTTACTGTTACTGATAAGCATCCACAGCCAAAACAACCCCCCGGTATTTTCTGATAAATGCCATTTGCTGTAAGGAGAATGAGCTCACCTAGTCATACATGCTCTTCCAAAATTCAACACAACTTATAACTGAGAGGGCAGTCGGAAGCAGAATTCAATCAGGAAGTAATTCACAGTTTGAACAGACTGACAATGCAGAGTTTTAAATTCAATGTTCATCAGTTTGGAATATTAATGACAATACTGGCAAGCAAAGGTGGCTTAGAACTTGAATTCTCTCCTGAGCAGTATATTGCTGCTATCACAGCAATGTTGATAATCAAACATTCCTAGTACTTTCAAAATATTAAACATTTCTAATCTAGTAGTAAGGTAGTAATGCAGAAATATTAAAAATTGTACCTTAATGTGCTTGAATTTTACTTCCATGCTTTCACCTCTCATTAACATAATCATATTTACCAAAGAACAGCATTCCTTTTATTTCAGTAGCAACAACTTCTACAGTGCAATTCCTTCATATGTAAATTCCACAGTACCTAAAACTTTGAGACTGAGCACAAGGCATTTAGATTCCTAGAAACACTTTTGCCAGTACAAGATTTGCAATCCAAGAACTAAGAGAGTTTCAGTAGCTACTGAAAACTAATTCACTAAAACAAAAATGTTTCAAATATTTCACTATGCTTTTCATGAAACTCTAACATTGTGTTGATGCTGCAGGAACAGGAATACTTAGATAAAGCTGTGAGAAACAAACAGGTGATTCAGATTATCTGAATTTTTTGCAAGTGTACAAACAGTGAAGCATTTTCAAAGGGCAATATGAATTTTTCAGAAGGTAATTTCTTTTCCAACTTACCCCCCAAGCACTAAAGGCTTTCTTTTGTGTTGCCTCTTTGTAGCAGAGCTGCAGCTCAGGTGCAGGGCAGCCAACTAAAGCCTCAGGATCTCCAGCTGTTATTGCCAACAGCTTTTTTTCCTACAATACAACCCCACTGCACCGTCAGGAAAGCATCACACCCGGACCTTGTGAAGAATTGCAGCAAACACTCAGTTACAGCAGGTGAAACCTATCTCTGCAGAGCTTTTTCACTCCGTTACATCATTTTGCACGGTGTCCCAGAAGGGAGATTTGTATTCACAGATGCTGCACTTCAACATACGCTGCTTTCAGTAGTGCTGACTCTTAGCATTTCACACCACGACTCCATTTACACTCAGTTCATTGTACAAAGTTAAAATCCACATTAGATCAAGGCAGATGGAAATGCTGCCAACCCACAAACTGTATGCCAAAGACACTTGGATTTTTCACACATCCTTACAACCAGAATCTTCAGCCTGTCTTGCTCAGTAGTTCAAGTAAAAATGTATCAACTTGGACCTATATATATTAATATAAAAATTGAGAAAACCTCCTTAAAACTAAGGAGTTCAAAACACTGTAAAAAATACTGCATCCCTTTATGGAATGGTCACAAGAAACATTTTGACATATAACACAAGGAAAGGATGTGTACAAGAGGCAAATAAATTCAGAGTCCCTAATACCAATGTGGAAAAAAAAATTCCTTTTTCCAAATTAAATTCCGTATATTAACACAATGAATCTGAAGACTTGTCAAAAAGATAACATCTGTATCTCCACAAAAACTTACTGAAAAAAACCCTCCATTTTAGTAACTACAACAAATAAATAAAATGTTATGAAGAAAGATGACAAAGAAATCCAGAGAAATATCAGTAATGATATGGAATAAAGATGGCTGAGACAGAAGAAAGATTAAAATGACATAATGCAACAGGCACTGAATCTCCTTTACTAGAACAGGGTCATTCCTTAATCTCTGCTGGGGATCCTAAGTATTTGTTCATTGGCTGATGGGGCCCAGTGACCTGTTAGGACATAACCAATTTAAAATAGCAAAACCATAGCAAAATGCAACAGTAAAAATAAAACCCTTCTCAAACATTTGCTCTTGTCCCTGGAATATCCCAGTTTAACATAACTGGTCTGTAACAAATGCTGCTGGGCTCTGTACATCTGCACATATATAAAGAAGCAAACATGAAACAGCTTCCAGTGGCTAAATTTACATTTGATAATCATATATTGTGTAGCTTGTGAGTGTACTCTGAATCCTAAAGTAGGGATTCAACTGCAAATGGAACTTGTTCTGAGTGCAGAATGAGCTCAAAATTGAACAGTCACTCAAACTTCTTAAACTCTGAGGCAAAACTCTCTGGGGAAAAAAAAAACAACAAACCATATGCAAATCACAAACTAAAAAAACCAACAACTAACACAACAGGCCAAACCCCATTCTCAATTTGCCTTAGAGTCTGGGAGGAAGACTGTGAGTACACTGGGATAGAACATGACTTCAGGGGTTAAGAAAACACAACTGAGGGATGCCAGTCAAGGTTTGCTACAAACTTGTCTTTCAGATCAGGTCTCCAAATCAACCCTGGAGGCATGATGAGCAACAAACAAAACAAGGGAAAGGATATAAAAATCAGCTGATACCTAACTGCAGGCATTCCGAGATCTTGCCTTTTCTCCTTCTTACTTCTTTGCTCTCTACGTATTTACAGGAAAACAGTATCTTTGTTTCCTAAAAGCCATCTAGATTAGCTGGTTATTTCCTTTAAACCACAATCCCTATGTTATATCCCAACAGGTTTTTCTGAAAAATGACTGATGTTTACTACAGCCAAGAATCAAGAGTGGCAGCAGAGGAACAGTTAAGAAACAAGGAACGCATTTGCAAGTAGGCTTCCTAAATAAATACAGAAAGCTGGTGGAGCGTGAAGACATGGAAGTGGAGGTACATGAGAGGGTGGAACTCCAAAAGGACCTGAAGGTGTGGTGACAGCTGAGAGCACAGGAGGTCCACGACAGGAGTAAGTGCAGGGGACTGGGAATGTCCATGTGCTGGGTATAGATCTCACTGAGAGCCAGTAAGAAAGAAATTTTCCCCTCATATTTTAAAAACTTCATCTGTAAAGCTACTGTACACCAGGAAAGCACAAGCTGAGTGGCTACTGTCAATGACCACACTTCTGAACTCAGCAAATGACTGTACTTGCCAAAGTACACAAAGTGCACTGCCCAGCCCTCAAAACACAGGAAAAACACTTCAAGACAGGCTAGAGGAGTTTTCACCATAAGTTAAGGTACACCAAAAAAATCTGCTGGAAACAGCATTAATTCAACATTAATTCAACCTGGGAAAGGCAAAGAAGGAATATAAATTAGAAGCTAATTTCAGCTATACAAAACAGTCCTGGAATACATGTTCACAGCATGACATGAGGATGTCTCAAATATTTAATTTTTTTCATGAACAATGAGAAAAGGTTCTGGTGAGGATATAGAAGTCTGGCTAGTTTATTAACAAAACTCAAAGTTTGTTCCTCTTTGCCATAACAATGAAATAAAACAAGCAGCACTGTTGGATGTCAATTCCACAGGAAAGACCCTTTTCCATATTTCTTTCCTAATAAATTTTATTTTAGCTAAGATTACTGAAATTTAAACAATCCAAATCTAGTTTGTTTATGAAACAAGTTCTGATTTAGTTCCTGAACCTTTTGCAGTTTAAATCAAAAAGAAGATTTGTCAGTGTATTTTTCTTATCCCTAAAGTAATAGTGTCATTTTCTGACACTGAAATTTTTTTACAAAAGGAAAATTCACATTAGAAAACCAATTTAAATCTAAAACTACTACTGAGAGTTTATATAAATATGCCCACTCCTAAGTTTAACAACAATCTGATACTTAACATATTACAATTGCCTGGGCTTCAAGTACAACCAGGTAACCTTAGCTGAAAACTGCTGACAATGCCTAGAAGAAAGTGCATGGACTTCTTGACAGTCATTTTAGATATTTTTAACAAACACATAACTGTCTTGTTGTTAATCATTAAATACATATTTATCTCTCACTACCTTTTTACTCTTTTCTGTCCCCCAAACATGTTACATTTTAACTCCTTGGGAACATTTCTCAAGTTCATCTTTCCACTTCCTGTAACCCGTATTGGGCACCTGCATTTTAATATCACCACAAAGTGGTCCCAAAACATGAATTCATGTGATCACTTGCTCTTGCAAAAGCAGCCATTTGCTTTCCAGCCCAACGTGCCCTTGCTGGCCTCGTTTCATTAAGTGGGATTCTGCAATGCACATCTGTGTTACAGTCAGTGCTGGCAGGTAAGGGCCAGCTGAAGGGCTGCTTCGGGAACACTGAGGAGTCCATGTACCTTGTAAATGCAAACAGTAAAAACCCTCTGGTGATTAAAGTAATTGCTTTTTTTATCTGTTCCATAAAGGTTTAATATAGACTCCAAGAAAAATCTTTCAACAAAGATTTTATCCTCTTACCTCACAAAGTCCAAAGGGAAAAAAAAAAAAAAAAAAAGGGAATATAACCAGTTGGGTAATGCTGCCCCAGCGTTTTCCTGGTTTGCAGTGCCGTGTGAGACAGACGTGCCTGGCTACCCCAGGTTAGCAGCAAAACGTAAAACTATCAAATACAACAGTTATTATATACAACAGGCGTGATTTAAGAAGTCACAAGCGAGTCTTAATATACGAGCAAGTCTCAAAATATAACCAATGTCGTGCACCAGCAGCTGACGCCTCGCGACATAGCCAGAGCCAGAGCCAGAGCCATCTATCGCTGCTGGCGGCGGGTCCGGCCCCGCACAGCGCAGCCCCGGGCACCTGCGGGCCCTGGCGCGGCGCCTCCGGGGACAAACCCCGGCCGGCAGCTCGGGGGACACGCGCCGGGCCCGCGGCCGCGGTTCCAGAGGCACCGGGCGAGGCCGGGGCTTCCGCGGCGTCTCCGCCCCGCTCGTCTGGAGCTGGCGCAGGCGGCTCCGGCCTCCCAGCGCCCGGGCCCGGCCCGGCTCGGCCTCGGAGCCGCAGCCCGGCCCCGGCTCCCCACACCGCCCCCCGCCCGGCCCGGCCCGGCCCTGCTCACCGGCGGGTCCGGGCTCCCCGCAGCGCCCGTGCCGAGCCGCCGCTCCGCCGGGCCCCGTCACCTGACCGCCCGGAAGCGCGGCCGGCGGAAGGGCTCTGCCCCCGCCCCACCGACCGCGGCGGCTCCGCGAACCCAGCGTCGCTGCCCGCGGCCCCTCCTCAGCCCGGGCCCCACGCAGACCCCGCGGGCGCTCGTTACCTCGGGCTCCTCCGGGGCGAACGGCTCGGGCTGCTCCGCCCGCGCTCGGCCCCCGCCGCGACCCCCGGTTCTGCGGGCGTGGGCGGCTCTGCTGCCCGGGGAGGGGCGGGGGCCGCGTCCAAACGGCGGCCTCCGGGGACTGCAAGAAGTTCGTAGCGAATGCTCGGCCCAAGCAGGAAGGGAGGAAAGAAAAGGAAGGACGGAAAAGGAAGGAAGGACGGAAAGGGAAGGAAGGAAGTTTGAGGGGAAACAAATTGTTGACTTACGAGAGTAGAGTGCTAAGCGTCTGAGCTGAGGAACAGATTCAGGATGGAAAGGATCTGAGCTGAGAAGCTCCAGGATGGAAACAGAGAGCTTGATAAAGGCATTTAGATATTGATAAAGGTATTTATGCGGTTGAGAGAAACCAAAGAAACAGAGGGACCAAAGCAGGGGAGAGGAGGTGACCTGCCCGAGAAGGCACTTCTGGGGGGTTTGTCCCAGCTCTGAGGGCACCCCACCAGTCCTGAGGACTCCAAGGTACAAAACAGCCCCAAATTGCTTGTTCTTTTACACAGTGGAGAATGGGCGAATCCTAAACCAAGGTCTTCCACTACAGCAGGTGAATTTTATGAGGGAATAGTGAAGAAACTAAGGGAAGCTAATGAAAGAGCCCAAGGATATAGGCAGCGGCCTGTCTGCTGCCAGGCAGCCTGAGACTGCACAGCTCTAGTGTGAAGGTTGGAACGTGCAAGCCGGGAAGCGTCCAGCAGGATAAAAACAGTTATACGAAGTCTTCCTGCTGCTTTCCTGCACGTAGGCTCGGCAAAACCCACAGCAAAATGGTTAGCAAGAAGCCCACCTGGAATCACCAAACACGTTGTATCACACCAAAAAATTTCAAGTTGAGATGAAAATGTAGCACTTAACGTGATAGTGCTGATGGCATGAGGAGCACACAAAGCAGTCCTACCTGCAGAGCGGTGAAAATCTTTAACAAAGCAGCTCTCTTGTTTTCAACCAGTCAACAAAGCAGCAGGGTTGGGCACAACTTCTACGTTCCAGCAAAAATTTTGATGTCAGTGTAGTAACTGATTAGAAATTTACCAGGGCCCCAAAGACATGAACCGTATCCTCCAAAAGCTGATTAAAACAAGAATGAGTTTATGAATTTCGGGTATGGGGGACCGTGTTGGACTACAGCTCCCGGCATGCTATGCGGCCGGACTACAGCTCCCGGCATGCGCTGCGGCCGTACCACAGCGCCCAGCGTGTCCCGCGCTTGCAAGATGGCGGCGCCCAGGGGCGTCTCGGGCCCGGACAGCGACACCGGCTCGGACTCGGACAGCAGCGGTGAAGCGGCCGCGCGGTTCCGGGAGGCTGCCTGGGACTGCACCGCGCTGGCGGCAGCACGGGCGGAGCCGTGCGGCGGTGAGAGGCGGTGCACAGGCTGGGCTCTGCTCCCCCCGCTGCGGCGTGCTCTCCCCTCTCTTCCCCGCCCCGCCGGTCCGGTCCGGTCCCCTCCGCTGCTCCTCGTGACCCTGGGGATTCCTCTGTGCCGCGGTGCCGGTGTCAGAAGTGGAGGAGGCTCTGCCCAACCCTCCCGAGGCCATGTCCGGCCTCCAGCCAGGCCCAGAGCCCCCTCCCGGCAGTCCTGGCCTGAGAGGAGTTCCCCTTTCCCCTCATAACTGTTCTCCCCCGAAAGTGGGCCAGGGCTGTTTTTCAGGCATTATAATTTATAAATAATTTATAAATATATAACATGTGCCTGACGGGGGTTAAGGAGGTCCTGGCCGCAAGTCTCTAAATGTGCTTTGCTACTTTCAGGGGGCTTTAGAAAGGATCGGTTGCAGCCTAAAGATCAGCCAAGCCTGAGGTATTTTTGCTTCTGGTTTCAGACTTAATGTTTCCCTGAACAAAAAATTAATGTGTAATATTTATGCTGCTTCTACTTTGTTCCTTGTGATACTTCATACTGAAAGGGGAAGTTTCTGTTTGGGGGAATTAGTCCAACCATAATCTGAAATGATGCTTAAATCTGAACAGGAGAATATGTTTTTGGGTGAGAGGGCCAGATGTTATTGGCCTCGAAAGAGATAATCCTTGTTCTTATTTCAAACGGGCGTGAGGCAATCGGCCGCAAGGAGGGTGACAATGAGCTCCAGACGACTCCAGAGTTCAGAGCACACGTTGCAAAGAAACTGGGAACCATGCTAGACAGGTACTGGTGTGCAAGGCTTGAAGCCTGTGTTCTGTGGGTCAGTTACACTGATGTGTTTGTGTGCTAAACCCAGGAAATTCAGCATCTTGTCTCCTTCATGCCTGTATTAAGTACAAGCTTCCAATATTCTGTGACCTAACCTTGCTGATGTGCTGTGCCCATCTGGTCAAAATCACTCTCTGTGCAGCACTGGTTGTCTTCATTTGCCTCTGTGGTGAACATCTGGTGGGGAGAAAAGAGACTTCCATCCTGTAAAGGCTGGCAGGAGAATCTTTGATTTGTTCTTAAAACCTACACCAGTGCCTGGATCAGGGCTGTGCTGGCAGAATGCCTGGTCCTGGGCTGCCACTCTATCTGCTGTGCAAGCATGACCCTGGAGAACTGGAATTCCTGCTGTTCAGAGCTGGCTTTAGAAATGTTGGTTTTCAACTGTTCTTGTGGCTTCCATTTCTGAGGAGAGAAGGCCTGGTCTGCTCTGGAAACAGGGAGCTGAGGCAGCCTCACTAACCAAAAAGGATCTGTGCAACATCTCCCTCTAGTCTTGTTTCCCAGAAATACCCAGCTGTAGCTCAGTTTGCACAAACCTGTCTAAGATCTGACTGGGGTTTTCTGTTTAGTTTCATCACTGTCTTGAAGGACTCATCAGGGCCATCGCAGACTTCGTTGGCACAGTCTGACTCTGAAGATGATGGTGAGTTCCAGTCTCAGCCACTGTGGCTGTTTTGTGACTCTTAGCTGCTGACAGGTGGGATGGATCCTGTCCATCACCAGGACAGGACATCCAAGTGACTAATAAACATCTGCTCTGAAAGAGCCTCTGGTGGTGTCTGTGGGGGCTGTTACTTTGCAGCTCTGACCTCTGTGCCCCAAGTCCTCCCACACAGTCCCAAATAATTGCTGTCAAGCACTGTGGAAATACAGAAACAGCACTGAGGCTTCCAGGGAAACAGCAGTTGATTGCTTCCAGCTCTGTTTTATATTCTGCCTAAAACCCCCCTTTCCATACTTCAGGTTTTCGCCTCTTCTCTTCCTCTGTCCCTGGAGACTGTGGGAAGCCGGAGCCTTGCCCTGCAGCAAGGAGGAGGAGGCCAGTTAGCTCCAGGTGAGGTGCTGGCAGCTGCTTTGCTCCTCAGGTACTGTTGCATCCCACATTTCAGAGGCAGCTGGGACTCCCACGAGGGAATAGGAAGCTGAAGAGCTTGAGAAGTGTGCGTTTATGATTCCTGTATTTGACTAGACCAGAATTTTGTTTCTTTTTTAGTGCCGAGGAACAAGAAATGTTTGTGGGAGATTTTCTTTCCCCTCCTAGAGTGTGTAAAGAACACATTGGCCTTCAGACTGGTTAAATGCAGACTGTAGGTGTGGGAGCCACTGGGTGTTTATTGTGTGTTCTCATCCCAAATTACTCTGCTGTCCAAGTTTTGGGTGAATTCAAGGCAAAAATGCAACACAACTTCCTTCCCTCTTGTTACCTTTCCAGTGACACAGACAGTGACCAAGAGTGGCAAAGGTGCCGGGAGGCTGCCGTGTCAGCTGCGGATATCCTGAAGCAAAGTGCTCTCCCTGCATTGTCCCAGGGCTCCAGCCAGGATCAGAGTCAGGGTTATGTAGAGCCCAACCAGAAAAAAAAGAAGAAGAAGAAAATGAGGAGAGACAATAATATTCAAGAGAAAATAATAGACCCAGCAGAGTGTGACCAGATCTGCAAAGATTTGCCTCGGTTGGTGTCTGCAAATGGCCAGCAGGAGAGACAGAACAGCAATCACAGAGAGAACTCTGTGCTGCCAGGAGCTGTGAAGAAGAAAAAGAAGAAGAAAAAAGAATGATGATTTTGCTCTGCAAACAGCAGGTGGTTGTGATGGGTAAAGGAAACTGAAAGAAAACCTAACAACAAGAGTTGCTGCAGATGAGGGGAAATTAATTGGCAAAGCATCTGTTCTAAAAGCTCAGTGGCCTGAGAGACTAATTAAGTGACTTCCTGTGCTACTGGCGTCCCCGAGGAAGGGAACATTGTTCTCCTCACACAGCAGTTGTCTGTGCTGCTGCTTATGCAGGCCCAATCTAAAAGGATTAAATACTGTGCCAGACTTGCATGGCAGAGGGATGTGATCATAGCTGCATTCCTCCTGGTCTGTTCCTTCACATCATGAAACCCTTCTAGAGAAAGTGTATGATGAATTGAATTCGGTTTACATGGCAACAGGTGATCAACTACTTTTTGCCTCCTTGTAGACTACTAAGAATAGCTCCAGCCCGTGGGAGACTCATTTATCAAAAGCATCCTGTCAGAAATCAGGGCCCCTTATTTTTTCCCTGCAATCATCACAACAATCTGGTTTTGAAACCTGCTGTGTTACTAATCCCTCTGCAATCTGCACCTCTCCAGGGCCCCTGCACATAAACAGTGTGTGGTGAGCTGATTTCAGGGTTGGTGTAAATGCATCCTACTGTCCCAGTTGTCTCTGTTGAAAATTTTTTTCATGTATAGGGGTTTTTTATGGCATCTGTTGTTATTAAATTTTAAAACTCTTGGACCTACTTAATTTGGAAGGTTTTGTACAACAGTGGCCTCATTGCTGTATTCAGACTGTCCCCAGCAAAGATAGAGATGGCTCAGGATGGCGTTTTAGTTGCTGGGTGATCAATGCTATGAAATTGCTACAGGAAGGACTTAATTTAAAAATCACCTTTCAGTCTTTGTTTGGGCTGGTTAGTGACTTTTGTCTCCCTGAAATACTGTGAGGTTTGGTAGTTTTCACTCTTTGTCTGTTTATTCTTCACTTCCCAATCTTTCAGGAGATTAACTGTTATTGATAAATACTTATGTTTTTAAGATTCCTGGGTTTCAGGAAATCCAACTTATTGGCCCAATTCAGAAGTTCAGAAAGCAGATTAGAGAAACCAAAAGAGTGAAGTGTAGCTCTTTGAGCATGGGAAATTGTTGTAAGATTTTTGCTGGTTTTTAGTCAAGAAAACACAGCTGGCATCCAAAAATAGAGAAGCTAAGTAGAAACTTGGCTTATAATCTAACAGAATGTGCCAGCAGAAGTTACTTGTCTTATGTGCAGTTAAAACTTCAGTGTACTGAATTTTAAACCTGGGCTTTCAAATGCATGGTGGCCTAAACATTTTCTTTTGCTTTGTTTTGGGTTTATTTTTATGCTAACTGGAAATTAGATATATTTGCAACTGGTGTACATTGGAAATTAGGAAACAATTCTAGGACAAAATTCCTCAGAGAATCTCGTTACTGAAATTGTTGATGGTATCTAGAGGAAACTCTTGTGAAACTTTTCATGGATATCTGCAATTTTGATATTCCCAGATATCATAACTGAAGAGTTCACTGTTGGGCTTTTTCAATTCTCCCTTCCAGTCTCAAGGTTTTTCATCCATTTCACAGTTGAAAGAGTAGCTCAGTTTCAGTCACAGACAAAAACCTGTTAGTTGGGGCTGTTTTCATGTCTGGCTAATGTTGTATCAGTGATGTGAATGTTGAGAGTAAATAGAGAGGAATAATTAGAAGAGGAATTACACAAGTAGATCCTTGGGACTAAAACTCTTCACTTAGTGCAAGCAAGACTCTTAGAGCCCGGGTAGTTATTTGCATACCAAGAACTACAAATCAAGCCTAAATGGAAGCTGAGAATGAGCCATGTTCTGTAAAATGAATCCAGGCTGAGTGTTTCTAGAGAAAACTGGAGGAACCTCTACTCTGTGTGGAGCATGGGAACCTCCCAGGTGCTGGGCAGTCAGGGACCAGTGGGGAATGCCATCCTGCAAATCATTCTGCAAGTCAGATGGGGTGAGAATCCACAGGGTTAATGCAGAGAACTGGAATCTCCTTGCAGCTGTTAAAGTTTAATTTCTGCATTTAAAACAAAGCAGAGCTATATCAAAAACAACCAAGCCATTTCCACTAGGATAGCATGATTTTAGAGCAGGTCATTTTTAACTGAGAATGTTTGGTATTTTGGTAGTTAATTAAGGATTTATAGCTTGTCAGTGATCCCATACTGACAGATTTGTGCCAAGCCATTCCCAAATCTGTTTCTTGGTTATTCTCATTGCAAAGTCAGGAACTTCCAAGGTGCTGTTATTTCTTATAGTTCCTGTTGGTGCTTCCTTGCAGCAAAGGAGGAGAGTGTTTAAAGGTGGTGTCCCTTCTTTGGCAGCTCAGCCTTGCTCTTTCCCACATGAGTTAGTCTGGTGATGGCAGGTTTATACAGGCCCAGCTTGATGAAAGCTGAGCTGAAATAAAAGTCTCATCCATGTCCTGGCACTGTTGGGATTCCTTCTTGGGCAGCCACAAAAGGATGTCTGGCCATTCTGAGCTGGCTGCTAGGGTTTAGGTTTGCTGGGTTTTTTTTTTTTGGGGGGTGAGGGGGTGGCAGTGGATTTCAGCAGTGCCAGCATCATCTTTCCTTGTTTTCTGTCTTGAGCCTGAGACGTTTTCTCTCCTGGAGGCAGCTGAGTAGGGGTTTGTGTGAGGCTGTGGTGGCAAACACGACTGGAGTTGCACCTGGCAGGTTGGTTGTGGCAGTCACTCAGGAGCTACTTGTGGTGGTTACTGGGTGGAAGATGCCATCTGTGTGGAGATGAAGGTCTCAATGACGTTGTGAGTGGATGGCAGCAGCTGGCTGTGGCTGTTGGTGGAGTCAGAGCTTTGGTACAGCACCAGGCTGCTGGAGGACACTGCCAAAGGTACAGGCAGAAGTCAATTGCAAGTTCTCATCAGTCCCTTATTGCATGTACACCCCCATTTCCAGCATAGCTGGACTCTCCTGGCTTAGGGGCATAACTGCTTTTGTCTGTGTGTTTTGTGTGCTGCTAAATACCTGGCTTGGGTCCACGGCCAGCCTGAAAACATTGAGGGCAGCAATCTCCAGAGAGTTCAGTTCTAAGAATTCTAGCTGATGTCCTAGTTCTCCTCTTAGAACTGGGAAGACCCAATTGGAGTCTTCATGAGGGAGTCTTGAGCTTCCCAGCCCTGAAAACTGCCCACAGGACTGGTACTCATTGAGATTGATTTTTTTTTTATATTTTTCAAGGTATTTGCCTTTCTGAAAGGACCAATTTCCACAGTCTGGCCTTACATGCACTCTGCTCTGAATCTTTTCCTTGTATTGACTTTTCAAACCCCTCAGGAAACTGGCAGAGCCAATTTAGGGAATTGAGAGCCCCAGTTACCATTTTCTAACTGGATTGTACAGTGTTGGCTAGAAAAACTAGGCAATACATGGCTTAAGAGCCACAAGAGTGGCTGCTGCTCTTACCAGCAGGGCTCGAGGTGAGGCGTGGGCCTGGCTGAAGGTGCTGGATTGTTGTGTCTTGGTTCTGTAGATGGATTGTTGGTGCCTGTGACACTGGTGTGTGCATCCCAGACTCGGTGTGAGTCTCTGAGTCAGGTGTGAATGCCTGGAGAAAAGAGAGTTAATAGTGCTTTGCCTCTTCATCCCTTCTAACAGCTGTGAGAGAAGCATTGAGCAGGTGCAGTTTCTGGGGAGGTGAAGAACTCCTGGATGATGCAGTGAAGAACTTGCACTAGTGCCTCCAGTGCTGCAGCTGGTACCAGCAGGGCCAGGAGATGAGAAAAAATGCTTCTATTGGGATGGCATAGACACACCCAAAAGCTCTTTGACATGCAAGGAGCTGCCTGCAGACTGGTGCAGCTCTCAGGAGGGGGAAGAAAGGCTAAAGAAAGGCTGTTACCTGTTTAGTTGGTGTCAGGTTGGTCAGGGCACTGAGATTGGCTGTGTCTGTTATCACCATGGTTTGTGGTAAGAGGCCTGCATGTGTGTATTGAGTCACTTCAGATTTGGGGCCATAAAGAGCTGTACATGAAAGAAAACAACATTATGTGGATGCTGGAGCTTTGGCTGAGTTGTTCTCCTCATGCAATGGGACCTGCTGTCTGGCTCCAAAATGCTGGGAGTGGAGGGACAGGGAGATAAATGCAATAGAAAAATAATTTCATAATTAGAGCAGCAATAACAGAGGAGGAAAACAGAGTGCTGTAAGCCCAAGGACCCAGCAAATGCACTCAAGGAACAGTGTCTTTATTGTTGTTTACTTAAGCAAATGAGTTCACATTCTTACCGTGAGGGTTCTGTATCTGAGCCATGGTAGCCATGAAGGGGCTCTGGTTGATGTGGCTCTGGACTTGCTGCATGAGGGGCTGCTGGTAGGATGGGTGCAGTTGCTGGGAGAACTGAACGGGCTGCAGGGTAGTGAGGCTGCTCCCCATGCTGTTTATTACAGGAACACTCTGGGGCTGGGTTGAGGCCAGGCCTGGAAAACAAGGACTGATGCCAGTGGTGTCCCACACTGCGGGAGGAGCGTGGCTGCTCTGCAATAGGAGCATCTGAAACAGCCATTGGGGCAGCCTGTCACTGCAGGCTGATCTCAGATCCTGCTTTTCAGGTGTTCCCTTGGTTGTCTGTGATTGAGAATAGATTTCATGCCTGTGAGAGCAAAGTGGAAATGTTCAAAAACTGCATAAACCCACCTCTGGTTTCCAGTGTTTGTTCCTGTCTATATTCTTGTGTACCAGTATAGTTTCTTTTCCAATTTAGTGATCACCAGGGAGGTCTTGCTCAAAAATAAATTCAGAGCATCACCTCAGTGCCCAGTTAATTTACTCTTTTTATTTTATGAAAATGTTGGCAACACAGACAACTAGGCTGTAGCTGTCCAGCCACATGGAATGGAGTTTCAACTCTTTTTGCTAGAGCTGCCAAATTAAGGAATTTGAATCTGTGAGAGAGGTAGAAGGTTTCACACATTACTGCCCATTTCCCACAACTGTCCAGACCCTGTAAATCAGCAGGTCTCTCCCTCCAGCACTCCAGGGTTGTTTGGTTTTTTTTTGGTTTTTTTTTTTTTTTTTTTTTTTTTGGTTTGGTTTGGTTTGGTTTTGTTTTTTTTTTTTTCACAGAATTCAAATCCATATCATAATCTTGGGAAGAAATGCAAATTAGTTCACAGCTGTCACCATGGAACAAAACAAGGCCTCTTTCTTCCTGGGAAGAAAGTGTAAGAAAAGAGTATACACTTTATTTTTCTTTCCTCTAATGAGATGCACTTTGGCAGTAGACTAGTCTTGGAATGAAAAGAAATCTCGTAAAAGTCCAGAAAAGCTGTCAAAGTGAAAAATATAAAAAAATAGTAATTACTGCTGTGAATTCCAAAGGCATATGCTGCTCTTTACAGGAAGTGGAACACAATGTTTTGTCTTTCAAGCACTATGAACATGCTTTAATTTTCATCATTTTAAGGAAGTATTATATTTATATTTAGAAAGATGAAGACCAGCAAACCAAAACATTGGCTTAGGAATAGATTGTAAAAGTCCCTTACTCTTAAAACGTGGGGTTTGTGTGTAACCCTTAATTCTACCATGAATGAGGAACATCTATCCTTAATCCCACTGGTACTTGCCAGCAGTGCTGCTGATCTTTGGTGACAATTTCCTCTGGTTTGTATCACTGCCAACTTAGTGATGAGGTTTTGAAGATGGGGCAGGTAATTGTAACAAGGAGAGGCAGGTGCTGCTGTGGGTGCAGGAGCAGAGTCCTGCAGCCTCTACTCACCGATCACCAGGGTGGAGGCTCCCGTGTTGGTGAAGGCGGGTGCCAGGGACGGGGTCTCGCCCGCCCCGATCGCCATGACCCCCGGCAGGGATGCCATGATCAGGTTCTGGGTCTGCTGGCTCAGCGTGTGTGGGCTTTGCTCGAGGCTGTGCAGGGCAGTCAGGGTGCTGACAGGAGGGAGAGTTCCTCCAGGAGCTGATACCTGTGGGAAAGGAGAGCCCTGAATGTGCCACCTGCAGCAGGCGGGTCCCAAAGCTGTGATAAACACCTTTCTTCCCGCTCTTCCCCTTGCTGACTGGAAGGGCTTCACATATCCTTGTCTGCAGTTTCTGTGTGCTCATCAATTAACTAGCACAGGTCAGCTGTTGACATACTAAGAGTAAATCCCTGCTGGTTTAGTTCCTTCACATTTAAGAAATTGTAAGAATGAGATTAAGCCCACTGCATTCTCTATAGGGAAAGATCATCTTCTGTTTCATAGCTGAGGGCAGAAGGCTCAGGTAACTTCACATGGTAATTCTAGTAGCAGAGTTCAGCACAGAATCCAGGAGTTCCTCTTTCCTTTTGGGACTTATAGTATTGTGGAAGAGCAAAAAAGCATTCTAGTGATTTGGCTGATAGAGAAAGTTAAATGCCTTATATTATCTTTCTTTTCTCTCCTGTCAGATGAAAAGCTGTAAGGAATCTTTAGTAAGAGTAAGCACCAAGAGGTTAAACAGTGGGACAAACCACCTTGATATCAGTTTTAAAATACTGACATAGAAGATTTTCAGGACCTTGTGAAAGACTTATTTTCTTCAGCAAGAGACCAGAAAGCCAGCAAAGTGAGTGACTGATGAGGTTTAAATCATACTTATTTTTAGCAACCTTAACTTTGCTTCCAGCCAGCCTGTGCTAATGCAAACTTCTGCTGACTGTTTCTCTGAAAACAAGGGAACATGTGCAGACTGAAAATGATCAGTCATGTAGTTCTGATGCTTCTTTGTTAATGATGTGGGAAAAGGTCTGGTCAGATCTCAGGAGGAAATTGGCTTTGAGGAGGCAATCTAGTTATCTAGTACATGTCTGCTGTACAGGCTGTTTGGCTTAATTTTTACAGATAAGCTAGATGTAAGTATGAGTCTGTGTTTTGGTAATCCCACTGGTCTGATCTACTCTTGATGGGTTGAGTCCAAATAAGAGTTAGAGGTAAGAATCTCTCTGTGGAAAGGAGGAGAGAATAGCGTTTCCTGGGAAGAAATAAATCTTGTCATACCTTGAGTGCTGTGTTTCCAGAGCAGACTGTCTTAATTGCTCATAAGGAAATGCCTTCATGCTCTAATACCTGCCCTCACCACAGTCTAGAGGGCACATATATCTCAGGACTATTGGTCTTATATGTCAGTGCAGAGTGACTCTAACATAACATATTGTTACATAACAGGTTATGTAACAATATCTTACATATGACTATGTAACATAAGAAGGTGGATTTAAAAACATTCTAGAAAAAATTACCCATGATTAGTTCATACTATGACCACAGGCAGATAGCTTGACATCACCCAGTCAGCAGAACAGGAGTATCCATCACTTACCAGCTTAGTGTCTGTGCTCAGCAGGTTCTGGCTGGGCTCCAGTCCAGGGGGAGAAACCTGATGCAGGATGGTTTGGGTGGTCACCATGGAGCTGTTCCCGTGGTGGTTGCTGCTGGAGGACTCTGCCTCACTGGCTGGCTGCTGGTTGTACCTCACTCCTGCATCACAACAGGAGGGAAACTGGTTGTCACAAGTGAGAAACTGAGAAACTTAGGCAGGCTCTAAATTCAGTTTCCTTTGCAGGCACTTGCCACCAGATATTTGGGCAGGTGCTTAATGGTCAGTAGGGGAACCAGAAGAACAGGCACTCACACCCTGGCCTGACTTTCCCCTGCAATTTGGTGTAACTGCTTCCTCAAACACTGACTGGCTGTGAGTGCTGCAGGGAGCAGGAAACCACCCCTCTGGATGTGGCCGTAGAGAGGCACCTCAGTGAGATCATCTCTTCCCAGAGTGAGAGCAACCCCCAGCTCTGGCCTGTGAAGCTGAAGAAGCTGTGCTCTTTTTGGATGGAGAATGACTTTTCCTCATGCCTAAAATCTCTGTCACACAGTCTGATGGGGTTGGCATTGAAAGGAGTAAGGGGCACACATGACTGAAAGGGCACGGAACTGACTTCTGATAGGCAGTGATGACTCCTGGAACAGAAGGTTTGGGGCTGATGCCTGCTAGCTGGGAGGCCTCACAGTAAGTGAGAAGCTTTGGTCGTGGGTTTTGTTACTGAATTTTATCTCCCTTGACATTCTAGCCACTCTCCTCACCCAGAAACGTGGTCTCTTTGTCACCTTTGCTCTTCCCTTGTACAAATCTGCTTTTTCTCTCTGTAGATTCACTTCCTAAAGGGCTGGACTTTGAGACCATTTGGGTGACTGAGTTTGGGGAGGTTCAGCTCTCTTTCAGATCTCCCTCTGGTTGGTTCTTACCATGAACTTTGCTGGGTGAGAGAGCAGGTGGTGGCTGGAGGGAGGAGGAGCTGTGGGGAGTTAGAGGAGGGGCAGAGGTGGGCTGTGGTCCGCTGAAGGTGTCCATGGCCAGCTTGTGCCGGAAAGCCTCCTCCTTCCTGCGATTGGCAAACCAGTTGTAAACTCTGACCTCTGTCACCAGGTTTGAGCCCAGTCCCTGGGCCTGAGATGGGGAAACACCTCTCTGAATACACTCTGCCCTGTTGGGAAAAGCACAAGAAGAGCCTTGCTGAGCTGGACTTATTCAGAGACACAAAGTAAATGCACAGCCCCAAAGTGGCTGTGGTCTGGCACACTGTGTGGAAGGGTCCTGAGGCATTCCTTGTGCTCTGTGGACAAAGAATGATCAGTTGTGGCATTTAATTCAAGTGTGGCTGGTGTCAGTGGTGCCACTCAGTGCTGTACCTTTGCCTTCCCTCCCAGTGGCACCAG